>NC_053389.1:825923472-826269618 GCF_905171765.1 Bufo bufo
TATGCACCAAAGAATGGTGACTTATCAGAAGATTCCTGACGACGGTTGTTCAGAGCAAACTCAGCAAGAGGGAGAAATGAACACCAATCCTCCTGGTTCTCTGCCACAAAACAGCGCAAATATGTCTCCAGATTCTGATTGAGGCGCTCAGTCTGACCATTGCGGGTGAAAAGCAGAAGAGAAGGACAACCGAACCCCCAGGCGAGAACAGAAAGCCTTCCAGAATCTGGACACAAACTGCGTGCCTCTATCGGAAACAATATCAGAGGGAATGCCATGCAATTTAACAATATGGTCGTCAAAAGCTTGCGCCAACGTTTTAGCATTGGGTAAACCAGGGAAAGGTACGAAATGAGCCATCTTGCTAAAACGGTCCACCACCACCACCACCACCAGGATCACCGACTTCCCTGAGGAACGAGGAAGATCCGTGATAAAGTCCATGGACAGGTGTGTCCAAGGACGGGAAGGTATGGGTAACGGGAGAAGGGAAGCTTGTGAGACGTGCGAGCGCACGTCTCACAAGCAGCCACAAAACCCTCCACCGACTTACGAAGAGCCGGCCACCAAAATCTCCGAGCAATGAGATCTACCGTGGCTCTACTCCCGGGGTGACCAGCAAGAACAGTATCATGATGCTCCTTGAAGAGTTTGTGACGTAGCTCAGGAGGCACAAACAACTTCCCAGAAGGACAACGGGCAGGTGCCTCAGTCTGGGCAGCCTGGACCTCGGCCTCCAAATCAGAATATAGAGCAGAAACAACTACCCCCTCCGCCAAAATGGGACCCGGGTCCTCGGAGTTTCCTCCTCCCGGAAAACAGCGAGAGAGAGCATCAGCCTTCACATTTTTGATCCCAGGGCGGAATGTAACGACAAAATTGAATCTGGAGAAGAACAGAGACCATATGGCCTGTCTCGGATTCATACGCCTGGCCGACTCCAAGTATGCCAGATTCTTATGGTCGGTAAAAACGGTGATAGGGTGCCTGGCCCCCTCCAACCAATGGCACCATTCCTCGAAAGCCAACAACTCCCTATCTCCCACATCATAGTTTTTCTCTGCCGGGGAGAGTTTTTTAGAGAAAAAGGCACAGGGTCGCCATTTGGCAGGAGAAGGGCCCTGGGACAAAACCGCACCCACACCCACCTCGGAAGCATCCACCTCAACAATAAAAGGTAAGGAAACATCGGGATGCACCAAGACGGGAGCAGATGCAAAACTCTCTTTAATCTTAGAAAAAGCTGCAAGCGCCTCCTCCGACCAAGAGGAAAAATCCGCCCCCTTTTTTGTCATGTCCGTGAGGGGTTTGACAACAGAGGAATAATTCAAAATGAACTTTCTGTAATAGTTCGCAAAACCCAGAAAGCGCATCAATGCCTTCTGATTCTCAGGAAGCTCCCACTCAAGTACAGCACAGACCTTCTCCGGATCCATGCGAAAACCAGAAGCAGAGAGGAGAAAACCCAGAAATTGAATCTCCGATACCATAAAAAGACATTTCTCCAGCTTGGCGTACAATTTATTTTCCCGCAGAATCTGCAGAACCTGAAAAAGATGATCCTGATGGGTCTGAACATCAGGGGAAAAAATCAAAATATCATCAAGATACACCAATACAAATTTCCCCATTAAATGGTAGAAAATACTGTTAACAAAATGCTGAAAGACGGCCGGAGCATTCATCAGGCCGAAAGGCATAACAAGATTCTCGAAATGCCCGTTAGGGGTATTAAAGGCCGTTTTCCATTCATCCCCCTCTCTGACCCTGACCAGGTTGTACGCGCCTCTCAAATCCAATTTGGAAAAAACCTTGGCCCCAACAATTTGGTTGAAGAGGTCCGGGATCAGAGGAAGGGGATAGGGATACGGTTCAGCTCCCTAAAATCTAGGCAAGGTCTCAGAGAGCCATCTTTTTTAACAAAAAAAAAAACAGCGGCAACAGGTGATTTTGAGGGACGAATATGCCCCTTATCGAGACTCTCGGAGATATAGGTTTGCATTGCGATTCTTTCCGGTTGTGAGAGATTGTAGAGGCAAGCTTTTGGCAGCTTGGCGCCGGGAATGAGGTTAATGGGACAGTCAAACTCCCGGTGAGGAGGTAGCTCCTGAACACCGCTCTCGGAAAACACGTCCGAGAAATCAGAGAGAAATGATGGCACAGTTTTAGTAGACACCTCTGCAAAAGTCGCTGTGAGACAATTCTCTCTAGAAAAGTCACTCCACTCATTTATTTGCCTTCCTTGCCAATCAATAGTGGGGTTATGTCTAGTGAGCCAGGGTAACCCCAAAACTAGAGGAGAAGGCAATCCGTTAAGGACAAAACAAGATATATCCTCCACATGAGTGTCACCTACAGCTAACCGGATATTGTGAACAATGCCCTTCAGAGATCTCTGTGAGAGTGGAGCAGAGTCAATAGCAAAAACAGGTATATCCTTTTCTAATGTGCAAACCTGAAAACCATGCATGGCTACAAATTGAGTGTCAATAAGATTGACGGCCGCTCCACTATCGACAAAAATCTCACAAGAAATGACTTTGCTCTCTAGCGCCACCCTGGCAGACAGGAGAAAACGGGAACTGCAGGTCAGAGGAAAAGCATCAATTCCTACATCAACTTTGCCCAAAGTAGCAGATGAAGCAGAGTTTGATGATTTACCTTTTGAGGTTTTTCTCTTATTATCGCTCTTAGTACAGTTCAAGAATCTCCTAGATGGACAAACATTTGCCAAATGACCTATGCCCCCACAACAAAAACACACCATACCCTGAGGACTAAATCCTCTTTTATCAGGGGCAAGTCGACCTAGCTGCATGGGTTCCTCCTCAGAGGGGACCGAGACAGGATGAGGCCCCTGCATACTGAATGAGTCTGCACCACTGCCCCTAGACTGACAATGGCTGGACAGAGAGGTCTCGTTTCTTTCTCTTAGACGCCTGTCAAGGCGTACCGCCAATGACATGGCAGACTCTAAGGACGTTGGTCTCTCATGGAAAGCAAACGCATCTTTCAATCTCTCTGAGAGACCATGACAGAACTGACTCCGGAGTGCAGCATCATTCCAACCTGAATCAGCTGCCCATCTCCGAAATTCAGAACAATAAAGCTCCGCAGACAGTTTGCTCTGGCATAAAAAACGTAAGTTAGATTCGGCCAGAGCAACACGATCCGGGTCATCATATATCTGCCCCAGTGCCACAAAAAATCCTTCCACGGATCGAAGGGAGGGATCCCCTGATGGCAGCGAAAAAGCCCAAGTCTGAGCATTACCCTTGAGCAGGGAGGTGATAATCCTCACCCTCTGCTCCTGATTACCAGAGGAATGGGGACACAAGCAAAAATGGAGTTTGCATGCCTCTCTGAAGCGAACAAAACTCTCACTGCCCCCGGAGAACGTTTCCGGAAGTGAGACCTTTGGCTCGCAACAGACTCCATAGGCCGGAGCAGAGCCCAATGCTTGAAGCTGAGTCATAGATTGACGGAGATCCGCTACCTCCAAAGAAAGACCCTGCATGCGGTCAACCAGGCCAGAAAGCGGATCCATGTCAAAAAAGACGGTTTAGGTGGATTATAATGTCACGGCTGTGTGTGAGCAACAAGAGCATGCACAGAAAATAGAGCTACTGACCGAACTCAAACTAGGGAGGATAAAGGGTGACCCCTGTCAGACCCTCAAAGCTCTCCCTATGCTGCTAAGCCCATGCCCGGATCCAAATGGTGGAACGAGGCATGCCCGTGTACCTAAGACTGATGACCACTGTAACCCCTACAATAGTGGAAGGGGCACGGCCACCGGTGCCCTGCTCAGTATATGGAGGGAACCGTGGTCGCCTCGGATCCAGTCAGAAAACACACAGATACACTACAATGTCTGCACACTTAGCTGAAGGAGCTGCAGCCGCAGAGAAGACGGATCCAAAGACAGGCTGGCAATATCCGGAGTACTTGCTGCAGCAGAACACAGGTCCAGTGAAAGGATAGCATACAAGGGAAGACACTCAAGCAAGAGCTACAACTCAAATGAGAAATATAATCCACAGCCTACAAAAGGAGGAGGGGTGATTTAAAGGCAGGGAAATCAAACGCAGGAGGAACAGCTGGGAGGAAGGAAACAGAAAGTAAAGAGCTCATCACAGGGGCGGAGAAACAGAGCAGTGAGAACTCCTCCAAGCTCTAGTAGTGACATCATCACAGGGGTGAAGAAACAGAGCTGTGAGAGCGTCCCAAAGCTCTGGTAGTGACAATATTTGTGTAGCATCTTGTCATAGCAGCTGGCGAGGAGGAGGTCATGCATTGAACGGATTCAGGTGGTAGTTGGGGAGATGGTGTCCCCCAACAAAGAGTGGTATAAGAGATCGGTTTCCGGATACCGGAAGTTATCATCCCCAAATTGGTGTGTTGCGACTGGGGATGTCATGGCAACCATGACCTCCTCTCCTGACAACCTGTTTAGGTTTTAATATGTTTCATGATGTTCATGATGTTTATAACATGTTCGTTAATAAAGAGGCTGCTGTGGCCATCCATTTCCATTGTCACACAGTGTCAAGACTAGTTATTTTACAGTTAGATAGATTCTCCCACTCTGCAATACGCTAGTCATGAAAGTGCCCATACTGTTATATATTTTACAAGCATTGCCAATGTATCTCTGTTCCAGAAATGAGAAAAGGATCAACTTTCCCTAATGGAATTATAACTGGAGAAGCAAAAGACCTAGACTTCCCTGACATAAGATCGCCCTTGTTAGTGGCTCAGTTGAGAATTATTTGGGATTCAGCATTTCACACAAATAAAGAATTACATCAAACCTTAGTCCCTGATATATATTTTTTATTTTCTACATACTGCCTACGAGTACATCCCATTATTAACAAAAGATTATCCACTATTAATGTCTGCCTGGAAGACCTAGTGTAAAATTTGTCATTATCAAGTACATGCAGCACTAGGACTTGGGATTCTGAGATGTTTTACAAGCTCTAACAAGCAAATCTCTCCATTAGGCCTCATGCACACGAAACATAGAATGTGTTGGCAGATAAGAACCATTTGGCCCATCTAGTCTGCCCAATATACTGAATACTATGAATAGCCCTTGGCCCTATCTTATTTGAAGGATGGCCTTATGCCTATCCCATGCATGCTTAAATGCCTTCACTGTATTTGCAGCTACCACTTCTGCAGGAAGGCTATTCCATGCATCGACGGAAGCCACCCGTGTGCCTTCTGCAATTTGCGGAATGGAACGGGCGGCCCATTGTAGAAATGCCTATTCTTGTCCACAAAACGGACAAGAATAGGACATGTTCTATTTTTTTTTACGGGGCCACGGAACGGAGCAATGGATGCGGACAGCACATGGAGTGCTGTCCGCATCTTTTGCAGCCCCATTGAAGTGAATGGGTCCGCACACAAGCTGCAAAAACTGTGGCTCTGATGCGGACACGAACAACGGACGTGTGCATGAGGCCTTACATAGTATTTTCATTCAATGTTAGATTATAGTAAATTTTCCTACAGATCGTCGACATGGCTTCTTGTCTTTTCCCAGGTAAGACATTTCAGATCTCTGAAACATAATGGATTATTCAATCAAAACACTTCTATAAGCCAGATAAATTATATATGCAAATTTGCATTAGCCTTAAGGAATTCCTTTATAGGTTCCGTTATAACGGAATATAACGGAATGCAAAACGGAAGCCTTTAAGAGGCATTCTGTTTTGCTCCGTCCTAATACATGATGTAGAAAAGCACATGGGGCAGACATTGACGGCAGATATGTGTCACCGAGTTACCTGGCCTCGGTGAGGTAAGAGCCGGTAATTTTAAGTGTCAGCAGAAGTTAGTGCTGACTGACACTATTGGTTATTTAGTGCGGCTCTTACTGGGAGCAGCCAAAGTGCAGAGTGGGTGGCTGTTTCCCACGTTCCAGGCCGGGTTTTGGTTAGAGATATAAAACCCAGCCAACAGTCTCAGCTGGTGTGGATTATCCTCCATTTGACAGTGGAGCTTTGTCAGTCTCTGTGTTGGAGCCTGAGAAGTAGGGCCGGGATTAAGGTCTGCTATCTCTTAAAACGGCTTTTATCACACCAGAGGGGCTGTATCCGTACAAGGTATTACCCTTTGGTCTACATGGCGCTCCCACCACATTTCAAAGGCTAATGGACATTGTACTCCATCCACATCGTCGGTACGCTTCAGCGTACCTGGAGGATATTGTTATCCACAGCACCGACTGGGAAAGTCACCTACCTAAAGTACAGTCTGTAGTGGACTCCCTTAGTAAGGCTGGCTTAACCGCTAACCCAAAAAAATGCACGATAGGTTTAGAAGAGGCCAAGTACCTGGGGTATGTAATTGGGCGCAGAATTATTAAACCTCAGATAAACAAAATTGAGGCAATTTGAAATTGGCCACGACCAGTCAATACTCGGCAAGTAAAGTCGTTCCTGGGAATGGTAGGATACTATATGAGGTTTGTCCCCCACTATGCTACAGTCACTGCACCATTGACAGGCCTTTTGAAGGGATGCAAGTCAGTGACGGTCCAGTGGATTAAGAAGGCGGAAAAGGCTTTCTCCGCTCTGAGGTCGGCCCTGTGTGTGTCCCCGGTGTTGCTTACGCCCGATTTCAAGAAGGAGTTTGTGGTATAAACAGATGCCTCTGAAGTAGGCCTCGGAGCTGTACTCTCTTAGGACATCAATGGGGAGGAACATTCCGTTGTTTTCCTGAGCCGCAAACTTACCCCAGCCGAGACTAGGTACAGTATGGTGGAGAGAGAGTGCCCGGTCATCAAGTGGGCACTCGAGTCTCTCCGCTATTATCTTTTGGACAGAAAGTTCCGTCTGGTGACCAACAACTCCCCTCTCAAATGGATGAGCCAAGCCGAAGAGAGGAATGCTCGGGACACCAGATTGTTCTTATGATTACAGAACTTTAAGTTCTCAGTGGAACACAGGGCAGGCAGGTTACAGGGCAACACAGATGCCCTGTCCCGGGTACACTGTCTGGCAGGTGTTCATCCCCTCAAGGTTGAACAAAGGGGAGAGGTATGTAGGAAGGCTCAAGGGGTCGTCATTGATGGAAGGTATGTGTCACTGAGATTACTGGCCTCGGTGAGGTAAGAGCCGGTAGTCTTAAGTGTCAGCGGCAGTAGTGCTGACTGACACAGTTTTGCTGTTAGTATGGCTGTAAAGCCTTTCCTGGATGGCTCTTACTGGGAGTAGCCAAAGTGCTGGGTGGGTGGCCTCTCCACACGCTCCAGGCCGGGTCTTATTTGGCCTATATAAAACCCAGCCAGCAATCTCAGCTGGGTGTGGTTTATCCTCCATCTGACAGAGAAGCTGGGGAGTCTCTGTGTTTTGGGACCTATGAATTTGTGCTGTGCTAAAGGGCTGAGAGCAGCATGCCGGGAAACAGGCCCCTAAAGCCTGCTCTGGACTGCGGATGGAAAACTGCTAACCAGGTGACGATTTTGTTCTATGGACATTGCATTGTGTGAACAAACACCAAGACTGTGAACGGTCATTTTGTTTTTCCTTATGTGTGAATAAACACTGAACTGTTTAAGTTAAAGACTTTGTGGTTGCCTCTATACTGCGTCCGCTAGCCTGTCTGCCAGAGCAAAACCCCACTATATATATATATATATATATATATATATATAGAAGAAGAAAGTCCAGCGGGAGCACCAACCAGGATGTGGGTGCAGGGTCCAACGTAGGGTAACGGCAATACCCGATAATATGTAGACGAAAAAAGTAGGACTGCACTCCGGAATAATGGTGAAATAAAAGGATTTTAATCACCCATAATATGGCAAACTTGCAACGTTTCGGCTCCCAAGAGCCTTCCTCAAGCATAGAGACAGTGAAAGTTAAGGCATATGAAGGCATATCACAAGTGTTCAACCAATCACATTGTGATTACAATCAAAGTTAGATTAAATACATCTGTTGCAGGTAAATAAACAAAGTGCATGTGCATAAAGTGACATTTGCCGTATGATCTACAACCTCAGGATAATCTCCCTTTGTGTAGAATAAAACATATACAAAACATTAAATTAATATCAATTAGAGTCATAATTGAAAAAAAGTGATAATGTGGTAAATGCGGATCGTAGAAATTAGACCTTAGGAAGCTATGGAGCCCACATAGACCATCGCGTTCATTGAGCGTCTCAATCTCTTCATTGCGCATGTCCAGACGAGCGTCATCATGCTAATCATAGTATGAAGATGGGGCGCATGCGCTCGATCTTCGTACTATGATTCACATGATGACGCTCGTCTGGACATGCGCAATGAAGAGATTGAGACGCTCAATGAACGCGATGGTCTATGTGGGCTCCATAGCTTCCCAAGGTTTAATTTCTACGATCCGCATTTACCACATTATCACTTTTTTTCAATTATGACTCTAATTGATATTAATTTAATGTTTTGTATATGTTTTATTCTACACAAAGGGAGATTATCCTGAGGTTTCACTTTATGCACATGCACTTTGTTTATTTACCTGCAACAGATGTATTTAATTTAACTTTGATTGTAATCACAATGTGATTGGTTGAACACTTGTGATATGCCTTTATATGCCTTAACTTTCACTGTCTCTATGCTTGAGGAAGGCTCTTGTTAGCCAAAACGTCACAAGTTTGCCATATTACGGGTGATTAAAATCCTTTTATTTCACCATTATTCCGGAGTGCAGTCCTACTTTTTTTGTCTCTCTCTCTCTCTCTCTCTCTCTATATATATATATATATATATATAGATCCATAAAAACGGGCGGCACTCCAAAAGATAAAAGTAAGTGAACCTTTATTCACCCAGGTGGTGCAACGTTTCGGCTCTACACTTGAGCCTTTTTCAAGCAAAGATACAACTCAAATCACAACATTATATACAGGTGAGACAATTAGCATATCAACATGTGATCACACTCCACCCAGTGGGTGTGTTACAAATCATAACAATCATATGTGAAAACAAATGTGAACATCGCAAAGAGACAGTAAACAAAGTGCAGATCAGGTAGAAAATACATGTAACATACATGTCACATATAGGGTGACTAGAGGCACATGCCACAAATACCTGAAAAGAGATTGATCTGACCGATCGGTGCATTTTGGTGAAATATATTTTATACAGGAGGGAGAAACAGACATACCGAGAAGGCGAGGTGATTCCTGTCATGCCGCTGTTCGGCGTTGTTTACCATTCAGTGCGCAGACGTAGCGCAGCACCAATCAGGGATATAGATGCCGAAGGCGTCCGATGTCATCAGACCAGGCTGCAACGTCATCTTCCTGAGTCAGGACGTCTACCCCCAGGCGCATGCTCAGTAGAGAAAAACCTGCTATCGGCGCCATCTTGCTTTAGGGAAAAAGACCACTATGTCAAAGCACTCAGTGTAGCGCATCAAACCCACATTGTAATGGGTATAGGTAACTCAGAAAGACAGGGGTCACCTAGTAACCAGGGTGTCCATCTGTATTATCCAAGTGAGGCCATGTCATGACCACGGGACCCCCGGTCCATGCAAGGACATCACCAGGATTACTGAGAGCCATCCTACCCGAGAGGGATCTTGTCACGGAACCATGAACCAGACGTACAACAAGAGATAAGTGAAAATAAGAAGGCTTTATTGAAAATAAAGCTGTAAAGCAAAAGTCCAAACGGATGGTGAAACCGAGCAGAGTCTTTGCGAAGCCAGAGGTCAGGAACCAGAAGGGTAGTCAGACGAAGCCAGGATCAGGAACCAGCAGGGTAGTCAGACGAAGCCAGGATCAGGAACCAGCAGGGTAGTCAGACGAAGCCAGGATCAGGAACCAGCAGGGTAGTCAGACGAAGCCAGGATCAGGAACCAGAAGCAGCAGCAGTCTTAGAAGCATGTGAACACAAGAGGACCAAGCAAGGAACTGAAGCCACAGACCTCCTATATATATGAGCTAGGCATCCAGCTCCTCCCAGGGGAAGGAGGAGCCGCAGGGTGGAAGGCTACAAGAAACCCAGAAACCAAGATGGCCGCCAGCACATGTCAAACGAAGGAGAGCAGCAAGCAGGTAAGACCATGACAGTACCTCCCCCTCAAGGGCCCCTCCTCCGCGGAGCACAAAACGGTTTCTGAGGGAAGCGTGCGTGGAAGGCTCGGAGCAAGGCAGGAGCATGGACATCTGCGGAGGGAACCCAGGAACGCTCCTCTAGACCATAACCACGCCAATGGACCAAAAACTGCAACCGACCGCGGACCAGGCGTGAGTCCAGGATATTGCTCACCTCATATTCTTCACGATTGCCCACTTGGACTGGACGAGGCCGAGGAACCGAGGAAGTGAAACGATTACACACCAGTGGCTTCAACAGGGAGACATGAAACACGTTGGAGATCCGCATGCCAGGAGGAAGAGCAAGGGCATAGGCTACCGGGTTTACCCTGCGAAGCACTCGGAAGGGACCAACAAAGCGAGGCGCCAGCTTGGGAGTGGGCACTCGAAGGTTGAGGTTGCGGGTGGACAACCATACACGGTCTCCGACCTGGTAGGAAGGAGCAGGCGCTCGTCTGCGATCAGCCTGGAGTCTCTGGCGCTGCGCAGAGACCTCAAGGGACTTCTGGATCTGTACCCAAGAAGCACGTAGGACGGAAAGGTGATCCTCCACAGCCGGAATATCCTGGGGAGAGAATACCTCCGGTAACACGGCAGGTTGGAACCCATAATTGGCCATGAAGGGAGACGTCCCAGAGGAAGAGTTCACCGCCGTGTTCCTGGCAAACTCAGCCCAAGGCAGGAGGTCAACCCAATTGTCTTGGTGATCGGAGACATAGCAACGAAGGAATTGCTCCAAGGCCTGATTGGATCGTTCTGCGGCCCCATTGGACTGAGGGTGGTAGGCCGAGGAGAAGGAGAGATGAATCCCCAACTGGGAGCAAAAGGCGCGCCAGAACCTGGACACAAACTGACTCCCCCGATCCGACACAATCTCCTTAGGCAAACCGTGCAACCGGAAGACCTCCCTGGCAAAAATCGTGGCCAACTCTTGTGCAGAGGGTAACTTCTTGAGAGGAACACAGTGGCACATTTTGGAAAACCGATCCACAATCATGAGAATGACCGTATGGCCTCGGGATGCAGGGAGGTCCACAATGAAATCCATCCCCAGGTGTGACCATGGGCGCTCCCCGGTGGCTATGGGTTGCAGAAGGCCCAACGGAAGGTGCCGAGGGGACTTACTCTGGGCACAAACGGAGCATGCCGCTACATATGCGGCGATGTCGGAACGTAGGGAAGGCCACCAGAACAGACGTGAAACAGCCCAGGACAGCTGATTCTTTCCAGGATGGTAGGTTCGCAACAACCGAGTGCGCAACTCCTCAGGCACAAAACATCTGCCGTTGGGTCTCCCAGAGGGAGCACCAGATTGAGTCGCCAAAATCTGCTCACCCAGGGGAGAGGTCAGGCTGGTGCGAATGGCGGCCAGGATCTGATTCGGAGGTATGACCGAAGTCGGAATCGACTCCTCCCTGGACAGCTCGGAGTACTGCCGTGATAAGGCATCCGCCCTGATGTTCTTGGAACCGGGTAGGTAGGAGACCACGTAATTAAAACGTGACAAGAACAGAGCCCATCTGGCCTGACGTGGTGTCAATCTCTTGGCCTCAGAAAGGTAGGTCAGATTCTTGTGGTCCGTCAGGATGAGAACCGGAACCACCGAACCCTCGAGCAAGTGCCTCCATTCTTTAAGGGCCAATAACTCCCTGTCACCAATCTGATAGTTGCACTCCGCGGAACACAGTTTCCGGGAGTAAAACCCACAAGGAAGCAGAGGACCCTCTGGTGTTCTACGCTGAGACAGAAGGGCGCCTACTCCCGTCTCAGACGCGTCCACCTCGAGGACAAAGGGCAACCAAGGGTTGGGATGCGACAGAATCGGAGCCGACACAAAGGCGGACTTTAGGGCCTCAAAAGCTCGGATGGCCTCGAGCGGCCAGACCTGGGAATTACTGCCCTTCCTGGTCAGATCCGTGAGAGGCTTGGCCAGCATGGAAAAGTCCCTGATGAACTTCCGATAATAATTGGCGAAGCCCAAAAAGCGCTGCAGGGAACGAAGACCACTGGGCTGGGTCCACTGTAAGACAGCCGAAACCTTCTCAGGATCCATGGAGAACCCCTCAGCGGAAATGATGTAACCTAAGAAGGTTACCTGGGATCGGTGAAATTCGCATTTCTCAAGCTTACCGAACAGCTTGTTCTCTCGTAACCGTTGCAACACTCGTCTGACATCCAGAATGTGGGCCTCCATGGATTCAGAATATACCAAGATGTCATCCAAATAGACTACCACACACTGCTGCAACAGGTCACGGAAAACATCGTTGATGAATTCCTGAAAGACTGCGGGCGCATTGCACAACCCAAAGGGCATAACCAAGGATTCGTAATGACCGGTCCTGGTGTTAAACGCGGTCTTCCACTCATCGCCCGCCTTGATCCTTACCAGGTTATATGCCGCCCTCAGGTCGAGTTTGGTAAAGACCGTGGCCCCTTTAAGGCGATCGAACAGCTCGGAAATCAAGGGTATCGGGTAAGCGTTCTTGATCGTGATGCGATTGAGACCCCTGTAATCGATGCAAGGCCTCAACTCACCGCCCTTCTTTTTCACAAAGAAAAATCCAGCCCCTGCCGGGGACGAAGATTTGCGAATGTGTCCGCGTGAAAGCGCCTCCCTCACGTACTCCTCCATGGCCTCATTCTCCGCTACCGACAGTGGATAGACTTTGCCACGAGGAGGAACGGCACCAGATTGTAACTCTATGGCACAATCGTATGGGCGGTGCGGAGGTAGGGCAACCGCGCGCACCTTATCGAATACATCGCGGTACTCCTCGTATTCAGGAGGCAACAGAGAGTCCGAGGAAGTACACAGCAACTTGACAGACCCATGGATGCAACTAGCCCCACACTGCGGTGACCACGAGAGGATCTCGACCGATCTCCAATCGAAAGTCGGATTATGCTTCTGGAGCCAGGGGTACCCCAAGACCACCGAGTAGTGTGGAGACGAAATAACCTGGAGGCAGACCGACTCTCTGTGAACGGCACCAATGGCTATCCCCACTGGAAGGGTCTCATGAGTCACGTGTGGCGGCAGAAGGGGTCTGCCGTCTATCGCCTCAAGAGCCAGTGGGGAACCTCGAGCCTGCAGAGGAATGGAATTGGCGGCAGCGAACACACTATCAATGAACAAACCACCAGCACCAGAGTCCACCAACGCCTGGGTCGTCACCGAGCCCCCGACCCAGGAGAGGACAACAGTGATCAGTGGTTTGTCAACACGGGAAACCGGGGACGAGGAGACTCCACCCAAGATCTGCCCCCGACAGGATCTCAGGGTACGAGCGTTTCCCGGACGGTTCGGACATGCCAACCGAAAATGCCCACCGAGACCACAGTACATGCATCGGCCCTCGCGTCTCCGGAGTGCCCTCTCCCCCTCGGACAGGCGAGCAAACCCCAGCTGCATGGGTTCACCCCCAGACAAGTCATCCCCAGGAGGCGTGGGAGGAGAGGGAGGCACGGGTGGGACAGCAAACGTAGGCACCAATCTGTTAGAAGACCTCCGCAGGTTCTCCTTAAAGGAAGGTCTCTCCCTGAGTCTGGTGTCAATCAAAATCAGGAAAGAAATAAGAGACTCGAGCTCAACTGGTAGGTCCTTAGCTGCAACCTCATCCTTCAAGGCATCCAAGAGACCATGAGAGAAAGCAGCGACCAGAGCCTCATTATTCCAGCCCACCTCTGCTGCCAGGGTACGAAACTCAATGGCGTATTCAGCTACAGATCGTGAACCCTGTCTGATGGACATAAGGAGCTTCGCAGCAGAGGCAGCACGAGCCGGCACATCGAATACCTTCCGAAGAGAAGCAACAAAACCGGAAAACTCGGCAACCACCGGATTGTTGTTCTCCCATAAAGGGCTGGCCCAGGCCAAGGCCTTGTCCGAGAGCAGCGAGATCAAGAAGCCCACCTTTGATCTCTCAGTAGGAAAGGCATGTGGCAGCAACTCGAAATAAATGCCCACCTGGTTAAGGAAACCTCGGCACTGAGTTGGCTCTCCCCCAAAGCGCTGTGGAAGAGGGGCAGAACCGGTCATACCCCGAAACACCGCAGGCGCAACAACAGGTGTCGGGGTAGACTCTGGCGCAACAACCGGAGCGGCAGTAGGAGCGAGCCCAGGAGCGACAACCGACCCATCGGCAACGGGAGCGAAATGAGCCGTGCGTTCAAGCAGGGTTTGCAACGCCACAGCGAACCGACCCAACAGGTGATCCTGCTGATCAAGTCTGGCAACCAGCGTGGGTAGCGAGGATGGCCCTGTACCGTCAGAATTCATGGCTTGGTCCTAATGTCACGGAACCATGAACCAGACGTACAACAAGAGATAAGTGAAAATAAGAAGGCTTTATTGAAAATAAAGCTGTAAAGCAAAAGTCCAAACGGATGGTGAAACCGAGCAGAGTCTTTGCGAAGCCAGAGGTCAGGAACCAGAAGGGTAGTCAGACGAAGCCAGGATCAGGAACCAGCAGGGTAGTCAGACGAAGCCAGGATCAGGAACCAGCAGGGTAGTCAGACGAAGCCAGGATCAGGAACCAGCAGGGTAGTCAGACGAAGCCAGGATCAGGAACCAGAAGCAGCAGCAGTCTTAGAAGCATGTGAACACAAGAGGACCAAGCAAGGAACTGAAGCCACAGACCTCCTATATATATGAGCTAGGCATCCAGCTCCTCCCAGGGGAAGGAGGAGCCGCAGGGTGGAAGGCTACAAGAAACCCAGAAACCAAGATGGCCGCCAGCACATGTCAAACGAAGGAGAGCAGCAAGCAGGTAAGACCATGACAGATCTCCTCTTGTGGGCACACAGATGCCACAGAATGCAGATAGCATATATATATTGTGTCGCCCAGGCTTCCTATCTTGATCGACCAATCCCACGGTGCTTGTGAAATTAAAAAACGTACAGTATAAACAGAAATATAATAAAACCATCAAAAATAGAAAATAAAAAAGGACAGAGCGTCCAAAACAACCCTCTCCTATACGGTATGCTGCGATCACCCCAACCAGATCTGTCATTCCTCCTGTAGTGAAGTGTGAGTGATCTGTGTAAAAAACAGAAAAAAACATTATTATATTATTGAAACAAGAAAAAAATAATGAAGCAAGAAAAACATATTCTTTGAGTTATATAACTCTCTTAGTGTATACATGTAACACCTAGTAGCATCCATCATGACACAGGAGGCAAGCCATCCCTACAAAACATCCCCAAAATTATACTCTACATTTAAACCATAGGGTTTCAAACTGCTCAACCTGTGAATCCAGTTGAGCTCCCTACGCCTCAATGCCCTCGATCTGTCCCCACCTCGTCTGGGTTGGGGAATATGGTCCACTATCCAGCATCTCAGGTCGCTTTCCCTATGCTTGAATTCCGAAAAAGTGCTTGGATACAGGTAGATCCAGCAGTTTTTTCCGGATGCTCAAGCGATGGTTATTTAGGCGAGTCTTAAGTTCAGTGGTCGTCTCGCCTACATATATTAAGTTGCATGGACAGGATAGTACATAGACAACATGACTGGAGTCACAGGTTAGGTGAAATAAAATTTGAAAAGATGCCCCAGTACCAGGATGTATAAAATTCCTCCCCTTGCGGATGTATTTGCAGTTAACGCAATTGAGGCAGGGATAACAACCCAAACCCGATTGCGTTAACGTGGTCTGTCTCAAGGATCCTTTTGAGCCAATATCCGGCTTGACTAACTGATCCTTCAAATTTCTGGATCGACGGTAGGAGAGAAGAGGTGGACGCTGAAATTCTGGGATATCACTGAAGCATGAGAAAAATAGGCCCCAATGCTTCTTTAGGATTCTGTTGACTGAGGGGCTATGCTCACCATATACAGAGATGAACGGAATCCTGCCCGCGTTGCGGACAGTTTTTCGTTTTGTCAGTAGATCCGCCCTTTCCAAATTATGCACTCTATTGATATGCTCTTTTAGCAACCGTTTGGGATAACCCCTATCCTGAAATTTCAGGGCCATAGAGCCCAAGGTCTCATCTAATTTGGTCTCATCCGACACTACTCGCTTGACCCTGAGGAACTGGGAGAAAGGCAATGATTGAATCATTTTCCTTGGACGGGAACTGTTAAAGCAAAGCAAGGTGTTAGTATCAGTGGGTTTCGTATACAGTTCAGTATATAGCACTCCTTCCTTAAGCACCACTTTGGTGTCCAAAAACTGGATCTCAGTCGTGGAGTGAATAAGGGTGAACTGCAGGTCCGGATCATGGCTGTTAAGAAAGCCATGGAAATCGACCAATTCAGCCTCAGAACCTGTCCATATGAGGAAGATGTCGTCGATGTATCGCCACCACCTCAGCACATGTCTGAAGTGGTGGGAAAAATAGACGACATCCTCCTCATAACAACGCATAAAGATATTTGCGTAGGTGGGGGCCACGTGAGACCCCATTGCCACACCACGCTGCTGCAGATAAAATGTATCTCTGAACAGAAAATAATTATATTGCAATACAATCTTGAGCAAGTCAATAATGAATTCAGAGGCCTGTGGGGTATATGTGGACCCCATTAGCATTTTCTCCACTGCCTGGATGCCTCTCTCATGCACTATCGAAGTGTTTAGCGACGTAACATTGAATGATGCAAGTAATACTGAAGGCACCTGTGTTAGATCAATACCCTGAAGCTTGACAAGAAAATCAGATGTGTCTTGTATGTAAGAAGACCCACCTGTTGAGAAATCTCGCAGGACTTTGTCCAAAAAGATAGCAATGCCGCTGAAGATGGAGTCGCTGCCCGAGACAATCGGACGTCCCGGGGGATCGATGAGGGTCTTGTGTATCTTAGGCAGCACATATATCACCGGAGTGACCGGATGTGCTACCTCAAGATAATCACAAAGACCCCCATCAATGATACCAGCGGCCATGGCTTCCCTCAGACATCTGCGTATAATATCAATAATCTTAAATTTGGGATCCGAGTCAAGGGCCCTGTACACATGCGGGTCCCCCAGTTGTCGCACAATCTCACATACATACTTCTCAGTGTCCATCAGGTTTCAAGGTGAGCGTGGGATCGGATCTGAGGGACTTGAGAGCCTCAATCTCAGAAGTGGTCAGATTGGGGTATCTGAAGTCCAGGTCACCATTGAAAGATGAGCTCAGAAATCCCCCGTCGGACAACACTGATATAGGCATCCACTGCTGGTTCATTGATGACTGGTACAAAATTGCTCTTTTGGAATAAATTGAGAGACCCCATGGTGAATAAGTTGAGAGAACCCCATGGGGCTTAGCAACTCCATCCTTTTTATGAGACCATATTGTTAATTTAATACGGCAGAAAAAAGAAAATAAATTGGATTCCAACTCAAACCAATCTGTACGTGAAGTAGGACAGAATGAAAACCCCTAACTCTAACTGATTCTGTACCAGTGCCGCCTTTTTTCCTTGATATATATATATATATATAAAGAGAGAGAGACCAAAAAGCAGGCAGCACTCCAGAGTAGTGGTGAAAATATGCAAAACTTTATTCACCAATGTGACAAGGCAACATTTTAGCTCTAAGTGAGCCTTTCTCAAGCATTGAGAAAGGCTCACTTAGAGCTGAAACGTTGCCTTGTCACATGGGTGAATAAAGTTTTGTATATTTCACCACTACTCTGGAGTGCTGCACGCTTTTTGGTCTCTTCATACTGGGTAAGCTTTTTCCCGTTTTGGGCTGTGGACCCGTTTTCATTTTCTTTTTTTCTTTTTCCCGGTTCTGCCATTTTTTTATTTCTATAGACAGTACAGACCAAAAGTTTGGACACACCTTCTCATTCAAAGAGTTTTCTTTATTTTAATTACTATGAAGGCATCAAAACTATGAATTAACACATGTGGAATTATATACATAACAAACAAGTGTGAAACAACTGAAAATATGTCATATTCTAGGTTCTTCAAAGTAGCCACCTTTTGCTTTGATTACTGCTTTGCACACTCTTGGCATTCTCTTGATGAGCTTCAAGAGGTAGTCACCTGAAATGGTCTTCCAACAGTCTTGAAGGAGTTCCCAGAGATGCTTAGCACTTGTTGGCCCTTTTGCCTTCATTCTGCGGTCCAGCTCACCCCAAACCATCTCGATTGGGTTCAGGTCCGGTGACTGTGGAGGCCAGGTCATCTGGCGCAGCACCCCATCACTCTCCTTCATGGTCAAATAGCACTTACTTTCAAAGTTTTCCCAATTTTTCGGCTGACTGACTGACCTTCATTTCTTAAAGTAATGATGTCCACTCGTTTTTCTTTACTTAGCTGCTTTTTTCTTGCCATAATACAAATTCTAACAGTCTATTCAGTAGGACTATCAGCTGTGTATCCACCTGACTTCTCCTCAACGCAACTGATGGTCCCAACCCCATTTATAAGGCAAAAAATCCCACTTATTAAACCTGACAGGGCACACCTGTGAAGTGAAAACCATTTCAGGGGACTACCTCTTGAAGCTCATCAAGAGAATGCCAAGAGTGTGCAAAGCAGTAATCAAAGCAAAAGGTGGCTACTTTGAAGAACCTAGAATATGACATATTTTCAGTTGTTTCACACTTGTTTGTTATGTATATAATTCCACATGTGTTAATTCATAGTTTTGATTCCTTCAGTGTGAATCTACAATTTTCATAGTCATGAAAATAAAGAAAACTCTTTGAATGAGAAGGTGTGTCCAAACTTTTGGTCTGTACTGTATATATATATATATATATTGTAAGGGGTAGCTTTCTTTCACTGGGGTCGCAACCACACACTTCTTCACGGACACCAGGATTTAGGGGCCAAACTGTGCTTTATTGTGGAACACGGCATAACGAGAAACATACAAAGCCAAAATAAAACACCTTGCCTTTCTGGGCTCTACCTAAACACACAGGTTTCCCTGACTCACCTCTAAGTACCGCTTAGGATCCGCTCATCAAGCACCAGTCCACACAGGGGAGAGATCAGGCTTCACATGTGGCCCCTTAGCCCTCCTGACTGAGACCACATATAGAGCCTCTTCTCCAGGTTCAGAGACACTCCCCCCAGACTGACCCACTGAGGGTGTATTTATGCTAGCCTGATTAGGGTAGGCTTCACCTCCAATTACCTTCCTGCTAAGGAAAAACCTGCCCTGGATTGGGGGGGGGTGTATTGGGAGGACCCACTGCCAAAACCTACCATCCCAATCCAAGTAAAATCCAGCCCAGAATAAATAAAGAAAATGTCTCCAGCAACTATATTTACTGAAGCCAGCATCATTCTGGATTTCACCCACCTCGGCCAGTTGAGGAACCTGGGAGAGATATACCCCCCTTCTGGGACTTTCCCATGTATTTTACAGTTCACATTGCAACAATATATATACCCCAAAACTGATTGTATAGGACCACAGTTTCACCCCAATAAGAGAAGCAAGGATTACTGGAATTACTGATGTATCAAATAATGCAAACAACCAGAAATCAGTAGTATTAGAACACTTTGGATCCCCAATTATCGCAGCAAAGTGTAATGCAATAGCTCCTATTACCCAGGCTTCACACTCTAATATTGATCCATGTTCTCTCCCTAAAGTGTGGATAATGCCTCCCTATCCTTTACCTACACTATGAATAATCTTTCCCTCAATTGCTCAATAGGGTTTTGTTTGTGACTAAATTGTTTCCTAAACATTGTACCTAGTGCCTGTAATGCCTCTCCCTGCACTAAGTACAATGGAAAATTGTGGAGACAGAGCAGACTGAGGCTAGCTGCTAATTGGCTGGCTGCATACATGGCATTGTGGGTGATCCCTCATTCTCAAGCTTTTTACTTCCTCGTTTTAACATGTGCAGCAGACGATTAGTTACCACAAAGCGAGAGGAAATTTGACTTTGGAACGTATCAAAATTTTCCTGAAATTTGTATCAAATTTCACTTCATCAACTTCGATTCACTCATCTCTACTTATGACATTAACATGAGTGTGTATACACAGGGGCAGGACGCTTGCTTCCAACAAGCCACTGTTTTAGTCCAATACTACTGTGCATTTAAAGACCATCTGCTCCCGATAACGAACAATTTTTGGAAGCTTGATGATATGAAAAAGCATAACAGATATGAAGAAATGGTGTGTTTTTAAACATGTTGTTTGTGAACACTGTAAACCATATGTTTACTAAAAGCTATATACCGAGTGTCAGTGTTACTCAGACATGATTTGCTATTGCTGTCATTTAAAAAATAAAATAAAATCCTAGAAGACTTCTGAGTATTATACAACAATTTCAATACAATATAACAATACAACAAGTCGAATTGGACCAACTTTGATTTCTATAATCAATTCAGACACAAATCAAATTTTTTGAAAGATTCAACAAATTGGACACAAAACGAATTTCAAGGAAATTGCGAATTTCTAATTCAATCCATTCTTTAACTTTTAGTTCTATTATTATTTTTTGTTGACTAAGATTTCAGATATTGTTTTTTATATCTATTTTTTAGAATCTTGAAAAAGAGATAGAAGACATGAATTCCTTTATGACTATCTCTCAATTGGTTAGTTAGATTGAATTTATAAATTAACTAAAGAAAAACATAGGAATCTCACGAGCCCTCTGTGATTTCTCCAGATAATTATCATTACATACTGGAAGGTATAAAATGTCCGTATTATTACACTTCATGATTGGACTGTATTTCACTGTCTATACTTTTTACCAGCATGTGTGTAATTTCTTCTATTCTAGGGGATAATTATTGAGACTTAAAATAGAGGACGTTAAGATTTACGCACATGGACGGTCTCCACATCGCACTTAAAGCTGAGGTAAGCTGAAACTATGAAAACATCATTATGAAGAAAATTCTCATGAGTCTTATCCACTAGAAAGCAGAGAAGAATTATTTACAATAGATGGGTGTAGTGTCTGCTTAAAAAGACTGATTAGGAATGTATTAAGATAAAATGTTCACATAATTCCTCATGTACATTAAGAACATGGAAATAGTTGAAAAAAATTAATCACAGCAATATACGGTGTATCTCGAAGTATTCCCATTAAAATAACTTTTATTTAAAGTAGAAATTCAGCTTTAAAAAATAAAAACTTATCTTGCACTGATCCTCAGTTACATCCTGAATTCTACTTCAGAGCTGCACTCACTATTCTGCTGGTGAAGTCACTGTGTACATACATTACATCACATATCTTGCACTGACCCTGAGTTAGAACTAGTATTATACTCCAGAGCTGCACTCACTATTCTGCTACTGAAGTCACTGTGCACATACATTAATAGAGATGAGTGAATTGAAGTTGATGAAGTGGGATTTTAGGATAATTTTACGATAAATTTGATTTGTCCTGAAAGCGAATTTCCTCACACTTCGTGGTAACGAACCATATTTTTTCTAAAATGGCACAGCCCTATAAAAAGCATCATACTGCCTGGTGATAAACCAAGCTCTGCTGGCATGGGTCTGTAAAAATAAAGGGAAACAGGTGCGGCGGATGCCCTCTCATGAGCATCCGGGTATTACATGTGCTCACCCCCACAGGTGTTAACAAAGGGGGGGGGGGGGGAAATATGATAAGTGTGATAAGGTGGACAGTGCAGGAAGAGGTGTATATCCTACTCAGATACCTCAGCTGGTTGTAATAGCTAAAATACGGGAGGTAATAGTCTCAGCAGCATGTAGGTTGCTGAGACAAGTTTTCTGGTTGGTGTAGTCTGGGCCGGATTTTAGTTGGATTGACAGAAAGGATTGGAAGTGGGATCTGCCAATCCACACCCTTCCAGCACTGGTGTTACCTTGGACCAGAGAGGATCGCAGGTGAGGTCTGCAATATTCAGACTGGGATAAAGATTCTCCCAGGGTGCCAGGGTGTCAAATAGTGGGGAATGTACAGACAGAGGTCTGGTGAGGCTCTGTCAGTGTGGTCTTAGCCGGGCAAGGCTGAAGGGCCACGAGCTAGGTGCTATCCGGAATTTCGGGTGAAGCCGTGATGCCTGGGAACAAGGGTCACGAGGCCAGAGTTGGGAGGACTACTGGGCCACATTCCCCCAGGACGTGTTGAAGGGTAACAGCCCGGAAGCTGGAGAAAGCCGCATTCCTGTTCCATGTGTGAACAGCACTCTGTATAGGTGAGTCAGGGATCATGCTATATGTTTAGGTAGAGCCCAGATGGGAAACATAGAAACATAGAATGTGTTGGCAGATAAGAACCATTTGGCCCATCTAGTTTGCCCAAAATACTGAATACTATGAATAGCCTTTGGCCCTATCTTATATGAAGGATGACCTTAAGCCTATCCCATGCATGCTTAAACTCCTTCATTGTATTTGCAGCTACCACTTCTGCAGGAAGGCTATTCCATGCATCCACTACTCTCTCAGTAAAGTAATACTTCCTGATATTACTTTTAAACCTTTGCCCCTCTAATTTAAAATGATGTTCTCTTGTAGCAGTTTTTCTTCTTTTAACTATTCTCTCCTCTTTTACCTTGTTGATTCCCTTTATGTATTTACAAGTTTCTATCATATCCCCTCTGTCTCGTCTTTCTTCCAAGCTATACGTGTTAAGGTCCTTTAATCTTTCCTGGTAAGTTTTATCCTGCAATCCATGTACTAGTTTAGTAGCTATTCTCTGAACTCTCTCCAAAGTATCAATATATAGCGCTATATTCTAAATATTCGCAAATTCTCGAAGTGGCGATATTCGAGATAACAATTAGCTTTTTGAATATTCACGCTCAACTCTAGTGGTGAGCACATGTATGAGTGCGTCCATGTAAGCGGTGAGCGCATATATGAGTGCGCCTATGTATGAGTGCGTGTTTGTATGTGGTGAGCATGTGTATGAGTGTGTCCATTAAGTTGGGTGGGGGGGGCCGTAAAAAAATTTGTTCTAGCAACGCCCTTGTATACATATACATGAACCCCATTAAAGGTTTTGCCCATAGTCGTGCCTCTGATTGGCTTATAACTGTCAATGTTTATTTTTATTATTACTAAAAAGAAAAAGAAAAAAAACAAGGAAAGAACATGAGCTGCAAGAGTGACAGAAAGGACTCCAGATAAAAAAAATTTTTAGATAGATTTTATTTTTTACCGTACTATATTAATTATTACTAGGAGGGGCTGGAGAAAATCCAGCGGTCATGGTCCATATCGGAACCAATGACAAAGTTAGAGGTAGGTGGAGAGTCCTTAAAAATGATTTCAGGGCTTTAGGTCAAAAGCTTAGGGCAAGGACCTCAAAGGTAGTATTTTCTGAAATACTGCCTGTACCACGAGCCACACAAGAAAGACAGTGGGAGATTAGGGAGATTAACAAGTGTCTCAAGAACTGGTGTAGGAAGGAGGGGTTTGGGTTCCTGGAGAACTGGGCCCACTTCTCTATCGGCTACAGGCTCTATCGTAGGGACGGGCTGCACCTCAATGGGGAAGGGGCAGCTGTGCTGGGGAGAAAGATGGCTAGAAGGTTGGAGGAGTGTTTAAACTAGGGACTGGGGGGGAGGGAAATTACACTATAGGAGGGGAAGATAGTGTAGATAGAGACCGGGGGCAAGGTAGTGGGACTGGGGGAGGAATGGAAGGAGGGACTAGAACAGTTCAGAAGGAAAGGTGTAGGGTAAAAAATATACGTAAACCTCTTAACTGTATGCATACTAATGCCAGAAGCCTGACTAATAAAACTGGGGAACTGGAATTAGTGATGTCTGAGGAGGACTATGACATAGTGGGAATAACTGAGACATGGCTGGATGATAGCTATGACTGGGCCGTTAATGTACAAGGTTATAGTCTGTTTAGAAAGGATCATCAAAACCGGAGAGGGGGAAAGGTTTGCCTTTATGTAAAGTCTTGTCTAAAGCCCACACTCCGTTAAGATATAGGTGAGGGACATGAACATGTGGAGTCACTGTGGGTAGAGATACATGGAGCTAAAAACAACAATAAATTACTAATAGGAGTTTACTATAAACCACCTAATATACCTGAGTCCACAGAAAATCTACTACTAAACGAGATAGACGGGGCGGCAAATAATAATGAGGTGGTTATTTTGGGGGACTTCAACTACCTAGATATAGACTGGGAAACTGAAACTTGTACATCTCATAAAGGAAACAGGTTCTTGGCAATAACCAAAGACAATTACCTCTCCCAACTGGTTCAGGACCCGACTAGAGGGACGGCCATACTGGACTTAGTATTAACCAATAGGCCTGAAAGAACAACAGACATGCAGGTTGGTGGACACCTGGGAAATAGTGACCATAAAGTAATAACCTTCCAATTATCATTCAAAAGAGCATTTCTACAGGGAGGAACAAAAATACCAAACTTCAAAAAAGCTAAATTTAGCCAACTAAGAGAGGCCATAGGCCTAACTAACTGGGACAAAGTCCTCAAAAATAAAAATACAGCCACAAAATGGGATATCTTTAAAAACATCCTAAAATCTCATTGTGAGAGGTACATACCGTATGGGAATAAAAGGTTAAGGAACAAAAAAAAACCGATGTGGATAAACAGAACTGTAAAGAAAGCATTAAATGACAAAAAGAAAGCATATAAAACACTAAAACAGGAGGGTGGCACGGAAGCACTGAAAAACTATAAGGACAAAAAATCTAACATGTAAAAAACAAATAAAAGCGGCCAAACTAGAGACCGAGAGATTAATTGCCAAAGAGAGTAAAACTAACCCTAAAATGTTCTTCAATTATATAAATGTTAAAAAGTATAAATCTGAAGGTGTCGGCCCTTTAAAGAGTAATGAGGGGGGAGTCGCAGAGAGCGACGAGGAGAAAGCAAAGCTGTTAAATATTTTTTTTCTCCAATGTATTCACTCAGGAAAATAAACTGTCAGATAAAATGCAGAATGTAAAAATAAATTCCCCATTAAAAGTGTCTTGTCTGACCCAGGAAGAAGTACAACAGCGACTTAAAAAGATTAAAATAGACAAATCACCAGGACCGGATGGCATACACCCCCGTATCCTAAGGGAATTAAGTAATGTCATAGCCAGACCCTTATTTCTGATATTTGCGGACTCTATACTGACAGGGAATGTCCCACAGGATTGGCGCATGGCAAATGTGGTGCCAATATTCAAAAAGGGTCCAAAAACAGAGCCTGGAAACTATAGTCCGGTAAGTGTAACATCTGTTGTGGGTAAACTGTTTGAAGGTTTTCTGAGAGATGCCATCTTAGAGCATCTTAACGGAAATAAGCAAATAACGCCATATCAGCATGGCTTCGTGAGGGATCGGTCATGCCAAACTATGAGGAGGTAAGTTCTAGACTTGACAGCAGCGAATCAATGGATGTCGTATGTCTGGACTTCTCCAAAGCATTTCACAGTGTACCACATAAAAGGTTAGTATATAAAATGAGAATGCTCGGACTGGGAGAAAACGTCTGTAAGTGGGTAAGTAACTGGCTCAATGATAGAAAACACAGGGTGGTTATTAACGGTACACACTCAGATTGGGTCACTGTCACTAGTGGAGTACCTCAGGGGTCAGTATTGGGCCCTATTCTCTTCAATATATTTATTAATGATCTTGTAGAAGACTTACATAGTAAAGTGTCAATTTTCGCAGATGACACTAAACTGTGTAAAGTAATTTATACTGAAGAGGACAGTATACTGTATATATACACTACAGAGGACAGTATACTACTACAGAGGACAGTATACTGTATATATACTACAGAGGACAGTATACTGTATATGTACACTACAGAGGACAGTATACTACTACAGAGGGATCTGGATAGATTGGAGGCTTGGGCAGAGAAGTGGCAGATGAGGTTTAACACTGACAAATGTAAAGTTATACACATGGGAAGATATAATGCAAGTCACCCGTACATACTAAATGGTAAAACACTCGGTAACACTGACATGGAAAAGGATCTAGGAATTTTAATAAACAGCAAACTAAGCTGCAAAAACCAGTGTCAGGCAGCTGCTGCCAAGGCCAATAAGATAATGGGTTGCATCAGAAGGGGCACAGATGCCCGTGATGAGAACATAGTCCTACCACTTTACAAATCGCTAGTCAGACCACACATGGAGTACTGTGTACAGTTCTGGGCTCCTGTGAACAAGGCAGACATAGCAGAGCTGGAGAGGGTCCAGAGGAGGGCAACTTAAGTAATAACTGGAATGGGGCAACTACAGTACCCTGAAAGATTATCAACATTAGGGTTATTCACTTTAGAAAAAAGACGACTGAGGGGAGATCTAATTACTGTGTATAAATATATCAGGGGGCAGTACAGAGATCTATCCCATCATCTATTTATCCCCAGGACTGTGACTGTGACGAGGGGACATCCTCTGCGTCTGGAGGAAAGAAGGTTTGTACACAAACATAGAAGAGGATTCTTTACGGTAAGAGCAGTGAGACTATGGAACTCTCTGCCTGAGGAGGTGGTGATGGTGAGTACAATAAAGGAATTCAAGAGGGGCCTGGATGTATTTCTGGAGCGTAATAATATTACAGGCTATATCTACTAGAGAGGGGTCGTTGATCCAGGGAGATATTCTGATTGCCTGATTGGAGTCGGGAAGGAATTTTTTTCCCCTTAAGGGGGAAAATTGGCTTCTACCTCACAGTTTTTTTTTTTGCCTTCCTCTGGATCAACTTGCAGGATAACAGGCCGAACTGGATGGACAGATGTCTTTTTTCGGCCTTATGTACTATGTTACTACTATTTTACTAGTAGACAACAGTGTGACAATATTCAATAAAGCATTCAGAGGAAAAAGACGGTCACATGTCAATTACTTGTCCTTAGTTTCTTCTTAGTTTTTTGATTAACAAATCATGTCTCCCATTGAAAAGGGACAAAGAACAAATACTCTTTTCCAGGTGACAACAACATACTTGTATTGTTATGGCTTTTGGTGGGTACTCATCTGCTGCCAACGCCCCCCTCCACCCCCCTCCTTCAATTGGGATAAAGAAAGTTAAATTACTTCAATAGTGAGTCAGCACTTGTACTTGGCAAATGGTTATTTTTTGTCCTTATGTGGGTGTTGTACATGGGATGGAGGTGCCCAAATAATCCATCTGACCAACGGCTGACCCTGGTTTCATCTGTACTGTACTTTTTAAGGTCACTGGAATATTTTTAGTTTACTTACTGGTTTCCTGTTTCTGCTCCTGTTAACTTCAATAATTTTCTGCCATGCTTATTTAGAACGAGGCTGCTGCTCCTGTGCACTGTTTTGGCAGCACTGGCCCTTCTAGATGACGTCATAGAAAATGGTCCATTTGCAAACCCTGTCCTGCCCGCTGTGCGCGCTCTCCTTCTGTTTTGTACTGTGCAGATTCCACATCCAGTGTTCACTGTCTGTACAGTATAATGCCTCATTCACACAGTCAATGTTTGGTCAGTGATTACCATCAGTGATTTTGAACCAAAACCAGGTGCGGTTCTAAACACAGAACAGGTGCAGTTCTTCCCCTTATACCTTATATCTGTGGAGGCTCCAATCCTGGTTTTGGCTCACAATCACTGATGGAAATCACTGACCGAACACTGACGTGTGAATGAGGCTTAAACCAGCTTCCCTTCCTTGCAGCTGCCTTGAGAATCAGGTGTGTGAGCTAGCATTGCCTGCTCGAGTGGGCACACACAATGCTAGTGCGCATACTACTCGATTCTCAAGGCAGCTGCGAGGATGGGACATTGGAGGCATGACTGCTTTCTACTGCGCAGCCGCTGAACAATGGATGTGGACCAGAAGGGGAACGCCAGGGGCAGATTGGCCATAAACCCTACATGGAAATTTCCCAGTTGAACGACGCCCAGGGGCCCACCCAAGCCCTCTCGAAGGCCGCAGGCCAGGTACATAATGATCTGATGCTCAACAGCTACAGGTCCCTCTTGAACTCAACTGTATTACTGTCCTGATTATGATGATACAGTTGAATACTGTTTTTGGGGCGACAGTATTTTGTGCTGCCGTGTGGTATTTGGTTCTGCTGGGGTGGTATTCTGTGCTGCACTATGGTATTGCACGCCATGCCTACTTCTCTTTTCCCTGCCTAATTGTTTTGTTCCATCTTCTGTCAATTTGGACCTGCCTAACATGGGGCCACTTTGAGTTTTTTTCTTGGGCCACTTTAAGTTGCCAATCCACCCCTGGGGAGCTCGAACAGCCAGGCAGGCAGGGTTAGCGAATGGAGATATTTTCTATGACGTCATCTAGAGGGGCCAGTGCTACCAAAACACTGCACAGGCACTGTTTACAGGAGCGGCAGTTCCAAAGCAGCAGGGCAGAAATTTACTGAAGATAACAGGAGCAGCGACAGGAAACCAGCAAGTAAAGTATAAATATGGAAAAGTTTTCAACTCCTTTAAGTCGACTTATGTTCGTCTCAATTTCTTATTCTACTTACAGACAAATCTGACTGTGGTCACAGAGTTTTTCCTCACCGGATTTCAAGGCAGCCAACTTCTAAGAAATGTTCTATTCCTTCTGTTCCTTATTATTTATGGAGCAACAATATGTGGTAACCTCCTGATAATAGTATTAGTGTTCATCAGCAAGAACCTGCACACTCCAATGTACTTCTTCATCTCACAACTGTCCATCAGTGACATCCTGGTTAGCACCGACATTGTCCCTAACTTGCTTCACCTTGTACGACATAATGGGGGAACCATTACCTTTATTCACTGCTTGACTCAGTTTTCCGTCTTCTGTGCTGCCGAAGTATTTGAATGTCTTCTTCTCACAGTGATGTCTTATGACAGATATGTGGCCATATGTAATCCTCTCCATTATACTTCTGTCATGACAAATGAATTTTGCATTAAATTGTACACCATGTGTTGGTTGGTGGGTATTCTCGTCCCAATTATTGTCTCTGTACCCTCATCAATGCTATATTTTTGTGGACCCAGTATTATTGACCATTTTTTTTGTGAACTTGTTCAATTTGTAGAACTTGCGTGTTCTGACGCTTTCATTGTTCACTTGAACTTTTGTATTTTGGCTGTTCCAATTTTAATAACCCCAATTATAATCATTGTAGTGTCTTACACTTATATTGTTACTGCAGTCTTAAGGATCCCATCCAGTTCTGGTAGACAGAAAGCCTTCTCCACCTGTAGCTCCCACCTCATCGTGGTCTCCATATTTTACTGGACTATATTCAGTGTTTATATTGTCCCAACTAAGGTCCTAACACGCTCTATCAGTAAAATCCTGCCCCTGCTGTATACTGTATTTACTCCTTTGGTCAACCCCATTATATACAGTCTGCGAAACAAAGACATTAAGAAAGCCGTACACAAAACATATTATAAATGTGTCATTTTTAACCATCCAGTTGGTACCGAAGCCGATTTCAGATGCATGTTTTAAAATGGTTTTAAAGTTGAAAAATCGATAGCTGAAGTTATTCACCGAAGTCTCACAAGACTTCAGGAATAACTCACTTCACCTCGCTGAAGCCCATACATTTTCCAGTTTGTTTCAATTGAATCCACTAAAACAGTGATTAGCGCCATTTTAGTGTACATATTGGCTGGAAAAGAAACACTAAGGAGGAAGAAGAGTACTCATATGAACCTGAGAGGAAGTGTGTCGGGGGGTGGGGGGGGGCCTTGCCCTCACTGGCCCCAAGGTCAAAAGAAAGCCTGGATGAGCCCATCAGTGCTGCAGCAGGCAGGGACCTGCCCTAACAGAACAAGCAGAATGTCCTCATGTCCTTGGCTATGAATGAGGGTGGATTGGTCAGGGACAGTCAGAAATCAATGAAGCTTGTATTCTACTTCCAGGACAGTGAAGGAAAAGGCTACAATTACAAAGAAGAAAAAGATTTGTGTGTGTGAAGAATTGGGAGGCATGGAAGCTGTCAGCCATTGAGTGAGAAGTGGAGACCTGAGGCTGGTTGTGCCTCCTAGTACAACCGTAGCTGCTGCAAACCTCAAAAGCAGCTACCTGCAAGGACATTTTTTTTTCCATTTTCACAGAAATCCTATAAATCGAGAACTGTAAAACATGTGTTCTACCATCAATATATTATATCATATAGAATACTAGTGAGCACTCCGTGTCAGGTCATCTCACATATTTATTTTAATCTTTTGTTTTATGGTTTAAGTTTGACAAACTGTATAAATCAGTGATTAATAGCTTAAAATTGGGGGTAAATCAGTTTCTTATCTTCACACACACAGTTCCACATATTTTGTTTGGGGCGGGGGTGGGAGGCTGATTATTAAATTTAATTAAAAAAAGAATATAGCAGACCAATACACAGGTTAGTGCACAATATTATTTCTCAGTGATAACGTGATATTAAGCATCAGGACTGGCCCTTAATCATCCATTTCTGTTTCTTCTTTATCCACTTGGGATGAATTTCATTTTTTGTGGGGTTTTTCAATTTCATTAAATCAACATATAGTTGATCAGTACACCAATACACAGGGTAGTGCAACAAATTACCTATGAGTGATAACTTGAAATTAAGCATCAGGCCTCAATCATCCATTTCCGTTTATTCAATAATTTATATATTTTTTAAAAAAAATCTATTTCCACATGGTTTCAATTTTTTGTGGGGGTATTAGGTTTATCAAATTAATTAAACCAGCTTAAAAGTGACCAGTACACCAATACACAGGGTAGTTCAACAGTTTTACCTGTGAGCAATAACTTGAAATTAAGCATCAGGCCTCAAGCATCTATTTCCATTTTTTTTTTATCTCTACAGGTTAGAAATGTTATTTTTTTTTTTCCTGGGGCCTGTTCAATTTAATTAAAGCAATATATTTGTGAGCAGTACACCAATACACAGGGTAGTTCAACAATTTTATTGTGATTGATAACATGAGTTGCAGGCCTCAGTTTTGTTTATTGTATCTCCACACGGTTGGAATATTTTTTTTTTAGACTTATTAAATTTATTTAAAGGAGCATATAGGTGATCAGTACACCAATACACAGGGTAGTGCAACAACATACCTATGAGTGATAACATGAAATTAAGCATCAGGCCTCAATTATCTGTTTTAGTTGTATCTCTACATGGTCAGAACTTATTTTTTTTCTGGGACTTGTTCAAATTAATTAAAGCAGCATATCGGTTATTAGAATACCAATACACAGGGTAGTGCAACAAGTAAACTGTGTGACAACGTGAAGTTAAGCGTCAGGCCTTAATCATTCATTTATTTATTATCAGTTTATTCTATATCCACACGGTTGTAATTATTTTTTATTTTTTTAGGTTGTTCAATTTAATGAAAGCAGCATATAGGTGATTAGTAAGCCAGTGCAAAGGGTAGTGCAACAACCTGTGAGTGATACTGTGATATTTGGTGTCAAGGCTCAATCATCCATTTCGGTTGATTGTATTTCCATAGAATTTAAATGTAGTCATTTTTAGTGGATTCAATTTAATTAAACCAGCATACAGGTGATCACTATGTAACATCCTGAAGTATGTCACTAAACTTCTGTTCCCCTGCTTCATAATGTTAGGTATATGCATAATATCGTCTGGTATAAGTTTTCATCATTTCCTCTACAATGTGTATTTTCCAGGTCTGTTGCATTGTATTTATGCTGTGATATCCATGTACACCAGCAGGTGGCAGCAGTATGTAGCAGAACCAGGCTAGTTAATAGCTCTAGACTGGAATATACTATTCCAGGCTATCCTCCCCCTATCTGAGGAGGAGTGGAATGTTCCCACATCCTACTCCAGGAGGAGGACAGAAGGTTCTAGTGAGTCTACCAGCCACCCACTGTTGGGGTAGGCTGTGTGAATAGGAGCTCCCAGAAACAGGGACCCCAACCAGGGATCCAAGCCTCTGCTGAGGCCCAAGGTCAACTTTCCCAGCCTGAGTTCCTTACCTCAGCTGGATGACAAAGAAAGCAGCCATCTTCAGAACTACTAGATCTCCAGGAAGAAACCACCATTCCCTGCGAGCAGTCCTGTAAGTAACAGATTCAAATACAAGGAGAAGATAAGTACCTCCATAGCTAGTCAGGCCCAAACCAAGCAGAACATAGACAGAGCAGAAGACTCTTAAAGGCGTATGTACTAGATGCAGAATATATATATATAATTCCTGCCACATATTGCCAATACCTGCTGGGACCTAAAGACTATTGCTGTAACATTGTATGGATCTAAAGCTGCATCTAATAACATCAAGTAAAGACAAGTTGGACCCTCTTTTCTGTGTAGAATTCCATCATTCCTATATTACTCCTATTTACAGCACTCAATTTGTTGCATGTGAGCCAGGATACAGGAGTCCAGCCGTACTACAGGTAGGAGACACCGTTGACACAATACAGAGACAATCTCCCCCTCTGGCATTCCTCACCTAGTACGTGTGCTCTTACCATCTTAAAGGGCCCTTTTACAGTACCTACGCAAGCTGCAACTGGCATCACGAACTTAGTTACACCTAAATCTGACCCACTGCATAGCAACCCCACTGACCCAGTGTCCTGCTCATTGCAACTACACTAATAGAAAGGGTCGTGCAACATATTATCTGTGAACGATAAAAAAATTTGGCCTAACTGTGTTTCTGTTTATTTTTGTTTCCACACTTTTCCAGTCATTTTTTTTATTTATTTATTTTGTTGAGGGGGGAGAGGGGAATTCATACAAAAAATTTGCTTTGTCAGATCTTGGATCCAAAGCATGATTCGCTCAACACTACCATCAATCCATCCTATGGACAAGCAAAAGTGTCAGCCAGCTACCACAATTGTAGTTCCATCCTTCTCCCGGTTGCTCTTGCGGCAGCCATGCTGCATCCACGGGCCGCACTGTGTTTTTCACATCGTCATCATCCCTTTCCACTTCTGCCATTCAGACTCCTCTTCTGCTCCATTGTCAGCCATTAATAATAAAATGCGTGGCCAAAAAACAACTCTACACATCCAGTAATCCGATGGTGCGCAAGCTTAATTCCCACCTGGCCAAGTTTCTGGCAGTGCAGTTGCTTCTGTACCATTTATTTGATCCTCCCTTTAAGGAGCTAATGACGTATGCTCAGCATTGCTGGAAGATAAGTAGCAGGCATTAGTTCTCCTAAAAAGCCATCCCTGTCTTTTACTTTACCTATGAAGCACGGTTCATGCCACGGTGGACACCTGAAGCAGCTGTTATGGGTAGGGACAGTATGTGTCTTTCACGGACCCACTGGGTCAATGTTTTCTCCGGCAGCAGTGAGGCAGCATACCAGCAATGAGGCCTGGTCCTTTTGACCCCCCCACTTTTGTGTCGCCCTGGCTCCCACACCAGGGACTTCTCCATCTCCTCTGCCTCCTACTCCATGGATGCTGGCCCGTCCCCAACAGCAGCAGGAAACAGGGTCACTCATACTCCCCCTTCTTCCTATCATATGTGTCAAGTCAAGTGTTGCCACTCTATGTTGGAGATGATCAGCCTGGGGTAGATTAGCCACATCAGTGAGCAGTTTCTCAAGTACCTCAAGCAGCAAACATCTCATTGGCTGTCACCCCACCAATTCCAATGGGACAAGGTCATCAGCGACAATGGACTCAACATCCTGGGTGCCCTGAACCTAGGCAAAATAACACATGATCCCTGCATGGGGCACATCATCAACCTAGTGGTGCAACACTTTGTAAATAAGTCCAAGCACTTTAGCCATTTTTATGTGGTGAGGAACGCTTTCCTGGACTTGCAGCAACAGAACTGAACGGCTGACTCGCTGGAATTCAACTTTGTACATGCTCGAGTGTCTGTACGAGCTGTGCAAAGCCGTGACCAATTTTGTCATGCACCAGCCAGTTTCAGCAACAAAGAGCATTTATTGCAGCTTCAGTGACAGCTCATCTGAGATCTGTGGGGGGCTAAATCCCTTTGAAGAGGCTGCAAAGTTTGTCAGCAGGGCAATGTGGCATGAACAATGTCCTCCCCCTCATATTTATCTTAGAACCGACTCTGACACTCATGCAGCAGGGGATGATGGAGGAAGAAGAACAGCTAACACATCTTGCTGCCCTCCGTATAGCTGCTGGGGACTTACAAGGAGAATCTGACATGGAGAAGGAGGGAAAGAAATCGTCAGTAAAGGAGGAGGATGATGATGACAATGGTAGTGGCCACAACACCCAATCATCTCAGTGGAGAGTGGATCCAGAAAGAACAGACTCTTTGGGCACACTGTCCAGAATTGTACCCTGTATATTCGCTTGCTTATGCACTGACAGAAGTATCATTGACATCAAGCAATCTGATGATCACTGGATAGACATACTTTTAGACCCGTGCTATCAAAGCAAAATTGGGGAAAATGTTCCTCCCTCTAAAAGGGAAGCCAAATGACGTTATTGCTAGGAAACACTGTGTACACAGCTTGTCGCAAGTTTCACAAGCAGATGCCTGTCTCCAACATGTTTCAAAGGAGGTCCCTCTCTGCCCCCACCAGAGTCACAGACCTCCCACCACCACAAGTAGAAGAAGTGGCAGCAACAAGTAGCAGTAGCACCCAGTTCAGTCTCTTAAATATGATTGAGCAGTTTTCCAACTTACCCAACAGGCTGAGGCAAATCAGCAAGCCAAAACCTCCTTCCTCAATACCTTGGTTCAGGCCTACCTACACTCTGTCTGTTTCGGTGGGTTCACTTTACAGTAGCTTAATAAATCTCTCCTGATATTCGTTAAATGTGTTTAACCATATCTATGTATGTCAATGTCACTCTGCCATGATTTCCTATTGCGTTCAAGAGCTTGGGGAGGAGGGGTGGGGTGGTTAGGAGAAAAAACAAATGTTCATATAAAGTGAACAAAGATAGATAACATGTTTTCCTAAACATTCTAAGTTTTTAGAGATTTTAGTGTATATGTTGTGCATTTTTATTTTTCCAAAATGTCTGTTGTAATTTTTATTAGATTATAAATAGTGTTGAGCTGACAAAGTGTTATTCAATCCAAAGTTTAGGAAAAATTTGATTTGCACCGAATCCGAATTTCCTGGCGCTTCGTATTAACAAATCGATTGTTTCCTAAAATGATGGCTACACATGTTACAAAGTGAAAGTAAGAATCCCGGGAACAAGAGAACACTCATAATGCCATGCAGACAGCAATTCATCAGCTAGGCAGCCCCTGTAATGTCACATCCCTATAAAGCCCTGATCCCACCCGGTCTCTGCCATTTCAGTGTGAACTGTGTATAGGGATAAACGTGACAAGCTCTGGTCAGTGATTAAGAAATCCTTTTAAAATATTGGATAGGAAAAGTTCAAGGACAGCACAAGGACAGTGTAGGGAGATCATAGGGAGACCTTTTATACACTGCTCAAAAAAATAAAGGGAACACAAAAATAACACATCCTAGATCTGAATTAATTAAATATTCTTCTGAAATACTTTGTTCTTTACATACTTGAATGTACTGACAACAAAATCACACAAAAATAAATAAATGGAAATCAAATTTTTCAACCCATGGAGGTCTGGATTTGGAGTCACACTCAAAATTAAAGCTGATCCAACTTTGATGTAATGTCCTTAAAACAAGTCAAAATGAGGCTCAGTAGTGTGTGTGGCCTCCACGTGCCTGTATGACCTCCCTACAACGCCTGTGCATGCTCCTGATGAGGTGGCGGACAGTCTCCTGAGGGATCTCCTCCCAGACCTTGACAAAAGCATCTGCCAACTCCTGGACAGTCTGTGGTGCAACGTGACGTTGGTGGATAGAGCGAGACATGATGTCCCAGATGTGCTCAATTGGATTCAGGTCTGGGGAACGGGCGGGCCAGTCCATAGCATCAATGCCTTCGTCTTGCAGGAACTGCTGACACACTCCAGCCACATGAGGTCTAGCATTGTCTTGCATTAGGAGGAACCCAGGGCCAACAGCACCAGAATATGGTCTCACAAGGGGTCTGAGGATCTCATCTCGGTACCTAATGGCAGTTAGGCTACCTCTGGCGAGCACATGGAGGGCTGTGTGGCCCTCCAAAGAAATGCCACCCCACACCATTACTGACCCAATGCCAAACCGGTCATGCTGGAGGATGTTGCAGGCAGCAGAACGTTCTCCACGGCGTCTCCAGACTCTGTCACGTCTGTCACGTGCTCAGTGTGAACCTGCTTTCATCTGTGAAGAGCACAGGGCGCCAGTGGCGAATTTGCCAATCTTGGTGTTCTCTGGCAAATGCCAAACATCCTGCACGGTGTTGGGCTGTAAGCACAACCCCCACCTGTGGACGTCGGGCCCTCATATCACCCTCATGGAGTCTGTTTCTGACAGTTTGAGCAGACACATGCACATTTGGGGCCTGCTGGAGGTAATTTTGCAGGGCTCTGGCAGTGCTCCTCCTGTTCCTCCTTGCACAAAGGCGGAGGTAGCAGTCCTGCTGCTGGGTTGTTGCCCTCCTACGGCCTCCTCCACGTCTCCTGGTAGCGCCTCCATGCTCTGGACACTACACTGACAGACACAGCAAACCTTCTTGCCACAGCTCGCATTGATGTGCCATCCTGTATAAGCTGCACTACCTGAGCCACTTGTGTGGGTTGTAGACTCCGTCTCATGCTACCACTAGAGTGAAAGCACCGCCAGCATTCAAAAGTGACCAAAACATCAGCCAGGAAGCATAGGAACTGAGAAGTGGTCTGTGATCACCACCTGCAGAACCACTCCTTTATTGGGGGTGTCTTGCTAATTGCCTATAATTTCCACCTGTTGTATATCCCATTTGCACAACAGCATGTGAAATTGATTGTCACTCAGTGTTGCTTCCTAAGTGGACAGTTTGATTTCACAGAAGTGTGATTGACTTGGAGTTACATTGTGTTGTTTAAGTGTTCCCTTTAATTTTTTGAGCAGTGTACAATATAGGGAGAGCATAGGGAGAGTGCGGGGCCAAATTGAACAGTGTCTCCCTTGGTTAATAGATAAGCAATTCTATTACACCTAGATTCTCTAATTCAGGTGAAAAATTGGTCTAATACTACTGCTATTGGGGTGTCCAAATTATTTTATTGGTAACAAATTCTAGAACACCATGATTCTGTAATTGGGTTGAAATATTGCTCTATTTTTACAGTTATTAGTTTTTCCACTTTGTTTTATAGATAAGCAATTCCATTAGGCCTTGATTCTGTATTTGGGATAAAAAAGATGTCTAATACTACTGCTAATGTGGTGTGCACATTGTTTTATAAATAAGTAATTCTATAACACCTTGATTCTGTAATTGGGTTTCAAAAGCAGTCTATTACTACTGTTATTTTACACATACAGTTACTGTTACTGTACAGTATGTCCAACAGACAGGTGCCATGGCATTCCAAGGGAATGGGGCAGTGGCAAAAATGTTACTGGAGCTGGCAGAAATAACAGCAGGAGGGATGGTAGCAGCAGTCGCAACAACAGGCCAGAACTGCCAGTGTCATCCAGCGGTCGTGTTTTGACCAGCAACCCAGCTGTCCTTGAATGGTTTACGCAGACTTCAAAATCATTTCAACTGGCATCAGACACCCACATCCAGGAGTCAGTGGGGTCCTCTGACACCACACTTAGTGGGCATGGCCCAGGAATAAGCTCTGTGCCCCCACCTGTCCTGAATTTGCCTCATAGCGAAGCGGCCATGAGACTGTGAAGGTGACATCTGTGACGTGCAGACAGTAGTGGAAGATGATGTAGCCGATAGCAGGTGGGAGCCAGGTGAAGAGGCGACTTCATCATCATTAGAAACGAGCAAATTTTTCAAAAATTCGATTCGCCGGTTCGCTGAATTTTTGGAGAAAAATTTGCTTAGATCAGAATTTATTCATGGCGAATTACGTTAGAAAATGTCTATTTCCGAACTGCATAGAGCTTTTATAGGGGTGTAGAACACTGTGCCTTGCAGTAACACGCATATGGAGTCTGCTGTGGTAGTGAAATAATACTTTGAGTCAGTATGACATGCAGATGACAGGCGTCACTCTTAGAATCAATGCACACTTCACTTATTTGGGCAGTCATGGGGCCAAAACTGACCAAATCACTGAAGTATCAACATGCCTTACATGTCGATGTTAGCGTCAAGAAGAAGTGCAGTCCTTTTACACCATCATTAGCTGATTCTACATAGATGTCTACAGAACCTGTTCTATTAAACACTTATACAAGTACAGCCCCCCAACAGAGTGGAGAGGGTGTCAGCAGCATCAGATCATGTGTACTGATTAAAAAAAAATCTAGAATATTGGAAATTACGAATATATATCACTATATTCTAAAGTGCCGATATTCGCAATCAAAATTTGCAATTCGAATATTCGTGATCAACACTAGATACCACAGAGTGGCAAGGTGACATAGTGTGGAGATGGCAGCAGCGGCAGAAGCATCAGGATACCACAGAATGGCAAGGTGACATAGTGTGACGATGGCAGCAGCATCAGGAAACCACAAAGAGACCCGGTGACAGAGTTGGGTGGTGGAAATACCAGTACCCGCTGATGAAGGTGGGTGAAAGAAGAAGCACTTGCCATCAGATTTCTGTGGCAACAGGTGGGTGGCAGCATCAGAGTAGTAGCTGAGGCAGGTAGCCAGAAGAAACCGGACTCTTTTTTCAAGGTTTTGGTGAGGCGGCATGGATGATCTAATCAGATGCATCAGGCATTGGTGGTTGGAAATCCTGTCTGATCCATGCCTGATTCATCTTGACAAAGGTCAGTATCTTCAGATTTTGGGGGGACAGGCGAGTTTTCCTTGGAACAACTATGGTATAAGTAGAAAGGGCCTGAAATGTTACCGAATTACGGGAAGTCGGAAAGGATGCAGCAGTTCCAAAACAAGTTAAAAAGTATGCTTTACACAGCGTATAAGGGTGATGTTACAGCACAATGGGAATATAACAGGGGAAGAGGTGAAAGTAATCCTCCTCCTACCACGACCACGCCGGCAAGGACAGGACGCTTTACAGACGTGTTGTTGATGGAGGACATGCAGGGCTTTTAAGTCCTACGCAGCGCCACAGCCCTTTGGGGTCCACCCTCAGAGAACGACTCGACTGACAGGTAGCAGACTACCTCGCCTTAACTGCAGATATCGACACTCTGAGGAGTGATGAACCCCTTGACTACTGGGTGTGCAGGCTTGAACTGTGGCCTGAGCTATCCCAATTTGCAATAGAACTTCTGGCCTGCCCCGCTTCAAGTGTTCTGTCAGAAAGGACCTTCAGCGCAGCAGGAGGTATTTTCACTCAGAAGAGAAGTCGCCTAGGTCAAAAAAGTCTAGATTACCTCACCTTTATTAACCACCACCAACACAGGGTCCCTAGCCTTCTCCTGAACCTGCTTCTCAGGAGTATCGAAGTGTGGATTGCTCTTACATAACAGGGACAAATCAACAGAGAGACTCTATGTTTAGAGCTTGGTTGGGTTTTCTTAGGAAGGGGCAGTGAAGACAGAGAGGACTCAACTGAAAGTCTTCTCTGGGGATACAAAGAGGAGGATCAGGAAGAATGCAGGGAACCTTGGCTCCGCAACATGGTGTCAGACTCTGAAGTCACCTCTATGTCATCCTGCTGTGATTGAGGGAAGGAATTATGTATCCAATCCACCATCTCATCATCTTTCTTCTCAATGATAATGTAGCATCTTTCCAAAGCCAGGGAGAACCACTAATACTACGACTTCTGGCCAGATTGGTGGTGCTGACATTTTTTGGCCTAATGTACAGTACAGAGTCACACAAAGTTTGGATTGGTTTACAAATCAGTTTTCTGGCGTTTAAAAAAAGATAGGTGCTATAAAATGTATATCTTCCCACAAACACATTGAAGACACTGCTATTGAACTAAATATTTTGAAAATATTTGGTAGAATATTCGTCATATATTTGAGAATTTGCAAATTATTTTTTTGATTTGCGAAGAATCGGCAATGTAATATTTGTGTAATGAGCTCGAAATACAGTCATGGGTAACTATAACTACATTTTTCAAACTGCTAGAAGTTTTCTGAGACTGGAGAAAATGGTTGGCACGGCAGAACATTACAATAGCTTTATATGCAGATAGAGTGCTCCAATATATTCGCGATTGCGAAATCGGCACCAATGATGCGAATATTTTGGCGCAATACGAACAACTTCACATTTTAACAGGTTTGACTACTTATTAGTGATTGGTGCACTAAGTATTGTCATGAACTTGTGACATCACAGCACTATGTCTGTAGCATGTATGTATGGACAGCAGAACCTATCAGCTACACTATATCAGGATTTAACCTTCACTGACTATCTCCCACTAACTATCTGCATTATATATATAAGCTAACTAACTAACTAACTAACTAACTAACTATTTAATGTAATGACACAGGAAAGCAGAGAGCACAGCAATAACACTGCTGTCTTAGGGCGTGTTAATTTAGAGGAGAAAAATTAAAATTGGGGATTTATGTAAATGAGGGGGTCCAAAAATTTGCCTTTTGATGTGTAATATCCTAATTTATAAGGTTTTTCATTATTGATAAACATTTAGCTTGGTAAATTTGTGCTTGATTATAATGTACATTGAAATTTCTGAAAAAGAGAATAAATTAAAATAAACTCCACAAAAATTTGCTCAAAAAGTTGTTTAATGAAGTAAAACAATTTTATTTATATTCTGTCTCTATTATCAAACACTGAAAACACATTGTAAAGATTTTTTAAAAGCTTCAACCAACAATATTCATCAAATCTTGCTTCGATTCATTCCTCGACATCATTCTTCTGCTTGCTTTCTGGCCTGAAATGAATCCTTCTCGTTTCTCATGAGTATACACTTTACTTGTTTCACACACCTCTCTATGGACTGTCCATGATATGGCCACTTTGTAACTTGCATTGGCTCTTGAACAAACTTTCGTATTTCTGATATTTTGAGTTTACAAGTAAGTGGAGGTTCATATACTATTTCTGACCAGTCTATCAGTTCCAAAAGTAAAGTTGTATTTGGATTTACTGCAGGTGTTTTCCTAGGCCGAACAGATAGGTCTCCTGGTGTATCATCATCTTCATTCCTTAATTCATTTATCTTCTGGACCCCTGCTTTCCTTTCTTCTTGGTCTTCCGAGCATAAAAGTGTCTGAAGCACAATTTCACTAAATGCGAACCACGATGAACGTTGGATTGTTTGCAAAACAATATCTGCTACTGCCTTCTGTGATTTTAGGAGCTTCAATTGATAAAGAATGTGGCGGGGTCCTTCCACCCAAGAGAATTTCGATTTGATTGTAAACCAGCAGGGATAGTATACGCCAACAATGTATTCAACAAGCAGTTGCAACGTCTTCAAGTTGTTGACTTTAAGGCCATGTTTTGAAACCCATATGCGACAAATCCTTTTTGCAGTTGTTAACCACCGAGAGTGGCTTACAGGACCAATTTCTAATAATGCCAGATCAGTTGGAAGTACACCTGTCCGTTTGGCCTGAATTATCCTGTAACCATAAGCCTGATCTGTAGAGAGATCTTTGACAACAGTGTTACTCAATGGAACTAAAGGCTCTGGAAAGGATATTCTGACAAATGAGGGGTTGATTTCAAGTTCAGTTGCACTATCAAGCATGTTGCCAATTTTACCACTCCACTTGTTAGACAAAGTTTTCCCATACAACTGTTTGATAAAGTACCGCAAAGGTAGCTCATTAGTATGAAGAGCACAAACCAACCAGATGAGCTTACGATTCAGCTTTACCTCAACACAATGCATGACTCCTCCTTCACAACCAGTGTTAACATTCGTTGAGTCATTACCAATAGTCTGCAAACTTTTATCAATGCTGTTTTTCTTAAAAAAATACACAAGATAGTTAGCAATAACTTTAGCAGGTTTCTTTTTCGTTAAGTCTTTCTCTGGAGTAAAATGACAAAGATACCTACCACCTGGCTCACTGCAAACAGTGTAATGCTCTTCTTTCACAATACTTGGAAACTGATGACTTGAGTTATCTGCTTGTAACAGAACTTTAGTGGAATCTTGGCGTCCATCAAAGAAGATACATTTAATCTTGCCTATCCGGCATCAAGCATGGAATTTTTCATCAAGTGATTTCATTACTTTTCTTGGGCCCTTTTTACTTTATTGTGATCAACTAAGAGTCTTCTGTCTCCTTCAGTAATTAATCCAGCATCCAAAAATGCAGCTGTTGTAATGGCAGCTGTAGCACATAGACCGACACCATACCTAATACTTTGCAATGCAACATTGCACAATTGTAATCTATTATACTGACTTGTACATGAAGTAGAAGGTACATCAGAATCATCACATGGTATCTGCAAAGGTTCTTTAGAATCTTCATCTTCAACATCAGTTGGCTCTTCTTCTTATTCGGAGAAAAGAACTTCATTTGGTTGTAATGACTGCAATGTTAACTCTTACTTCCTTTTCTGCTTATATTCAGAAATTCTTCTTACTTCATCTTCTTGCCTCTTCTGCTTTTTAATTTGTCTTCTGTACTCAGGTAGATCTGGTAATCCAATTTGATACTTTCCAACAGATCCAACCTTCTCTGTTTGACCATTAATAAACACTAGTTCTTTGACAGGGATCTTCATGTCTTTAGAACAAAAGCAGGAGATGTGCACTTCATGTTTACAGTCAGCACCACTCGGACATGGACCCTCAAATTCTGAACCTAGCTTAATCTCACACTTGCAATTGAGGATTCCTTTTACTAGCCATGGTTCCGAATTTTCAGATTGTGCAAGTGGAAGAAACTATTTGTGCCTGGAAAAAGAAAGACAATAAAATGTTACTATTTGTATGATACTGTGCTAAAAATTTAGAAAGTATGACATTAGTAAAAAAATTATTAAAAAGACACTCTGCTGCAAATGAGTATTGCTAGTTTAAAATCTTTTACGAATAATAAATTCCCAAGTTTATCAAGACATTTTGCAGGAGAACTTAAGGCCATCTGTCCACCAGCTGAAGCTCAACAGAAGATGGGTGTTGCAACGGGACAACGACCCAAATCATAGAAGTAAATCAACAACAGAATGGCTTAAACAGAAGAAAATACGCCTTCTGCAGTGGCCCAGTCAGAGTCCTGAGCTCAACCCGATTGAGATGCTGTGGCATGACCTCAAGAAATCGATTTACACCAGACATCCCAAGAATATTGCTGAACTGAAACAGTTCTGTAAAGAGGAATGGTCAAGAATTACCCCTGACCGTTGTGCACGTCTGATCTGCAACTACAGGAAACGTTTGGTTGAAGTTATTGCTGCCAAAGGAGAACCAACCAGTTATTAATTCCAAGGGTTCACATACTTTTTCCACCTACTCTGTGAATGTTTACATGGTGTGTTCAATAAAAACATGGTAACATTTAATTCTTTGTGTGTTATTAGTTTAAGTAGACTCTGATTGTCTATTGTTGTGACTTAGATGAAAATCTGATCAAATTTTATGACCAATTTGTGCAGAAATCCATATCATTCCAAAGGGTTCACATACTTTTTCTTGCAACTGTATATATATACCCCAAAACTGGGTATATCAGACTGCAATTTCTCCCCAGAAGAAATGATGAATGGAAGTACTTATATATCAACTAAATACACCCGGTTGAATCAGACCGCAGTTTCACCCCAATAACAGAAGCAAGAATTGAATTATTGATGTATCAAATAATGCAAACAACCAGAAATCTGTAGTATTAGAGCACTTTGGATCCCCAATTAGTGCAGCAAGTTGTAATACAATAGCTCTTATTACCCAGGCTTTACACTCTTATATTGATCCATGTTCTCTCCCAGCACTGTGAATAATGCCTCCCTATCCTTTTCCTACACTATGAATAATCTTACCCTGATCTGCTCAATAGGTTTACTTTTGTGAATAAATTGTTTCCTAAACACTGTCCCTAGTGCCTGTAATGCCTCTCCCATACAAACAAAACATACACAATATGGCGTGAATATGCTCTAGTAAAGATTCCATTAGGTATACTCTAGTAGACTACCAGTCTTTTTTCGGTTAGTTTTGTTAATGGTAAGTTGGTTAGTTAGTATGGGATGGAAGAAGGAAATGGGGGAGCCAAAAGGAACAAGCAGGAACAAGCAGGAACAATCTCACCAGCTTGAGCATCCAAATGTCCACGGAGATCCCACCTGGACGTCCAGAGGATGGACCCTCGATCCCAGGACTCACTGAGGAGGGGGTACAGAGCATGAGAAGGTAGAGGCCGCCGACCACGCTTCTATTGGCACCACAAACAGCCCCTGCTACCGAAGTCGGAACATGGAGCTCAAAGCAGGCCCATCCAGAGGAGGAGAGCGCTTATCATCGGCAGGAGACTGGAGAGTCAGGAAGCGCACCAGCAATCAAAGAATCGAGGATCCCGAGTGCAGTAGGACCCAGCTAGCTGCGCTTCACCCCGCCAGCCAGGAAGCAGCTGGAGCCGGAACGCCGGAATGCCAGGAGCGAGGTACGTCCCAGGTGAGGTGAGAGAGAGCAGGAGGATCGGGGGGAGCCGAAGATACAAACACCGCTGAGAAACGAGCGGAGTCAGGGGCTAAGGGGACAACATACACCCCAGGCCCATGGAGGCAGAAACGGCCACGGAGACGCCAGGAGGAGCGGGATAGCCGAGCCACGGGGAGAGAGGAGAGTGTGACGTACTGCGTCTACGTCATCGCGTCACACCCACACACAGGTTCCTGGCTTCACACTCATATTGATCCATGTTCTCTCCTAGCACTGTGAATAATGCCTCCCTATCCTTTCCCTACACTATGAATAATCTTACCCTGATCTGCTCAATAGTTTTACTTTTGTGAATAAATTGTTTCCTAAACACTGTCCCAAGTGCCTGTAATGCCTCTCCCTGCACTAAGTTCACTGAAAAAAGGAGGAAACTGAGCAGACTGAGGCTAGCTGCTCATTGGCTGGCTGCATACATGGCATTGTGGGTGATCCCTCATTCCCAAGCTTCTTACTTCCTCATTCTAACATGTGCTGCAGACAATTAGTTACCACAAAGCGAAAGGAAATTCGACTTTGAGACAAATCAAAATTTTCCTGAAATTTTATCAAATTCCACTTCATCAACTTTGATTCACTCATCTCTACTTATGACATTAACATGAGTGTGTATACACAGGGTCAGGGATCTGACTCTTTTTGAGTCATAATTTTTGGGCGCTTGCTTCCAACAAGCCACTGTTTTATTCCAATAATACTGTGCATTTAAACACCATCTGCACCCGATAAGGGACAATTTTTGGAAGCTTGGTGATATGAAAAAGAATAACAGATATGAAGATTTGGTGTGTTTTTAACCACTTAAGGACCACAGGTTTATACCCCCCTAAAGACCAGGCCCTTTTTTACAAATCGACACTCCACAACTTTAGCGGTTTATTGCTCGGTCATGCAACTTACCACCCAAATGAATTTTACCTCCTTTTCTTCTCACTAATAGAGCTTTCATTTGGTGGTATTTCATTGCTGCTGACATTTTTACTTATTTTGTTATTAATCGAAATTTAACGATTTTTTTGTAAAAAAATGATATTTTTCACTTTCAGTTGTAAAATTTTGCAAAAAAAAACAACATACATATATAAATTTTGCTCTAAATTTATTGTTCTACATGTCTTTGATAAAAAAAAAATGTTTGGGTAAAAAAAAAATGGTTTGGGTAAAAGTTATAGCGTTTACAAACTATGGTACAAAAATGTGAATTTCCGCTTTTTGAAGCAGTTCTGACTTTCTGAGCACCTGTCATGTTTCCTGAGGTTCTACAATGGCCAGACAGTACAAACACCCCACAAATGACCCCATTTCGGAAAGTAGACACCCTAAGGTATTCGCTGATGGGCATAGTGAGTTCATAGAACTTTTTATTTTTTGTCACAAGTTAGCGGAAAATGATGATTTTTTTTTTTTTCTTACAAAGTCTCATATTCCACTAACTTGTGACAAAAAATAAAAACTTACATGAACTCACTAGGCCCATCAGCGAATACCTTGGGGTGTCTTCTTTCCAAAATGGGGTCACTTGTGAGGTAGTTATACTGCCCTGGCATTCTAGGGGCCCAAATGTGTGGTAAGGAGTTTGAAATCAAATTCTGTAATAAATGGCCGGTGAAATCCGAAAGGTGCTCTTTGGAATTTCGGCCCCTTTGCCCACCTAGGCTGCAAAAAAGTGTCACACATGTGGTATCTCCGTATTCAGGAGAAGTTGGGGAATGTGTTTTGGGGTGTCATTTTACATATACCCATGCTGGGTGAGATAAATATCTTGGTCAAATGCCAACTTTGTATAAAAAAAATGGGAAAAGTTGTATTTTGCCAAGATATTTCTCTCACCCAGCATGGGTATATGTAAAATGACACCCCAAAACACATTCCCCAACTTCTCCTGAATACGGAGATACCACATGTGTGACACTTTTTTGCAGCCTAGGTGGGCAAAGGGGCCCATATTCCAAAGAGCACCTTTCGGATTTCACTGGTCATTTTTTACACATTTTGATTTCAAACTCCTTACCACACATTTGGGCCCCTAGAATGCCAGGGCAGTATAACTACCCCACAAGTGACCCCATTTTGGAAAGAAGACACCCCAAGGTATTCGCTGATGGGCATAGTGAGTTCATGGAAGTTTTTATTTTTTGTCACAAGTTAGTGGAATATGAGACTTTGTAAGAAAAAAAAAAAAAGAAATCATCATTTTCCACTAACTTGTGACAAAAAATAAAAAATTCGAGGAACTCGCCATGCCCCTCACGGAATACCTTGGGGTGTCTTCTTTCCAAAATGGGGTCACTTGTGGGGTAGTTATACTGCCCTGGCATTCTAGGGGCCCAAATGTGTGGTAAGGAGTTTGAAATCAAATTCTGTAAAAAAAAAGCAGGTGAAATCCGAAAGGTGCTCTTTGGAATGTGGGCCCCTTTGCCCACCTAGGCTGCAAAAAAGTGTCACACATGTGGTATCTCCGTATTCAGGAGAAGTTTAGGAATGTGTTTTGGGGTGTCATTTTACATATACCCATGCTGGGTGAGATAAATATCTTGGTCAAATGCCAACTTTGTATAAAAAAATGGGAAAAGTTGTCTTTTGCCAAGATATTTCTCTCACCCAGCATGGGCATTTGTAAAATGACACCCCAAAACACATTCCCCAACTTCTCCTGAATACGGAGATACCACATGTGTGACACGTTTTTGCAGCCTAGGTGGGCAAAGGGGCCCATATTCCAAAGAGCACCTTTCGGATTTCAATGGTCATTTTTTACAGAATTTGATTTCAAACTCCTTACCACACATTTGGGCCCCTAGAATGCCAGGGCAGTATAACTACCCCACAAGTGACCCCATTTTGGAAAGAAGACACCCCAAGGTATTCGCTGATGGGCATAGTGAGTTAATGGAAGTTTTTATTTTTTGTCACAAGTTAGTGGAATATGAGACTTTGTAAGGGAAAAAAATAAAAATAAAAAAATCATCATTTTCCGCTAACTTGTGACAAAAAATATAAAAGTCTAGGAACTCACCATGCCCCTCACGGAATACCTTGGGGTGTCTTCTTTCCAAAATGTGGTCACTTGTGGGGTAGTTTTACTGCCCTGGCATTCTAGGGGCCCTAATGTGTGGTAAGTAGGTAAATGACCTGTGAAATCCTAAAGGTGCTCTTTGGAATGTGGGCCCCTTTGCCCACCTAGGCTGCAAAAAAGTGTCACACATGTGGTATCGCCGTATTCAGGAGAAGTTGGGCAATGTGTTTTGGGGTGTCTTTTTACATATACTCATGCTGGGTGAGAGAAATATCTCGGCAAAAGACAACTTTTACCATTTTTTTATACAAAGTTGGCATTTGACCAAGATATTTATCTCACCCAGCATGGGTATATGTAAAATGACACCCCAAAACACATTGCCCAACTTCTCCTGAGTACGGCGATACCAGATGTGTGACACTTTTTTGCAGCCTAGATGCGCAAAGGGGCCCACATTCCTTTTATGAGGGCATTTTTAGACATTTGGATCCCAGACTTCTTCTCACGCTTTAGGGCCCCTAAAATGCCAGGGCAGTATAAATACCCCACATGTGACCCCATTTTGGAAAGAAGACACCCCAAGGTATTCAATGAGGGGCATGGCGAGTTCATAGAAATTTTTTTTTTTTTGGCACAAGTTAGCGGAAATTGATTTTTTATTTATTTTTTTCTCACAAAGTCTCCCTTTCCGCTAACTTGGGACAAAAATTTCAATCTTTCATGGACTCAATATGCCCCTCACGGAATACCTGGGGGTGTCTTCTTTCCGAAATGGGGTCACATGTGGGGTATTTATACTGCCCTGGCATTCTACGGGCCCTAAAGCGTGAGAAGAAGTCTGGAATATAAATGTCTAAAAATTTTTACGCATTTGGATTCCGTGAGGGGTATGGTGACTTCATGTGAGATTTTATTTTTTGACACAAGTTAGTGGAATATGAGACTTTGTAAGAAAAAAATAATAATTTCCGCTAACTTGGGCCAAAAAAATGTCTGAATGGAGCCTTACAGAGGGGTGATCAATGACAGGGGGGTGATCAATGACAGGGGGGGTGATCAATGACAGGGGGGTGATCAGGGAGTCTATATGGTGTGATCACCCCCTGTCATTGATCACCACCCTATAAGGCTCCATTCAGATGTCCGTATGTGTTTTGCGGATCCGATCCATGTATCCGTGGATCCGTAAAAATCATACGGACATCTGAATGCAGCCTTACAGGGGGGGTGATCAATGACAGGGGGGGTGATCAATGACAGGGGGGTGACCAGGGAGTCTATATGGGGTGATCACCCCCCCTGGAAGGCTCCAGGGAGACGCCTGTATGTGTTTTGCGGATCCGATCCATCTATCAGTGGATCCGTAAAAATCATGCGGACGTCTGAATGGAGTCTTACAGGGGGTTATCAATGGCAGGGGGGTAATCAATGACAGGGGGGTGATCAGGGAGTCTATATGGGGTGATCACCACAGTCATTGATCACGCCCCTGTAAGGCTCCATTCAGACGTCCGTATGCGTTTTGCGGATCCGATCCATCTATCAGTGGATCCGTAAAAATCATGCGGACGTCTGAATGGAGCTTTACAGGGGTGTGATCAATGACAGGGGGGTAATCAATGACAGGGGGGTGATCAATGACAGGGGGGGGTGATCAATGACAGGGGGGTGATCAGGGAGTCTATATGGGGTGATCACCCCCCTGTCATTGATTACCCCCCTATAAGGCTCCATTCAGATGTCCGTATGTGTTTTGCGGATCCGATCCATGTATCCGTGGATCCGTAAAAATCATACGGACATCTGAATGCAGCCTGACAGGGGGGGTGATCAATGACAGGGGGGTGATCAGGGAGTCTATATGGGGTGATGATACCCCCTGGAAGGCTCCAGGGAGATGCCTGTATGTGTTTTGCGGATCCGATCCATCTATCAGTGGAGCCGTAAAAATCATGCGGACGTCTGAATGGAGCCTTACAGGGGGGTGATCAATGACGGGGGGTGATCAGGGAGTCTATATGGGGTGATCACTACAGTCATTGATCATGCCCCTGTAAGGCTCCATTCAGACGTCCGTATGCGTTTTGCGGATCCGATCCATCTATCAGTGGATCCGTAAAAATCATGCGGACGTCTGAATGGAGCTTTACAGGGGGTTATTAATGACAGGGGGGTAATCAATGACAGGGGGGTGATCAGGGAGTCTATATGGGGTGATCACCACAGTCATTGATCACGCCCCTGTAAGGCTCCATTCAGACGTCCGTATGCGTTTTGCGGATCCGATCCATCTATCAGTGGATCCGTAAAAATCATGCGGACGTCTGAATGGAGCTTTACAGGGGGTTATTAATGACAGGGGGGTAATCAATGACAGGGGGGTGATCAGGGAGTCTATATGGGGTGATCAGGGGTGATCAGGGGCTAATAAGGGGTTAATAAGTGACGGGGGGGTGTAGTGTAGTGGTGCTTTGTGCTACTTTACTGAGCTACCTGTGTCCTCTGGTGGTCGATCCAAACAAAGGGGACCACCAGAGGACCAGGTAGCAGGTATATTAGACGCTGTTATCAAAACAGCGTCTAATATACCTGTTAGGGGTTAAAAAAATCACATCTCCAGCCTGCCAGCGAACGATTGCCGCTGGCAGGCTGGAGATCAACTCTCTTACCTTCCGTTCCTGTGAGCGCGCGCGCTGACTTGTTGTATTGTTATATTGTATTGAAATTGTTGTATAATACTCAGAAGTCTTCTAGGATTTTTTTTTTTTTTGAAATGACAGCAATAGCAAATCATGTCTGAGTAACACTGAAGCTCAGTACATAGCTTTTAATAAACATATGGTTGACAGTGTTTACAAACATCATTTTTAACCACTTGCCGCAACTGTAACGCCGAAAGGCGTCATCGCGGCGGCTCCCTCAGGCTACGCTAAAATCGGCGTTAGCGTAGCCTGAGGGAGCCGCCGCGATGACGCCTTTCGGCGTTACAGTTGCGGCAAGTGGTTAAAAATGTTGTTTGTAAACACTGTCAACCATATGTTTATTAAAAGCTATGTACTGAGCTTCAGTGTTACTCAGACATGATTTGCTATTGCTGTCATTTCCAAAAAAAAAAAAATCCTAGAAGACTTCTGAGTATTATACAACAATTTTAATACAATATAACAATACAACAAGTCAAATTGGAGCAACTTTGTTTTCTATAGAATCAATTCAGACACAAATCAAATTTTTGGAAAGATTCAACGAATTGGACACAAAACAAATTTCAAGTAAATTGCTCATTTCCAATTCCATCCGTTCTTTACTTTTAATTGTATTATTTTTTTTTGTTGACTGAGACTTCAGATATAGTTTTTTTATATCTATTTTTTAGAATCTTGAAAAAGAGATAGAAAACTATGAAACATGAATTCCTTTGTGATTATCTCTCAATTGGTTAGTTAGATAGAATTTAAAAATAAACTAATAATACAAGGGAATCTCACGAGCCCTCTGTGAATTCTCCAGATAATTATCATTACATACTTAAAGGTATAAAATGTCCGTATTATTACACTTCACTATTATTACGCTTCATGATTGGACTGTATTTCACTGTCTACACTTTTTACCAGCATGTGTGTGATTTCTTCTATTCTAAGGGAGAATTATTGAGACTTAAAATAGAGGACGTTAACATTTACACACATGGACGGTCTCCACATCACACTTAAAGCTGAGGTAAGCTGAAACTATGAAAACATCATTCTGAAGATAATTCTCATGAGTCTTATCCACTAGAAAGCAGAGAAGAATTATTTACAATAGATGGGTGTAGTGTCTGCTTAAAAAGACTGATTAGGAATGTATTAAGATAAAATGTTCACATAATTCCTCGTGTACAATAAGAACATGGATATAGTTGAAAGAAATGAATCACAGCAATATACAGTGTATCTCAAAGTATTCCCATTAAAAGGACTTTCATTTAGAGTAGAAATTCAGCATTAAAAAATAAAAACAGGCTGGAGTCACTGTGTACATTGCAGAAGTTACTTATCTTGCACTGATCCTCAGTTACATCCGGAATTCTACTTCAGAGCTGCACTCACTATTCTGCTGGTGAAGTCATTGTGTACATACATTACATCACATATCTTGCACTGACCCTGCGTTACAACTAGTATTATACTCCAGAGCTGCATTCACTATTCTGCTACTGAAGTCACTGTGCACATACATTAATAGAGATGAGTGAAGTGGAATTTCAGAAAAATTTCACGATAAATTCGATTTGTCTTGAAGTCAAATTTCCTCCTCACGCTTCGTGGTAACGAACCATATTTTTTCTAAAATGGCAAAGCCCTATAAAAAGCCTTATCCTGCCTGGTCTTCTTCATTTCCCAGTGTACTTAGTGCAGGGAGAGATGAGACAGACACTAGGGACAGTGATCAGGAAAGACTTTAATAACCAAAAATGACTATTGGGCAGTTCAGGGAAAGATTATTGATAGTGTAGGGATGTAACAGGGATGCATTACCCACACTAGAGATGAGCGAATAGAAGTTGACAAAGTGGAATTCGATCCGAATTTCAGGAAAAATTTAATTTGCACCGGAGCTGAATTTCCTGGCGCTTTGTGGTAACGAATCACATTTTTTACTAAAATGGATGCTGCACGTCTGAGGACATGGAGCAAAGAACTCTGGGAATGAGGGATCACCCACAATGCCATGCATGCAACCAATCAGCAGCCAGCCAGCCAGCCCTGTAATGTCACAGCCCTCTAAATAGCCTCAGCCATCTTGGATTCTGCCATTTTCCAGTGTGCTTAGTGCAGGGAGAGACAGAAGGCGCTAGGGTCAGTGCTAGGAAAAACATCATTGTGCTAAAAACAGATTTACACGTGCAGGGAAAGAATATTCAAGCTTTAGGGAAATGATAGGGAGGAATCATTCCACAGCATTGTATGTAGAACAGGGTTCATTCAGTAGGGGAGGTTACAGCCTGGGTAATAGGAACAACCCTATTAGACCTTGTTGCACTGACTGGGGATCAAAATTGCCATTTTATAGCTCTGTAATTCCAGCAAACCGTTCTTGTTATTGGGGTACAATATTTCTATGTCTTATTTGCCCTTTTGCGCTGCATCTAAACGTTCTCAAGCATTTTTTGGCTTGTCTTAGTGGGGAAAAAGGGCTTATTAGCCGTTGTGTTGCGAAGTGCAAAAATTACAGCCCTTTTTGGCGTGTATTATTGGCAAAAAAAAAATGTATTTGCCGTTCAGTGGTGCAGTTATATGTTCTAAAGCCCTTTTTGATGTGTATGAGTGTCAAAAGAAAAATATGTTTGCCGTTCTGCGGTGCAGTTATATGTTCTGAAGACCTTTTTTGTGTGTATTAGTGGGCAAAAGAAAGGGCTTATTAGGACTACTGGGCAGCCAAACTGGATTTGTGGCCGCAACTGGCAAATATGTCCTGCCCGGACAGTAGTGTGGCATCAGAGCGGGTGTTTAGTGCGGTGGGGGCCATAGTTACCCCAAGAAGAACTCGTCTGCGCACCCAAAATGTGGAGAGACTGACCTTTGTCAAGATGAATCAGGTGTGGATCAGCCAGGATTTCCACCCACCAATGTGTGATGCATCAGACTAGATCATCCATGGAGCCACACCAACACTTTGAAAAAAGAGACCGGTTTCTTCTGGTTACCTACCTCAGCTACTATTTTGATGCTGCCACCTGCCTAATGCCACACATCTGATGCCAAGTGCTTCTTCTTTCACCCACCATCTTCAGCTGGTACTGGTATTGCCACCCACCTCCCCACTCTGTAACTTTGCCACTCTTTGGTCTCATCATGCTGCTGCCACCTCCACACTATGTCAACTTGCCACTCTGAGGTCTCCTCATGCTGCTGCCACCTCCACACTATGTCACCTTGCCACTCTATGGTCTGCTCATGCTGATGCCACCTCCACACTGTCATTTTGCCATTCTGTGGCCTTCTCCTGATGCTGCTGCTGCCGCCACCACCTCCATACTCTGTCATTGTGCCACTCTGTGGCATCTTGATGCTACTGCCACCTTCACACTGTTATTATGCCACTCTGTGGCCTCCTGATGCTCCTGCCACCTCCACACTCCATCATTCTGCCACTCTGTGGCCTCCTGATGCTCCTGCCACCTCCACACTCTGTCATTGTGGCACTCTGTGGCCTCATGATGCTGCTGCCACCTCCACACTGTCATTGTGCCACTCTGTGGCCTCCTGATGCTACTGCCACCTTCACACTGTCATTGTGCCACTCTGTGGCCTCCTGATGCTACTGCCACCTTCACACTGTCATTGTGCCACTCTGTGGCCTCCTGATGCTACTGCAACCTTTACACTGTTATTGTGCCACTCTGTGACCTCCTGATGCTCCCGCCACCTCCACACTCTGTCATTCTGCCACTCTGTGGCCTCCTGATGCTCCTGCCACCTCCACACTCTGTGATTGGGCAACTCTGTGGTCTCCTCATGCTGCTTCCACCTCACCACTATGTCATAGGGCCACTCTGTGGACTTATCATGCTGTTCCCACCCTCCCCACTTCATGGCCACTATTTTGCCTTTCGGCCTGGCTGACATCACCTTCTTCTGATCTGTCAAAAGGAAGGAAAAATGAGACACACAACGGATCCTGTCTGTGTAGCAGCTGTAAGGCCTGTATGGTCCCATTTGAATTGGCTTGTGATTTGGTAGCCAAAAGCAGAAGTGGGTACAAAACATAGAAGACATGGAAATATTCCATTCACATGGCATCTCTGTTTTGGTTCCACTCCTGTTTTTTTTACACTAGCAATACTGATGGATTACTGACCAAATGCTGAACGAGTGAAGGCGGATGCTCAACAGACAGGATCCGTTTTTTGGGGGTTATTGTACTGACGGATCAGAGGAAGGGTAAAATAATCAGTGTTATTTCACTACCATTGCAGACTCCCTATGCATGTTACTGCAAGGCATAGTGTTCTACACCACTAGAAAGGCTCCCTGCAGCCAGGAAATGGCTGGTTTTTATTGCGATTCACCGCAAATAAATTTGGATCAAACAAAATTTTTCCAAAAAGTTTGGCGAACCGGTCAAATCTAATTTAAAAAAAATCGCTCATCTCTAGTTCTAAAGACTTTTTTGTTGTGTAATAGTGGCAAAATAAAAATATATTTGCAGTTCAGCGGTGCAGTTATATGTTCTAGTGCCCTTTGTTGTGTGTATTAGTGCGGGGGAAAAAAAGGGCTTATTAGCCATTGTGTAGTGAAGTGAGAAAATTACAGACTTTTTTGGGGTGTTTTAATTTCCTTTTTATTTATTTATTTTATCTAACAGTATGTCAGACAGAGATAGTGGCAGAGGCCAAAATCTTTCTGACGCAGGCACAGGTCGCAGCAGAGTAAGGGGGCAGGAGTCACAGCGAGAGGCGTGAGCTCCCGGTGTCATCTAGCGGTCGTGTCTTGACCAGCAACCCAGCGGTTCTTAAATGGTTGACTCGTTCATCTCTGTTTTGGATCCCCTCAGAAGGAAGGAAAAATGAGACGCACTACGGATTCTGTCTATGTAGCAGCCGTATGGCCTGTATAGTCCCATCAGAATCGGCTTATGATTTGGTAGCCAAAAACAGGAGTGGGTACAAAACACAGAAGAAATGCAAATATTCCATTCATGTGTCATCTCTGTTTTGGATCCACTCCATTTTTTTATTTCTTTCGGCTTTAGCAATACTGATGGATTACTGATCAAATGCTGACCGAGTGAAGGCGGATGATCAACAGACAGGATGCGTTTTCTGTGGGTTATTGTTCTGAGGATCAGAGGAAGGGCAAAATAATTAGTGACGTCAACACAAACTTACTGCTGACACCCTCTTCACTCTGTAGGGGGGGGCTCTACTTCTATAAAGGTTTAATAGAACAGGTTCTGTAGACATCTATGTGGAATCAGCTGAGGACGGTGTAAAAGGAGTGCGCTTCTTAATGGCTCTAACATTGTCCTGTAAGACTGAGTTAATACTTGAGTTTTTGGGTCAGTTTTGGCCTTGTGACTGCCCAAATAAGTGAAGTGTGCAGTGATTCTAAGAGCGACGTCTGTCATCTGCATGTCATACTGACAGACTCTCTACCACAGCAGGAGAGAAATCAACAGCTCACGATCCAAGTTCACGCTCTACGGGAAAGGGCAACACCCATATAAAATCCAGCAAAAGAAATCCCAGCAAGTGTTCTTGTCTTCAAAATGTTATACTCTTTATTACACAAAATTAACATGACGCGTTTCGGCCCGTCCAGCCTTTCTCAACTGCAGTTGAGAATGGGCTGGACGGGCCGAAAAGTGTCCTGTTATCTTTGTGTAATAAAGAGTATAACATTTTGAAGACAAGAACGCTTGCTGGGATATATTTTTCTGGATGTCTACCACAGCAGACTCCCTATTTGTGCTACTGCAAGGCACAGTGTTCTACACCACTAAAAAAGGCTCTCTGCAGCCAGGAAATAGATGTTTTTTAACGTGATTCGCCGCAAATAAATAAAAAATTTTTTTTTAAAAACTGCAAACTGGCCGAATCAATTTTTTTAAAAATTTGCCCATCTCTAATTATTACACTCTAGAAATACATCCAGGCCCCTCCTGAACTCTTTTAGTGTACTCCCCATCACCACCTCCTCAGAGAGTTCCATAGTCTCACTGCTCTTACCGTAAAGAATCCTCTTCTATGTTTGTGTACAAACCTTCTTTCCTCCAGACGCAGAGGATGTCCCTTCGTCACAGTCCTGGGGATAAATAGATGATGGGACAGATCTCTGTACTGACCCCTGATATATTTATACATAGTAATTAGATCTCCCCTCAGTCGTCTTTTTTCTAAAGTGAATAACCCTAATTTTGATAATCTTTCAGGGTTCTGTAGTTGCCCCATTCCAGTTATTACTTTAGTTGCCCTCCTACGAACCCTCTCCAGCTCTGCTATGTCTGCCTTGTTCACAGGAGCCCAGAACTGTACACAGTACTCCATGTGTGGTCTGACTAGTGATGTGTAAATTGGCAGGACTATGTTTTCATCATGGCCATCCCCTGCTTTTATTTGTCTTTTACATATTCTATTTTTTTCCTTATAGTTTTTCAGTGCTTCCTCGCTACCCTCCTGCTTTAGTGTTTTAAATGTTTTGTTTTTGTCATTTATTGCTTTCTTTACGATTCTATTTATCCACATTTTTCTTGTTCTTTACCCTTTTATTCCCACAAGATATGTAAGTCTCACAATTAAAGTTTAGGTTGCTTTTAAACATATCCCATTTTCGGGCTGTATTTTTATTAAGGATTTTGTCCCAGTTAGTTAGGCCAATGGCCTCTCTTAGCTGGCAAAATTTAGCTTTTTTGAAGTTCAGTAATTTTGTTCTTCCCTGAAGAAATACTCTTTTGAATGACAATTGAAGGTTATGATTTTATGGTCACTATTTTCCAGATAACCCCCGACCTGCACATCTGTTGTTCTGTGAGGTCTATTGATTAGTACTAAGTCCAGTATGGCTGTCCCTCTACTGTGGTAGGCAAGAAAATATATATGAAATCTGCACACCCTAGATGGCGGGTGCTCGTAGAGGACAGGCGTCAATAGATTCACAGGAGAAATCCACGGCACACCAAATGCATTTCATCAATTAATCGTTTTTAATTCATAGTAGTTTATACATATACATATACATGTTTTTGTTCCATCCAGAGCAATTATTCGAGCAATATAATTAGTTAAGCAGTACAACCCCAAAGTTTCGGTCGGTGTTGACCTTTATCAAGGGATCTGTAAAGAATACATAGTAAAATGATAAGTATTATGGACGGAACAGTGATGCAACACTAGAGGTTATGAATAAACTAGACAATATATATCGCTGTGAGATGTCTAATCTTATAGTTTAAGAATTTAAATCTGAGGCTACAAACAGCTTCCGCTCAGTGGTCCAGGGCGGAAGGGAAAAAATGAGGGAAATAAAAATTGCAAAACCAGAGTAAAAGAACTGGAAAGTAGCAAATATATACAAATATATACAACTTGTACAATGCTAGGATGTGAAACACACTGTTAGTACCTTGATGCATAGATAAATACTCAAAATCATTACATTTAAATAATAGATATTAGTAATAACTATAAGAGGCATATATACGGAGTAAGGTACCATATTGGGAGGTGGGGAGCACTAATGGGTGGGGGGTTGATAGACACGGAGAATGAGTCATTATATGGGAAAAGTAGGCTAAGTTATCGAGGGATACAATGACATGGCACCAAGAGGAGTAGATAAAGAGACAGTGTAAAGAAAGTATAAAGTGACCTGAATGATGTTCCTAGGGCAAGGCTAAATATAGACGCTACGGTCATGAAGGTTTACAGAGGTAATGCTAATGTGCTAATATAGCAAGGATCTGCAAGGGGGGCCTTACCTGTGACTTACAGGGTCTGCTCTGGAGGTGTGCGTCCGTACGCTAATGCGGCCATTATATACCGGTGTAGAATGTAGCATCTCACATGAGGTGGCGCCTACGTCTGACATCAGCAGACGGCGCGCACATGCGCATTATCGTTCAATGCGATTACTAAGGGACGGGATATCTGACGTCATGCGTCAGTATTGTCTAAGAACGGGCGCATGCGCATAGCATAATCTGAGGACAGAGACTATGCCCTTCTTCTCTATAGGCGCTGCTAAGGTGTATAGTAAAGCAATGCACTGTAAAAAAGTGTGATCTAAAACCGGAGCTTGAACTGATGGTAAATATATTATATTGAAATATACAGTGGGATGCGAAAATTTGGGCAACCTTGCTAATCGTCATGATTTTCCTGTATAAGTCGTTGGTTGTTACGATAAAAAATGTCAGTTAAATCTATCATATCGGAGACACACACAGTGATATCTGAGAAGTGAGATGAAGTTTATTGGATTTACAGAAAGTGTGCTGTAATTGTTTAAACAAAATTAGGCAGGTGCATAAATTTGGGCACTGTTGTCATTTTATTGATTCCAAAACCTTTAGAACTAATTATTGGAACTCAAATTGGCTTGGTAAGCTCAGTGACCCCTGACCTACATACACAGGTGAATCCAATTATGAGAAAGAGTATTTAAGGGGGTCAATTCCCTCCTCTTTTAATTTTCTCTGAAGAGTAGCAACATGGGGGTCTCAAAACAACTCTCAAATGACCTGAAGACAAAGATTGTTCACCATCATGGTTTAGGGGAATGCAGTGTCCCAGGGGGTCAGTAGTGTAGCTTCTGGTACGCTGGGCTTTGTAGTGCAGGGCAACCCACTAACCTGGGACTCACTGTCGTCTTCAATCGGGTCAATACTGGAACAGGCAGGTGATGAATGTCGTGACGCCAGTGCCAATTGAACGGTGGCACACCGTGTAGTGACAGGTGGAATGATTGAGGAATCCTTATATTTGAATAACAGGATAACTTTACTGAAGGTATTTGAGGATACATGAACAGTCAGTAAGTACAGTTCCAGAATATTCCACACGTTGCAATGCAGTCATAGCAGTGGTTCCGGCTATTAATCACAGTCACAAAAGGCTATCTTCAAGACAGGCCTCCTAGGATCAGGGCTTTCCTCTTACTCTAAATGCAGGAATATACTTCAGGCAACTATTCTCTCTGCAGGGGTACACTTACTTCCTCTCCTGCTTTAGTTCCTGGCTGTAGGCAATACTCTCAAGGTCCAGACACCCAAATCACAGTGATAACCCTTGAGCAAAAGTTTTGTAGAGGTTTCCTTCTCTCCTGGTGACAGGCTCTATTTAGAGTACCTCAGGTATATTTGACCTGGAAAACTGGGTGGGAATGATCCTCCACACCAGTGGTGCAATTTCTGCACTAGTTACTGAGTCCTGAATCTCTCAGAACTAACTCTGAACTAGAAACTTCCAACTGGCTTCCCTAGGCTAGGCCCTGGCCTATTTATACTAAACTGGGGGCTCCCTCTGCTGGCTGGAATATGAATTGCCTGCTACAGGCCTAACTTTCTTAAAGGGAGATACACATTGTAATATAGCAGTGTCGGGTAACCTACCCGTATGCTGCAGGAAGGATACAGAAAGCTGTCTCAGAGATTTCAGCTGTCTTTTTCCACAAATAGGAACATATTGAGGAAATGGAAGACCACAGGCTCAGTTCAAGTTAAGGCTCGAAGTGGCAGACCAAGAAAAATCTCGGATAGACAGAAGCGACGATTGGTGAGAACAGTCAGAGTCAACCCACAGACCAGCACCAAAGACCTACAACATCCTCTTGCTGCAGATGTAATCACTGTGCATCGTTCATCCATTCGGCGCACTTTACACAAGGAGATGCTGTATGTGAGAGTGATGCAGAGGAAGCCTTTTCTCTGCTTGAGGTGGGCTGAAGCACATCTGGACAAGCCAGCTTCATTTTGGAATAAGGTGCTGTGGACTGATGAAACTAAAATTGAGTTATTTGGCCATAACAAAGGGCGTTATGCATGGAGGAAAAAGAACACAGCATTCCAAGAAAAACACCTGCTACCTGCAGTAAAATATGGTGGTGGTTCCATCATGCTGTGGGGCTGTGTGGCCAGTGCAGGGACTGGAAATCCTGTCAAAGTTGAGGGACGCATGGATTCCACTCAGTATCAGCAGATTCTGGAGACCAATGTCCAGGAATCAGTGACAAAGCTGAAGCTGCGCCGGGGCTGGATCTTTCAACAAGACAACGACCCTAAACACTGCTCAAAATCCACTAAGGCATTTATGCAGAGGAACAAGTACAACGTTCTGGAATGGCCATCTCAGTCCCCAGACCTGAATATAATAGAAAATCTGTGGTGTGACTTCAAGAGAGCTGTCCATGCTCGGAAGCCATCAAACCTGAATGAACTAAAGATGTTTTGTAAAGAGGAATGGTCCAAAATACCTTCAACCACAATCCAGACTCTCATTGGAACTTACAGGAAGCGTTTAGAGGCTGTAATTTCTGCAAAAGGAGGATCTACTAAATATTGATTTCATTTCTTTTTTGTGGTGCCCAAATTTATGCACCTGCCTAATTTTGTTTAAACAATTATAGCACACTTTCTGTAAATCCAATAAACTTCATTTCACTTCTCAAATATCACTGTGTGTGTCTCCTATATGATATATTTAACTGACATTTTTTTTATCGTAACAACTAGGGATGAGCGAACCAGAACTGTATAGTTCGGGTTAGTACCGAATTTTGGGGTGTCCGTGACACGGACCCGAACATTTTCGTAAAAGTCCGGGTTCGGGTTCGGTGTTCGGCGCTTTCTTGGCGCTTTTTGAAGGGCTGCAAAGCAGCCAATCAACAAGCGTCATACTACTTTCCCCAAGAGGCCATCACAGCCTTGCCTACTATTGGCATGGCTGTGATTGGCCAGTGCAGCATGTGACCCAGCCTCTATATAAGCTTGGGTCACGTAGCGCCGCACATCGCTCTGCTGATTCAAGCGTAGGGAGAGGTTGCAGCTGCGACATTAGGGCGAGATTAGGCAGTGATTAACTCCTCCAAAAGACTTCATTCAGTGATCGATCTCCAGCTGTGGATCATTGAAGTGCTAATATCGACTTGCTCACTTTTTTTAGGCTGCCCAGAGCGTTTTTATATCACTTTTTTCTGGGGTGATCGGCGGCCATTTTGTGGCTTGTGGTGCGCCAGCACGAGCTATCACCAAGTGTATTTAACCATCAATAGTGTGGTTATTTTGTGCTATATCCTACATCAGCTGCAGGCTGAGCCTGTGTCACCGAAGTGCATTTAACCATCAACAGTCTGGTTATTTTTTGGCCATATACTACATCAGGGGCAAGTTGAGCCTGTCATCCAGCGCCTAAAAAATAGACCTGACATTTCTATTCAACCAAATCTGCACAGTTTTAGCTGGTCAAGTTATTTGTAGTGACCGTAAAAGCACAGTTTTTGTTCTGGGTTGAAAAACTATTCCAAAATTAGCAATTCTAAAAATAAGTAGTTTATGCTATATATATATCAGGCCTACTTGAAATCTATCCCAAAAAGGATATCTTAGATTCAAGGTGCTGATAGTGTCATTCAGAAAAACCTAAGTCACACGCTACCGTGCAGATAGAAGTCTGATTCTGTGATTAAACGCATACCTGTCACACAGCGCAAAAAAAAACAGGCCTCACATTTCTATTCAACCAAATCTGTACTGTTTTAGCTGGTCAAGTTATTTGTAGTGACCGTTAAAGCACAGTTTTTCTTCTGGGTTGAAAAACTATTCCCAAATTTGCCATTCTCAAAATTGTGGTGAACGGGAACAATGAGGAAATCATCTAATAAGGGACGCGGACGCGGACGTGGACATGGTCGTGGTGGTGTTAGTGGACCCTCTGGTGCTGGGAGAGGACGTGGCCGTTCTGCCACAGCCACACGTCCTAGTGAACCAACTACCTTAGGTCCCAGTAGCCAGCAGAATTTACAGGGATATTTGGTGGAGCCCAATGCCGGTCTAAGGATGGTAAGGCCTGAGCAGGTACAGGCATTAGTCAATTGGGTGGCCGACAGTGGATCCAGCACGTTCACATTATCTCCCACCCAGTCTTCTGCAGAAAGCGTACAGATGGCGCATGAAAACCAAGCCCATCGGTCTGTCACATCACCCCCATGCATATCAGGGAAACTGTCTGAGCCTCAAGTTATGCAGCAGTCTCTTATGCTGTTTGAAGACTCTGCTGCCAGGGTTTCCCAAGGGAATCCACCTAGCCCTTCCCCAGGGGTGGAAGAGATAGAATGCACTAACGCACAACCACTTATGTTTCCTGATGATGAGGACATGGGAATACCACCTCAGCACGTCTCTGATGATGACGAAACACAGGTGCCAACTGCTGCGTCTTTCTGAAGTGTGCAGACTGAACAGGAGGTCAGGGATCAAGACTGGGTGGAAGACGATGCAGGGGACGATGAGGTCCTAGACCCCACATGGAATGAAGGTCGTGCCACTGACTTTCAGAGTTCGGAGGAAGAGGCAGTGGTGAGACCGAGCCAACAGCGTAGCAACAGAGGGAGCAGTGGGCAAAATAAGAACACCCGCCGCCAAGAGACTCCGCCTGCTACTGACCGCTGCCATCTGGGACCGAGCACCCCAAAGGCAGCTTCAAGGAGTTCCCTGGCATGGCACTTCTTCAAACAATGTGCTGACGACAAGACCCGAGTGGTTTGCACGCTGTGCCATCAGAGCCTGAAGCGAGGCATTAACGTTCTGAACCTTAGCACAACCTGCATGACCAGGCACCTGCATGCAAAGCATGAACTGCAGTGGAGTAAACACCTTAAAAACAAGGAAGTCACTCAGGCTCCCCCTGCTACCTCTTCTGCTGCTGCCGCCTCGGCCTCTTCTGCTGCTGCCGCCGCCTCGGCCTCTTCTGCTGCTGCTGCCGCCGCCTCGGCCTCTTCCTCCGCCTCTGGAGGAACGTTGGCACCTGCCGCCCAGCAAACATGGGATGTACCACCAACACCACCACCTGCGTCACCAAGCATCTCAACCATGTCACACGGCAGCGTTCAGCTCTCCATCTCACAAACATTTGAGAGAAAGCGTAAATTCCCACCTAGCCACCCTCGATCCCTGGCCCTGAATGCCAGCATTTCTAAACTACTGGCCTATGAAATGCTGTCATTTAGGCTGGTGGAAACACACAGCTTCAAACAGCTCATGTCGCTTGCTGTCCCACAGTATGTTGTTCCCAGCCGGCACTACTTCTCCAAGAAACAAGTGTCTGATAAAATCAAGTGTGCACTGCGCAACGCCATCTGTGGCAAGGTCCACCTAACCACAGATATGTGGACCAGTAAGCACGGCCAGGGACGCTATATCTCCCTAACTGCACACTGGGTAAATGTAGTGGCGGCTGGGCCCCAGGCGGAGAGCTGTTTGGCGCACGTCCTTTTGCCGCCAAGGATCGCAGGGCAACATTCTTTGCCTCCTGTCTCCTCCACCTCCTGCTCAGCTTCCTCCTCCTCTTCTTCCACCTGCTCATCCAGTCAGCCACACACCTTCACCACCAACTGCAGCACAGCCCGGGGTAAACGTCAGCAGGCCATTCTGAAACTCATATGTTTGGGGGACAGGCCCCACACCGCACAGGAGTTGTGGCGGGGTATAGAACAACAGACCGACGAGTGGTTGCTGCCGGTGAGCCTCAAGCCCGGCCTGGTGGTGTGCGATAATGGGCGAAATCTCGTTGCAGCTCTGGGACTAGCCGGTTTAACGCACATCCCTTGCCTGACGCATGTGCTGAATTTTGTGGTGCAGAAGTTCATTCGCAACTACCCCGACATGTCAGAGCTGCTGCATAAAGTGCGGGCCGTCTGTTCGCGTTTCCGGCGTTCACACCCTGCCGCTGCTCGCCTGTCTGCGCTACAGCGTAACTTCGGCCTTCCCGCTCACCGCCTCATATGCGACGTGCCCACCAGGTGGAACTCCACCTTGCATATGCTGGACAAACTGTGCGAGCAGCAGCAGGCCATAGTGGAGTTTCAGCTGCAGCACGCACGGGTCAGTCGCACTGCGGAACAGCACCACTTCACCACCAATGACTGGGCCTCCATGCGAGACCTGTGTGCCCTGTTGCGCTGTTTCGAGTACTCCACCAACATGGCCAGTGGCGATGACGCCGTTATCAGCGTTACAATACCACTTCTATGTCTCCTTGAGAAAACACTTAGGGCGATGATGGAAGAGGAGGTGGCCCAGGAGGAAGAGGAGGAAGAGGGGTCATTTTTAGCACTTTCAGGCCAGTCTCTTCGAAGTGACTCAGAGGGAGGTTTTTTGCAACAGCAGAGGACAGGTACAAATGTGGCCAGACAGGGCCCACTACTGGAGGACGAGGATGAGGAGGAGGTGGAGGAGGATGAGGATGAAGCATGTTCACAGCGGGGTGGTACCCAAAGCAGCTCGGGCCCATCACTGGTGCGTGGCTGGGGGGAAACACAGGACGATGACGATACGCCTCCCACAGAGGACAGCTTGTCCTTACCTCTGGGCAGCCTGGCACACATGAGCGACTACATGCTGCAGTGCCTGCGCAACGACAGCAGAGTTGCCCACATTTTAACGTGTGCGGACTACTGGGTTGCCACCCTGCTGGATCCCCGGTACAAAGACAATGTGCCCACCTTACTTCCTACACTGGAGCGTGATAGGAAGATGCGCGAGTACAAGCGCACGTTGGTAGACGCGCTACTGAGAGCATTCCCAAATGTCACAGGGGAACCAGTGGAAGCCCAAGGCGAAGGCAGAGGAGGAGCAAGAGGTCGCCAACGCAGCTGTGTCAGGTCCAGCTCCTCTGAGGGCAGGGTTAGCATGGCAGAGATGTGGAAAAGTTTTGTCACCACGCCACAGCTAACTGCACCACCACCTGATACGGAACGTGTTAGCAGGAGGCAACATTTCACTAACATGGTGGAACAGTACCTGTGCACACCCCTCCACGTACTGACTGATGGTACGGCCCCATTCAACTTCTGGGTCTCCAAATTGTCCACGTGGCCAGAGCTAGCCTTTTATGCCTTGGAGGTGCTGGCCTGCCCGGCGGCCAGCGTTTTGTCTGAACGTGTATTCAGCACGGCAGGGGTCGTCATTACAGACAAACGCAGCCGCCTGTCTACAGCCAATGTGGACAAGCTGACGTTCATAAAAATGAACCAGGCATGGATCCCACAGGACCTGTCTATCCCCTGTGCAGATTAGATATTAACTACCTCCCCTTAACAATATATTATTCTACTCCAGGGCACTTCCTCATTCAATACTATTTTTATTTTCATTTTACCATTATATTGCGGGGCAACCCAAAGTTGAATGAACCTCTCCTCTGTCTGGGTGCCGGGGCCTAAATGTGTGACAGTGGCCTGTTCCAGTGGTGGTTGACGTGAAGCCTGATTCTCTGCTATGACATGAAGACTGATTCTGCTCTGACATAAGGCCAGATTCTCTGTTACGGGACCTCTCTCCTCTGCCTGGGTGCCGGGGCCTAAATGTGTGACAGTGGCCTGTTCCAATGGTGGGTGACGTGAAGCCTGATTCTCTGCTATGACATGAAGACTGATTCTGCGCTGACATAAGGCCAGATTTTCTGTTACGGGACCTCTCTCCTCTGCCTGGGTGCCGGGGCCTAAATGTGTGACAGTGGCCTGTTCCAGTGGTGGGTGACGTGAAGCCTAATTCTCTGCTATGACATGAAGACTGATTCTGCGCTGACATAAGGCCAGATTCTCTGTTACGGGACCTCTCTCCTCTGCCTGGGTGCCTCGGCCTAAATATGTGACAGTGGCCTGTTCCAGTGGTGGGTGACGTGAAGCCTGATTCTCTGCTATGACATGAAGACTGATTCTGCGCTGACATAAGGCCAGATTCTCTGTTAAGGGACCTCTCTCCTCTGTCTGGGTGCCTGGGCCTAAATGTGTGACAGTGGCCTGTTCCAGTGGTGGGTGACGTGAAGCCTGATTCTCTGCTATGACATGAAGACTGATTCTGCGCTGACATAAGGCCAGATTTTCTGTTACGGGACCTCTCTCCTCTGCCTGGGTGCCTGGGCCTAAATGTGTGACAGTGGCCTGTTCCAGTGGTGGGTGACGTGATGCCTGATTCTCTGCTATGACATGAAGACTGATTCTGCGCTGACATAAGGCCAGATTCTCTGTTACGGGACCTCTCTCCTCTGCCTGGGTGCCGGGGCCTAAATGTGTGACAGTTGTCTGTTCCAGTGGTGGGTGACGTGAAGCCTGATTTTCTGCTATGACATGAAGACTGATTCTGCGCTGACATAAGGCCAGATTCTCTGTTACGGGACCTCTCTCCTCTGCCTGGGTGCCTCGGCCTAAATATGTGACAGTGGCCTGTTCCAGTGGTGGGTAACGTGAAGCCTGATTCTCTGCTATGACATGAAGACAGATTCTGTGCTGATATAAGGCCAGATTATCTGTTACGGGACCTCTCTCCTCTGTCTGGGTGCCGGGGCCTAAATGTGTGACAGTGGCCTGTTCCAGTGGTGGGTGACGTGAAGCCTGATTCTCTGCTATGACATGAAGCCTGATTCTGCGCTGACATGAAGCCAGATTCTCTGTTACGGGACCTCTCTCCTCTGCCTGGGTGCCTGGGCCTAAATATGTTACAGTGGCCTGTTCCAGTGGTGGGTGACGTGAAGCCTGATTCTCTGCTATGACATGAAGACAGATTCTGCGCTGACATAAGGCCAGATTCTCTGTTACGGGACCTCTCTCCTCTGCCTGGGTGCCTGGGCCTAAATATGTGACAGTGGCCTGTTCCAGTGGTGGGTGACGTGAAGCCTGATTCTCTGCTATGACATGAAGACTGATTCTGCGCTGACATAAGGCCAGATTCTCTGTTAAGGGGACCTCTCTCCTCTGTCTGGGTGCCGGGGCCTAAATGTGTGACAGTGGCCTGTTCCAGTGGTGGGTGACGTGAAGCCTGATTCTCTGCTATGACATGAAGACAGATTCTGTGCTGACATAAGGCCAGATTCTCTGTTACGCGACCTCTCTCCTCTGTCTGGGTGCCGGGGCCTAAATATGTGACAGTGGCCTATTCCAGTGGTGGGTGACGTGAAGCCTGATTCTCTGCTATGACATGAAGACTGATTCTGCGCTGACTTGAAGCCAGATTCTCTGCTATGGCATGAAGAGACTGATTCTCTGCTGACATGAAGCCAGATTCTTTGCTATGGCATGAAGAGACTGATTCTCTGCTGACGTGAAGCCAGATTCTCTGTTATGGGACCTCTGTCCAATTGATATTGGTTCATTTTTATTTTTTTAATTTTTATTTTAATTCATTTCCCTATCCACATTTGTTTGCAGGGGATTTACCTACATGTTGCTGCCTTTTGCAGCCCTCTAGCTCTTTCCTGGGCTGTTTTACAGCCTTTTTAGTGCCCAAAAGTTCGGGTCCCCATTGACTTCAATGGGGTTCGGGTTCGGGACGAAGTTCGGTTCGGGTTCGGATCCCGAACCCGATTATTTCCGGGAAGTTCGGCCGAACTTCTCGAACCCGAACATCCAGGTGTTCGCTCAACTCTAGTGATAACGTATCCAGACGATGTATCCAATAGGACTCCCGTTGTTTGAGTAATAGTGTCCTATTGCCTCCCCTCCGAGGGATCGGGACTTGTTCCAAGACTTGGAACCGCAAAGAAGAGATATGATGGTTGTGTCGCTTAAAGTGGGCAGGAATAGTGGATTTGTGTTTAGAGATCCTATCTCTAATGTGTTGAGTCGTCTCACCGATATAAATCAGTCCGCAACGGCATTTTATGAGATAAACTACATAAGTGGAGTCGCATGTAAATTATCCTTTAATAGAGTATTTCTTACCTGACTGGGGGTGTGTGATGGTGTCACCCTTAATGACACTGGAGCACTGTGCGCAATGAAGGCAAGGAAATGTTCCATACTTAGGGGTACCCAGAAATCTTTGGCGTGGTATTTTGGATAGAGGGCCTATATCTGCGCGAACGAGTTGATCTCTGATATTTTTTGACCGTTTATAGCAAGTGAGTGGTGGGTTCTGAAATTCCTCTATTTAAGGAAATGAGAGAGAGAGATTATGCCATTGTTTTCTGATGTTATGTTGTAATTTAGGGACAAGGGGGTGGTAAGTTAGAATGCATGGTATTCTTTTCTGTTTCTGTGTCTCTGTCTGTCTTACCTGTGTCCGTTTGTTTTCACGTTCGGCTATTTGTGCTGGGTATCCCCTTTGTCTAAATTTTAAAGCCATCTCATCCATTCTCCTAGTTTTCATGGAAAGATTTGAGACAATACGATCTACCCATGTGAATTGAGAATGCAGTAATGATTGTTTTGTAGCCCTTGGATGATTGCTAGAAAAATGTAAAAGACTATTTCGGTCTGTGGGTTTACTGTACAGATCAAACTCAAACTGTCCATCTTGGTTTTTGAGTACTAGTGTATCCAGGAAACTGATACTGTTCATGTCGGATTGGATAGTGAAGCCCAATTCCGGATAAATGTTGTTTAGATACTGATGAAAGAGGAGTACACTGGATAATGATCCTCCCCAGAGGCAGAAAATGTCGTCAATGAATCGTAACCAGATAATGGCATGTTGTTGAAATAATTAATGTGGGTATACAAATTCTTCCTCAAAATTGATCATGTAGGCGTTAGCATATGGGGGGGAAACATTGGCCCCCATAGCGGTCCCCTGTTTCTGGGCATAGTACTCGTCCCCAAAGAGAAAATAGTTCTCATGCAAAACCAAAGAGAGTAAGGATAAACAGAATTCTTGTTGTTGGGTGTTTAATGAGGAATGTATGGAAAGTAATTTTGCTGTGGCCCTCATGCCCTTCGCATGCTGAATGGATGTGTACAAACTATTTACGTCCATAGTAAACAATATGGAGTCAGGCTGGGGGGTACTCTGTGTTTATTAATGAAATCTTTGGAATCCAATATAAATGAGCGTGAAGTTTTGATAAGGGGTGTGAGTATGCGATCCAGATATATTGAGAGTGGAGATAATATGGAATCTGTCGAGGCCACTATGGGTCTGCCTGGTGGGTTATGGAGATGTTTGTGAATTTTAGGTTAGAAAGGACACTGTATTATCATCAATCACGTTAATTTTCCGATAGTGTTGGAGAATATTCCTAATTTTGTTGGCTATGCTGGCCGTAGGATCAGTTTTTAACGGTTCATAAGTGACACGGTCCCCCAATTGTTTAGTGATGTCATTAATGTACATGGATTTGTCCATGACAACTAGCGCTCCCCCCTTATCTGCTGGTTTAATCACTAGGTCTTTTTGGGACTTTAACTCAATAATTGCCCTTTGTTCATCCACTGTCAGATTATGTGAATGTTTAAACTCGCCCTTAGTGTGGGACTTCAATATTTGTTGTATTGTGTGAAGGAGATATATGTTTCAGTTGGATGGTTGGTCCTGGGGGGCATGAAATGGCTTTTGTTACGAAGGCTGAATGTTTGTTATGATAGAGCATCGGCTACACACTTAATTTGTGTTATGTTTAAGCTGTCTTGTTGCCCAAAATGTGTTTTTAATCGAATGTTCCTATAGAAACGTTGTAATTCTTGTTCTAGTAAAAATGTGTCAAGGGGAGTCATGGGGCAGAAGGATAAGCCTTTCTGTAGTACTGTGGTTTGTGCGGGTGACAGGTTAATGGAGGAAATGTTTATGACCAGGTTGTCCACTGTACCTGTGAGCGGGTCTGGATGCAGTTCTCCGGATCTCTTCCTCTGGCTCCTCCGCGGTTGTTTCTTCCGTATCTGGGGCGTGTATGGCCTCTCCCTAAAAAAGGTTGTGCTCGATGCTGTGATCTTTCGCCGTCAGACCCTGATGAGCTTGCTCCTGAGGAAAACTGGTGATAGCGATTATTCCACGGGACTTGAAAATTCGGATCCCTCCACCTGTAGACCCGGTTGAGTCTATAATCTTCTGCGTCCCTTATAGACTTGGACCTTTTAGTAGATTCTGTATGTGACTGGTATTCCGAGATCTGTTTAGTGGTCTTTTCTTTAAGCGTGTCCCACTCTTCTGATGGTAATATGGTGCTCAATTGGCTCTCTGTCGTTTCCACCTGCTTGGTGAGATCGTTAATAGATGAATAGGCTTTTTCAATGGTTAAAAGCATTAAGTCCAGTGAACATTTATTGAGTATGCTCTCAAAACGATCACAAAAATCCTTATCTTCCTTAAACAAGGTCGGTCGAAGATGAGAACGTAGTCCTTGTGATATACGGCTAGATTTGTGGTACTCCGTCAGCGTGCTGCAGTGTAACTGTAATGTAGTCAAAAGTCGGAGATCACGTGTATAATCCCTTATTTTCCATTCCTGAGATGGAATGTTTAGGAACTCATTTCCTAACTGGACCTGAGCTATGATGTTGCTTGCAGTCTCAGTATCATAGGAGAATGTATTGGTAGACATCTAATCGGGGTGCTAGATCAGCAGGATATACATACATAAGAAAAAATATATGAGATCTGCACACCCTAGATGGTGGGTGCTCGTAGAGGACAGGCGTCAATAGATTCTCAGGAGAAATCCACGGCACACCAAATGCATTTCATCAATTAATCGTTTTTAATTCATAGTAGTTTATACATCATGTTTTTGTTCCATCCAGAGCAATTATTCGCGCAATATAATTAGTTAAGCAGAACAACCCCAATGTTTTGGTCGGTGTCGACCTCATGTGAGACGTTACATTCTACACCAGTATATAATGGCCGCATTAGCGTACGGACGCACACCTCCAGAGCAGACCCTGTAAGTCAGAGGTAAGGCCCCCCTTGCAGATCCTTGCTATATTAGCACATTAGCATTACCTCTGTAAACCTTCATGACCGTAGCGTCTATATTTAGCCTTGCCCTAGGAACATCATTCAGGTCACTTTATACTTTCTTTACACTGTCTCTTTATCTACTCCTCTTGGTGCCATGTCATTGTATCCCTCGATAACTTAGCCTACTTTTCCCATATAATGACTCATTCTCCGTGTCTATCAACCCCCCACCCATTAGTGCTCCCCACCTCCCAATATGGTACCTTACTCCGTATATATGCCTCTTATAGTTATTACTAATATCTATTATTTAACTGCAATGATTTTGAGTATTTCTCTATGCATCAAGGTACTTACAGTGTGTTTCACATCCTAGCATTGTACAAGTTGTATATATTTGTATATATTTGCTACTTTCCAGTTCTTTTACTCTGGTTTTGCAATTTTTATTTCCCTCATTTTTTCCCTTCCGCCCTGGACCACTGAGCGGAAGCTGTTTGTAGCCCCAGATTTAAATTCTTAAACTATAAGATTAGACATCTCACAGCGATATATATTGTCTAGTTTATTCATAACCTCTAGTGTTGCATCACTGTTCCGTCCATAATACTTATCATTTTACTATGTATTCTTTACAGATCCCTTGATAATGGTCGACACCGACCGAAACGTTGGGGTTGTACTGCTTATATTGCTCGAATAATTGCTCTGGATGGAACAAAAACATGATGTATAAACTACTATGAATTACAAACGATTAATTGATGAAATGCATTTGGTGTGCCGTGGATTTCCGTGGATTACTCCTGTGCCTCTACTGTGGTAGTGAAACAATACTGTGAGTCAGTATGACATGCAGATGACAGGCGTCGCTCTTACCCTAAGTTCACACCTGAGCGTTTTACAGCGCGTTCCTACGCGCTGTAAAACGCACAACAATGAGAAACCAATGCTTCCCTATGGGAATGGTTCCCACCTGGGCGTTTTACAGCGCGTACGATCGCGCTGTAAAACGCCCGACGCTCAAACAAGTACTTGAGGTTCTTTGGGGTGTTTTGTCGCGCGTTCCCGTACAATAGACTTTCGGGAACGCGCGACAATGTGTGTTCGCTTGTCTCTGTATGCGCGATTGTAAACGCCCGTACAATCGCGCATACAGAGCGCTCCTTTCAGAACGCTCAGGTGTGAACCCAGGGTTAGAATCACTGCACACTTAACTTATTTGGGCAGTTATGGGGTCAAAACTGACCAAATATCTCTAGTGTGAACTCAGCCTTAGGGTCCATTCACAGGTCCGTAAGTGTTTTGCGGATCTGCAAAACTCGGACACTGGCAATGCGCATTCCGCAATTTGCAGACCGCACATCGCTGGCACTACAATAGAAAATGCCTAATCTTGTCCGCAATTGCGGACAAGAATAGGACATGTTCTATTTTTTGGTGGAAACGGAAGCATGGATGCGGAAGTGCGGATCCGCAAATGCGGATGCAGATAGCACATTCTGGCCCCATTGAAAATGAATGGGTCTGCGCCCATTCCGCAAAATTGCAGAATGGATGCGGACCCATTTTGCGGACGTGTGAATGGACCCTTAAAGGTAAATGTTAGCATCAGGTATTAAGAACCATGCAGAGGCCCAAGATCCTACTATAGCGTGAAAGAGCGCACTCCTTTTACATCTTCGTCAGCTGATTCCACATAGATGTCTACAGAACCTGTTCTATTAAATGCTTATACAAGTAGAGCCCCCGACAGAGTGGAGAGGGGGTCAGCAGTAAGGTTGTGTTGATGTCACTGATTATTTTGCCCTTCCTCTGATCCATCAGAACAATAACCCCCAGAAAACGCATCCTGTCTGTTGAGCATCCGCCTTCACTCGGTCAGCATTTGTCAGTAATCAATCAGTATTGCTAAAGCCCTAAAAAAAAAAAAAAAACATTTTGTTGCCAGAGGTTTAGACATTAATGGCTGTGTGTTGAGTTATTTTGAGGGCACACCAAATTATTAGGGTATAACATTAAGTTATACAAGCTGCACACGGACTACTTTACATGGTATCAAAGGGTCAGATCTTCAGTGTTGTCCTAAGAAAAGATATAAGAAAATATTTGCAATAATGTGAGGGGTGGACTCACTTTTGCGAGATACTGTAATTGTAATCTGACTTTATTTACATGAAACAGGAATAACCCAAGATGGTTTCAGGATAAAGTAACATGTCTAAAGATTTGATTTTAGGATCATTTTGGTACGGTTTTTCATTCACTGGACACAGCAGTTATAATTTAATACAATCCTCAATTCTGAAATTGCAGCACCAACACCGACAAGCCATGAGGTTATGCAAATCAAGAAAGTAGCAGGTGTAACTAAGATCTGCAGATAATCTAATTTTCACACACCTAGCTCCAGTCTGTGGCAGAAAAGCCAGATTGAAAGCAAAGCTTTTTCAGTCACATGAAACCTAAAAAATCATGTCATGTGGGGTGAACTGAGAGACCTTGGTTTATCACTCTGGCAGATCACTACGTGCCTAGGCTGGTATGTCAACACTGTTCAATGTTGCTTGTCCTGGTGGTTGGGAGAACCACAATGATCTGGATGAAACCTCTGCACAGACTGATCATCTGATTAGAAGAATGGCATTTAGTGATCCATTCTGTAATGCAAGTAACATTGGATGTTACATACCAAGCCTACGATAGCAAATAGTGTATACACAAACCAACAGAAGTGTTCCATTGACCTCACACCACCGCTCTTAAAGGCTATCCTGGTGCACAGCTAAACAGCAATGGAGGCTTGAATAAAGGTCTATTCTCTAGAGCGATAAGTCCTTCTTTTGTCTTATACACAATAAAATCCACAGATTGGTCCGAACACCACATGGCCAATGTTATAAAAAAAAGTTCACAAGGGAACTTGACATTAGTCCTACTTTTGGGATAATGGTGTGGAGTGGCATAATGTATGGTAACCAGGCCCCTAGTCTTCATTTTAGGTATGCTAATAGCTCAATGTTACATTGATTTGGTCATGGAACCATTGGTGCAGACTTTTCTCCCAAGTGCCCCAGAAGCTGTTTTCAAGTAATATAGCGAATATTCGAAAAAAATACAAATATAGAGCAATTTAGCTAATATAGTGCTATAATCTTCTTTGTCTAATAGTTGTAAGTTGAAAAATTTGCAATAAAAATTTGCTTTACGAAAATTTGCAAACAACATTACTCCTAAAGTCAAATATACTGCAGCCTTCTCATTGGCCCAGAAGCTAGAAGCAGGGAGTGATCATGTGTACTGATTTAAAAAAAAATTGAATATTCGAAATTACGAATATATATCACTATATTCGAAATATTCGCAAATTTTCGAAGTACCTATATTCGCGATAAAAATTTGAAATTCGAATATTCGTGATCAACACTAGTGAGGAGCGTAGAAAGTGAAGTAAACACAAGTGGAAAGGCTCAACAGACCCAAGTTTGTTACTGTGGAGCAGCAGAGTAAACATCATTGCTAAAAAATTGTAAAGTGTAGTATACAACTGTGGAGTAGCAGAGAAATAGGAGACAGGATGGTAGTTTGAAGCCAGACTAGAAGATAGTCACTCATAGCTGTAGTATAGCTCAAGCACATCAGCAGGACTTGCAAACAAACCCAGCAACAGTACTAGAATACCATAGGGAAGTCAGGAACTTAGATCAGGAGTTAAAGGAAGAAGCAGACTTGGAACTTCAAACAATATTATGGCATATACAATAAATTCTCAAGCATTGACTGCAATAACGATGACTGTTTAAAGGGGTTGGCCACTTTCTGGCTACTTGTGACCAATGTTTACCTAAGATAACTAATGGCACTTACTAATATAGCCTTTGATGATATTCTGTGCCATTTCTATATTTTATAAGTCATGCCTCCTTGTTAGGCTAATCTTCTGTGCTGTCCTTATAGAGGTCCTGTGAGTAAGATGGAGGGTCATGACCAAACACATCACTCAACCACCTCCATTCAAACACACTGCACCTGCACTAAACTCTCAACAGTGCAGAAGGCAAGTGAAATGTATGGAATGGAGGAGACATCACAGGGATAGTGATTTGCTAGGTCCCATGACCCTCCATCAGCAGTCATTTTACGGACAAGAACTTTGGGCAGAAAGTACAAAAGACTGGTGTGACAAATACCGTACCCCGACTGACGTCGGACCTCAAATATGTAGAGTCAGCGAGATACGGTATAGTCACTGGTTACCAAGGTGTGATGTTACACCGTCCCTGAGGAGCGGGTAGAGTCAGTCTTGGTACAGTGTTCACAGACTCATCCTGTCCACACAGGCACAGAGAGGCAACAAGCTGAGGGCACCTTTTCACTGCCCCAGTAAAACAGCGCTTCCTCAGCCCGGGAAGACTGCCACCAGCTTCTCGTTTGATATAAGCCCGGTGTCATGGCTGAGGATGGGGAAAACCCTCAGCCGTGCGATGGCAGAGGATGGTAGTCACGTCTTGGCCAGAACCACAGAACTAGGGAGCAGGTCACCTCCTATTGCCTCCCTAATCTGACCCTAACTCCTAGCGACATGAGCCGACCTTGAAGGTAGGAGGACTCATGCTCTGGAACCTCGGGTCCATACTTGCCCTCCGCCAGTCCCTACGCTAGGAGCTGGGTAGACTACCTGTTCCTCCTGGACATGGAGAAATAGGAGTCTAAAGATGGCCAAACTATAAAGACAGGGGAAACAGAAACAGGCATATGGCAATGGCAGGTAAGTGCAACTAGTACTAACACCCACCTGCCACAGACACAGGGCCTGGGACCCAAGTATCAGTGCTGCTGTCCACAAACACAAACGACAGAGCACACACACCACACAGGACACCAGGAGACCATACGCTGCAAAGAATAGACATGACACACAAACACATCCTCATAACATCGTGTATAAACAATACATAACAATTTGTTTATGACCACAGGGGTGGCCCCCACTGGCAGATGGAAATACCAGGAGGGTTTCTCCAGCAAAGCATGGCTGAAGAACCCCTCAGCTTCAGATCTCCAAAGAGTCTTTATAGCCCAAAGTGGCCACACCCACACAGACACACACAGGAGAGGGAATTAACCCTTCCAACACTAACAGGGAGTGTAACCACTTAAAGGGGAGGTGTCCAAATGCACATCACACTGTAGCTGTTACCGCAGGCAACGACATGGATGGCAACCATGTCCTGGGAGTCAACCAGAAGGCCGAGACACTGCCACCACATGTACACATACCAAACGTTGCCACGGGCAGCCACAGTGAAGGGAAGTGTCACAGTGCACACCTAACATAAACCTAGTGCACACCAGACATACAAAGTGCATAACATACACACACCTAACAGAGAGGTTGCTAGGTGCAACCGCATGCACATTGCCGCAAGCTGCCTAGCACTAGCTCAGGCTGCTCTACTGCGACAATACCCAACTATTTGTTGCCCACGGCAACCACAAGTGAGGCTACACACTAGCGGCCCTCAGCTGTGGTTGAACAACTAAACCAGACCGCAGGCAACCGCATGCGGTAAAGGAGTCACGGCCATTACCATGGCCGTGACACCCGGTCCGCTAACGGGATTATATAGGGTGAGAAACCAACCTGAAGTAGCATATAACTAGGCCGAAACACGGACGTGGGGATTTGTGATCGAGATACCAGACAGCACAAGATTAAATTGTATATTTAATTGCCCTAGGGGGTCACTATACATAACACAATATACACAGAAAATATATACAGTGGTCTGAGGGGTAAATACAGATGATAGGGTACAACCAGGGTGAAGCAGAACAAAATTCAGTTTTCCAGGTACAGGAGTCATTTGGGTTGTGATTAGTTCTTAGCTGTATTCAGATGGGAAGCAGTGATGTCAGCCGGTTGCAGGTCCCTCCAAACACATGGCACAATGTGACCCCTTTTAGAAAAAGACCTGCCCACTTGCTGGCACAAGCCTTTTAACCTGTAGTCGGCCCCTCCCCTCATGGTCCACTCCCCCTCTGCTGGGGCTGGCAGCAAATGAGACACAAAACCAATTAGGGCTCATGGCTCCAGACCAGAATGTCGCAGGGAGATGGTTCGGAGACCAATGGATCCACCTGGCTACTGGCTACCAGTAAAGTCAAAGCATGATGCCATCATTTGGTTTCTGTGGAGAGGTATGCATATCCCACCACCAAACTATGACCACGGGCCTGTTCATTGTGGCCACAGGGACACAAATATGTATCTGGTTTATTTCTGTAATGGACGGGTGATTCATAATTCCTTATGAATCGCCGGTTCCAATATGTCTGATAATCTGATTGAAGTGGTGAATGGCTTAGACTCCCTGCAGAGAGTTTTTTCCTGTTCCATTAGCTGGGTTCCTGGCTGGCTGGAGTAGAGGTGGAAGATGTAAACAAAGGTGGCCTTCTAGAAGTTCTCTGCCATTTGGCTGGGCTTTGAAGCAGGCCCCCCCTGTGGAGTTCACTACCTCTGCTATCTAACAGCAGATGGCTGATGTGGGAACATGGCTGACATTAAATAATAATTAATATTCCTCACAAAAGGGCATACCTTATGAAATATAGAACTTCAACAAAGGCCATATAGTTATCTTACAAACATTGGTGAACAGTAACCAGAAAGTCGGCAATCCCTTTAAAAAAAATAATTTAACACAAGCACCATAAGACAGTATAATGTGGCAAAGCAATTGAGTCCAGTCCTAGTAAAAAGTTAATCACTAATTTGGTGGAAAGGTATTTTGTGGCTTAAAAGTTCACATATAACACAGAAAAACCTAGCAAAGTTGGATTACAGTCAGAATAGCAAAGCTGAAATTGTTATGTCCAAACAATCCTCTTGAATCAGACCCCTGCTGTTCATGGTAGTAGGATATTTACACAGTGATTCCAACAGCAGAATAGTGACTGTAGCTCTAGAACAGACATGCTCAATCTGCGGCCTTCCAGCTGTTGTAAAACTACAACTCCCACAATGCACTGCTGTAGGCTGATAGCTGTTCGGTTATGCTGGGAGTTTCCGCAGGTTGAGCATGCCTGCTCTAGAATATTACACAGGCAATAACGATTCATACAACTAATGCAATAATACTCAAATATTCAGCATGCTCTGCCCTAATAATAATAATAATAATAATGAAAAAGATTTTTTTTTATTACAGTTCATTCAACATTAAACATTTATAATTTTAGTCACCCATTTCTCTTCTCTAGATGGCCTTGACCAATAATATCACCTCTATCATCCTTTTGGGATTCCCAAATCTTAAAAACCTCAAATTTCTGTTCTTCCCACTGCTGCTTATTATATACTGTGTGACCATTTCGGGAAATCTTCTCATCATGGTCTTGTACTCAGTGAGTAAATCCCTTCAGTCCCCCATGTACTTCTTCATTACACAGCTATCATTGTGTGAACTCCTGCTGACTACAGATATTGTCCGCATCCTTCTTCACACTGTACTGTATGGAGGCAGTACTATGACTCTCATCGGCTGCATCTTCCAGTTTTCTTTCTTTGCTATCACTGAGTCCTCGGAATGTCTTCTTCTGTCAGTGATGTCTTACGATCGTTATCTGGCAATCTGTAACCCCCTTCGTTATAATACTATCATGACTCATACATTGTGCGTGACCTCAGCAAATATAATTTGGTTGATGGGATTTATAGTGATGTTGGTCTATGTAATTTCTATGTGTAATCTGTATTTCTGTGGACCACACATTATTGACCATTTCTACTGTGATCTTGAACCCATAATGCAGCTCTCGTGCTCTGATACATTCATACTTCATAAACAGATCCTTATAACAGGAAGTTTGGTTCTTATGTCACCATTTATAATAATTGTGGTGTCCTATGTGTACATTGTCATCACCATTCTGAAGATCCCATCCAATACAGGAAGACATAAAGCCTTCTCCACCTGTAGCTCCCACCTCATTGTGGTTTCCTTATTTTATGGGGCATTAATCATTGCTTATATGTTTCCAACGAAAGGACAATCACTGATCGTGAATAAGGTCTTGTCTCTGATTTATACTGTGCTGATCCCACTGCTTAATCCTATCATATACACGCTGCGGAACAAAGACTTTAAAGAAACTTTTCATAAGATTAAACTTTTAATCTAGACATAAAGTCTTATAAAAGAAAGCTCATCACATAGATGGCTATAGATTTGCAAACATTCAGGTAAACTTCGAAATTCTATGTAATCATATCCTTTATGACCATTTTCAGTTATGAATTATTTATCATTTGCATTCCTTAAACAGTATCTGACTTTAACCAGTTAAGTACTGCCTGCTGTATATGTACAGCACATGTTCTAGGTCTGTATATTTGTGGCAGAAGAAGACTTGAGAGAGAAGACAAGAGCTGTTTTTACTGCTCCATGAGTGTCGCATATAGAATAGAGACAGTAGGACTGCTCCTGCCTCTATTTATCCTGATGGTCTTGAGACTGGGATTCTACTTTTTGTGCGCTGGTGCTGGCTCCATTGAGTCTAATAGTGACAAGTTGTAGCTTATATTAGGCAGGCCCGATTACAGTAGAAAAGTGTGGTGTAAAAAATAAATAAAATCAATGGTATTTTATGATCTTTGAAGGACATCATATAAATAAATAAATAAACAAATACCGTACAAAAAATAATCCACCCTAAAAAAGTAATCGCCCTAGCAAACTATTCTCTTACCAATAGGCAAGACCCGATTACCCAAAATTAGCCACCATATAGAGTGAATTGAGTCTAAACAAGTCAAATTTATCTCAAATTTCCCAAAAATTATCATTCTCAGCAAATCCGAAAAGTGTATGATTTGATTCAAATTGTTGAAAATGGTTTCTGCCATTTTACAGATCAGATGACAGCACAGCAGGGCACTGAGGATGAAAAAGGAAGATCACATAAGCACATAAGGTGACTTTGCCTGCACTATGTGCTCTCTGCATCTGCATTTCCGGAGTGTGGCCCCGAACTTCTGGGCTTCGGCCCCGAACTTCCAGGCCGCGGCTCAGCAAAAAAATAGAACATGTCCTATTCTTGTCCGAAATTGCGGACAAGAATAGGCAGTTTTGTGGGGGTGCCGGCCGGGTGTATTGCGGATCCGCAATTTGCAGATCCGCAATACACTACGGACGTGTGAATGGACCCTTATTCATGAATTCCTGCTCTCCCGCCCACCTGCTAATGACTGACAGTCTTCTACCTAGTTTTATCCCTTTCTCTCTCGGAGAGAACTGCCAATCATCAGCAGATGGGCAGAAGAGCAGGAGATGATGAATAACCAGGACTCTTCTCAAGTAGATTTGACTCTTTTCAAGGCCTGGGATGCAATGATTATGATGCTGGTTCTCAGCAACCACTTAATTTTAGCTAATGAGTGACACTTTGATGAAATCAGCATTTCAGTCACTATTTAATGCTGCCTTCAGTAAGGTCAGCATAAAGTTGATGACAGGTTCCCTTCAACATCTCCCTGCTGCTGCTGTTGTCATCATGACCTTGTAGCTATGTGAAGGCCTCATAATACACCATTACTTTTACCGGCTGCTGCTGTCTTGATAAAGCTGAGTTATTATGTGTAGGCCTTATACTACAAAGTTACCATTACCTGCTGCCGCTGTCCTAAACAAGATGAGTTATTATGTGTAGGCCTTAGAATCCACTGTTACTATTGACTGCTGCTCTTGTGACAAGAGTCTTGTCCTGATCCTTCAGAGCTATATGTATGCCATATATGACAACCATTACCATGAACTGCTGCTGTTGCACTTATCCTTCAAAGTTAGGTTTAGGCCTTATACTACACCATTACCATGTTATTGCTGCTGTTGTCCTAATCCTTGTGATTTTGGGGTATGCCTTTTAATACACCATTACATATAACTGCTGCTGCTGTCCATATAATGATGAATTTGCCCGTGGACAAAAGGGTCCTTACAGCAAAGTTAACGTTTAAAATTACACCATAAAAAAACAAAACACAAGTATGAATGCCCAAAAAATATATATTTAGAAAATATCAACCAAAACAATGTTGCTCTATGGCAGTTTTGACAGGAGCTCATGTAGGTCCATTAATTCTTGCAGTTCTTCCGCTGCCTCTCCTCCAGCTGCTGCGGTTTTTGGTTATAACACCGTAGCCGCGCCATTATGTCAGTAATGGCTTTTTGAGTGTGCCTCATGTTTTTCATTTTAATGATTACTGTAATAAAAAAAATAAAAAAAATTATTAACTGCAAATTACACGGAAATTAGTGCATTGTGTAGTATTTGCAAAGTCAATACCAATTGATATCACAATTAGTTAGTTAACGATATTGATTATAATTATACAGTTGATTAGTTTATGATAGTTCAGTAGTGTCTAATGTTCTTAATTTATTGAGTTAATGTTTTTTTTTCTGCAGATTAAAGAGTTTGTGTGCAGGGTTGTTCTTTTCTTTTACTGTAGTTTGTATAGTTACAAATATAGTTGCACATATGTGGTGTTGCTGTATTTGTGGGGAAATGGGGAACTAAATCTGTGGTGTATTTAGTCCAGTCAAGTGAAATGTAATAATGTGTTTTGATAGAAACTTCTTCTGGATTATTATAATTTTTTTGTTAAAAGCATTTACAAATTTAGTGAAATGCCTGATAGGTCAAAGTGCTTAGAACACAGCTTTAATTATTCCTTGAGAAGTGTTTTTTCCTGAATGGGGTCACTTTTTATAGTTTTCCACCCTTGGGGTACCTCTGGGTGTCTTTACTTGCGAAGTTAAACCCTCTCTCCTAAAGCCATATGTTGCACCTTACACTCTGAAGCCTGCTGTGAGCAGATACATCAGTTTTTGAGTACACATATGGTATTTTTGTAAACCCCAGGTTCAGGGTAATAGATTTAGAGCTTAGTTTTGCTGTTAACCCTTGATGAGTTGAATAAAAATTGATAAGAATCTAAATTCCGCTCTAAAAAACTAAATTTTGGCATTTAATTTCCCTTTTCATTCAATTCTCGTTAGTAACCTAAAGGGTTAACGCTGTTTGTGAAATCAGATTTCAATATTTTCAGGGGTGTAGTTTAAAAAATTGGGGGTTTATGGGTGATTTACACTATGTAAGGCCCAGAAAGGAGGGTGAAAAATGACCTGGGTTAGAAAGGGTCAATTGTTTAGTATATGTTACGGTTAGAGATTTAGTTTGCTGTGTAAACATAATTACCCTCCTGGCATGGGGTGGTAACCTACTCCTCTTAATCAGCTGTACATGTGGTGGTGGAAACCGGCGCATGGGAGGGTTCTGCCGCCAACTCCACAACTTCACCCACATCTGGTGGGAGAGGAGCATCCTGCTGCCCAGAGGGTCCAGGCTGCTCTCCGTCGTCGTCTTCCTCCAGCTCCGAGACCTCCACCGGCGGCAGAGCCCGTTTTAAAGCTCGCCGGTGGATGGTGGGAAGGGGAACATCTGTAATCACACAATATTCCGAATTGTGAAAAACGACAAAAAAAATATTACATTCGGGATGTATGTAATGTCATGATGTACGGGCGCTTTTACTTGAATACAGAATATTGCTTCCACTTTATGTACATATACACACCAACACACAAACCAGTATATATATATTTATGTGTGTCTTAAATGTACAAAATCAGCACGTTACATCTTACATCTATACCTTAATGTGTGAATAAATATTTACAGTATATATACATTCACAGCCAGGTAGAGATATATGATGTAAACGGCTGATTTAGCTATAGCTTGGATGAAAGACGAGACAGAGGGGAGATGATAGAAACTGCTAAATACATAAAGGGAATCAACAAGGTAAAAGAGGAGAGAATATTTAAAAGAAAAAAAACTGCTACAAGAGGACATAGTTTTAAATTAGAGGGGCAAAGGTTTAAAAGTAATATCAGTAAGTATTACTTTACTGAGAGAGTAGTGGATGCATGGAATAGCCTTCCTGCAGATATGGTAGCTGCAAATACAGTGGAGGAGTTTAAGCATGCATGGGATAGGCATAAGGCCATCCTTCATATAAGATAGGGCCAGGGGCTATCCATAGTATTTAGTATATTGGGCAGACTAGATGGGCCAAATGGTTCTTATCTGCTGACACATTCTAGGTTTCTAGGTTTCTATGATTTGCTACATGTCACACCATGTACTGCTAAGTAATCATTAGTATCAGTTAGTTAGTAGCCATTTTCTCCAATTGCTTCAAACTTCAGGTAGTTTGAAAACTGCGCCCCCACACCTCTTTCTCAGTCTCACATGCGCTGTAAAGCGATTTTTACATTGCGATTCTCGCAGTAAGAAAATACTAATTGAATATAGCGATCCAATATACACTCACCTAATGAATTATTAGGAACACCTGTTCTATTTCTCATTAATGCAATTATCTAGTCAACCAATCACATGGCAGTTGCTTCAATTCATTTAGGGGGGTGCTCCTGGTCAAGACAATCTCCTGAACTCCAAACTGAATGTCAGAATGGGAAAGAAAGGTGATTTAAGCATTTTTGAGCGTGGCATGGTTGTTGGTGCCAGACGGGCCGGTCTGAGTATTTCACAATCTGCTCAGTTACTGGGATTTTCACCCACAACCATTTCTAGGGTTTACAAAGAATGGTGTGAAAAGGGAAAAACCTCCAGTATGTGGCCGTCCTGTGGGCGAAAATGCCTTGTGGATGCTAGAGGTCAGAGGAGAATGGGCCGACTGATTCAAGCTGATAGAAGAGCAACGTTGACTGAAATAACCACACGTTACAACCGAGGTCTGCAGCAAAGCATTTGTGAAGCCACAACACGCACAACCTTGAGGCGGATGGGCTACAACAGCAGAAGACCCCATCGGGTACCACTCATCTCCACTACAAATAGGAAAAAAAGGCTACAATTTGCACGAGCTCACCAAAATTGGACTGTTGAAGACTGGAAAAATGTTGCCTGGTCTGATGAGTCTCAATTTCTGTTGAGACATTCAAATGGTAGAGTCCGAATTTGGCGTAAACAGAATGAGAACATGTATCCATCCTCTGATGGCTACTTCCAGCAGGATAATGCACCATGTCACAAAGCTCGAATCATTTCAAATTGGTTTCTTGAACATGACAATGAGTTCACTGTACTAAAATGGCCCCCACAGTCACCAGATCTCAACCCAATAGAGCATCTTTGGGATGTGGTGGAACGGGAGCTTCGTGCCCTGGATGTGCATCCCTCAAATCTCCATCAACTGCAAGATGCTATCCTATCAATATGGGCCAACATTTCTAAAGAATGCTATCAGCACTTTGTTGAATCAATGCCACGTAGAATTAAGGCAGTTCTGAAGGCAAAAGTGTTCCTAATAATTCTTTAGGTGAGTGTATATATCAATATATCGCATGTGCACTTTTACATTGGGATTATCGCATTATTATAACGTGAACGAATTTAGCGAATTCACGAATATTTGACGAATAATCGCCCATATATTCGTAAAATATTGTGAATTTGAATATAGCCCCTGCCGCTCATCACTCATAACCAATTGCAACATAAGTTACCTTACTAGTCATTCTTGTTGCGCAACGATTATCTTCCTCTCTATGCAATATGGGGATGAAGCTGGGTATAGGTCTGGTTTCTAAGATGCAGATCGCGCCCCAGCCGGTAGTTATACCTTGCGCTCTCAAGGAGCGAATAGTGAAGTCACTATGCAAACTACGTATAGTTGCGAGTGCCAAACTTTCTTCCAACGCGTTTCAGACAGTACGCTGTCCTTCGTCAGGGAAATGGAATATGATAGTGCTGCTGGATTCCTTGTATATATGCATTTTCTCTGAATGACCACACTTTAACCATTTACTTCCCCTTTTCTAATATGTTCTAATACCTATCCAGGCATATTCTCTCTATATATACAGTGGATATAAAAAGTCTACACACCCCTGTTATAATGTCAGGTTTCTGTGATGTAAAAAAATGAGACAAAGATAAATAATTTCAGAACTTTTTCCACCTTAAATGTGACCTATAAACTGTAGAACTCGATTGAAAAACAAACTGAAATCTTTTAGGTGGAGGGAAGAAAACAAAAAATAAATAAAAAAATAATGTGGTTGCATAAGTGTGCACACCCTCTTATAACTGGGGATGTAGCTGTGTTCAGAATTAAGCAATCGCATTCAGAATCCTGTTAAATAGGAGTCAGCATACACCGGCCATCATTTAAAGTGCCCCTGATTAACCCCAAATAAAGTTCTGCTGCTCTAGTTGGTCTTTCCTGAAATTGTCTTAGTCGCATCCCACAGCAAAAGTCAAGGTCCACAGAGAGCTTCCAAAGCATCAGAGGGATCTCATTGATAAAAGGTATCAGTCAGGAGAAGGGTACAAACAAATTTCCAAGGCATTAGATATACCATGGAACACAGTGAAGACAGTCAGTGAAGACAGTGAGAAAATATGGCACAACAGTGACATTACCAAGAACTGGACGACAAAATTGATGAAAAGACAAGAAGAAAACTGGTCTGGAGGCTACCAAGAGGCCTACAGCAACATTAAAGGAGCTGCAGGAATATCTGGCAAGTACTGGCTGTGTGGTACATGTGACAACAATCTCCCGTATTCTTCATATGTCTGGGCTATGGGGTAGAGTGGCAAGACGAAAGCCTTTTCTTACAAAGAAAAACATCCAAGCCAGGCTACATTTTGCAAAAACACATCTGAAGTCTACCAAAAGCATGTGGAAAAAGGTGTTATGGTCTGATGAAACCAAGGTTGAACTTTTTGGCCATAATTCCAAAAGATATGTTTGGCGTAAAAACAACACTGCACATCACCAAAAGAACACCATACCCACAGTGAAGCATGGTGGTGGCAGCATCATGCCAAGGGGCTGTTTTTCTTCAGCTGGAATTGGGGCCATAGTTAAGATAGAGGGAATTATGAACAGTTCCAAATACCAGTCAATATTGGCACAAAACCTTCAGAAAGCTGAACATGAAGAGGAACTTCATCTTTCAGCATGACAACTACCTAAAGCATACTGTCACTGCCAGTTCTGTGAGAAGGTCTGACAGACGTTCTTCTCTACCTCTTGTATTACGTTCTTTGTTTTGGTTTCACTTTGTCATCTCCTTTCCTTCTGCCAGGTGTCACTTATTTAGACTAATCGTCTTCCTTTATATTCCCTCCCATACTGCCTCACTTTGCGGTTTATACTACTTCCTGGATGAAGTGTTCACTGCTGGAGGCTGCTGCTGCTGTTTGCTCAGATAATTAATTTCCTTTATTGTGTTTCCTTGCTGGCTTGATTCTTGGTGACCCTGACTCCGTCCATATTAAGTGCAGGGAGCCGGTGGTCGTGTCCCCTCACTATTATAGGGTTTTCAGGTGTCATGCAGTCTTAGGTACGTGGGCATGCAATCGTCTACCATTGAGACCCTTGCATGTGCATAGCAGTCAGGGAGAGCTCTTAGGGTTTTAAAGGGCTCACCCATATGCTCCTTAGTTTGGGATCAAGCCAGTCAGTCGTTTATTTATAAGTTCCAGCTATCTGCAAATTCATCCGTGACACATACATCCAAATCAACAAAGGAATGGCTTTACCAGAAGAAGATTAAAGTTTTGGAATGGCCCAGCCAGAGCCCAGACCTGAATCCTATTGAAAATCTGTGGGGTACAGATTTGGAGGGTTTTTGCAAAGAAGAGTGGGCAAATCTTGCCAAGTCAAAATGTGCCATGCTGATAGACTCATACCCAAAAAGACTAAATGCTGCAATAAAATCAAAAGGTGCTTCAACAAAGTATTAGTTTAAGGGTGTGCACACTTATGCAACCATATTATTTTATTTTTATATTTTTTCTTCCCTCTACCTAAAAGATTTAAGTTTGTTATTCAATTGAGTTGTACTGTTTATAGGTCACATTCAAGGTGGAAAAAGTTCTGAAATTATTTATCTTTGTCTCATTTTTTTACATCCCAGAAACCTGACATTTTAACAGGGGTGTGTAGACTTTTTATATCCACTGTATAAACCGCTTTACTCATTGTAATAAAGAGAGAGAGAGAGAGACTGTCTTTGACCTGCCTTTGTGCCAGTGTATGTCTCTGCCACGCGTGGATATTAACCCCTTGGGGTACCTTGATTTGGAGCACCAGAGTGTATCTGAAAAGCTTTTTAAAAAGCAGCTTCAACATGGTATAATGATGTTGATGTTGAATTGTTATTTCCTCCTCCTTTATTTCTGATCTTACCCTCCCAGATTACTGAGTGTGCAAAGTTGTTTCCTTGTCACATGTTCCTTTATGGATGACTGACAATAAAATGGAGGATGGGGATTTATTTGGGGATTTATTGGCTGGAGGGTGGGTCTGGTAGTCGCTGACACCACTCTACTCCTCTGATGTCACCTCCTCCTCATGACACTGATCCTGTTCTCAGGTCCTGTCAAACACACAATTATCATAATACTGTAGTTATCATCCGCTTCTTTCAGACTGTGATATTTCATGGACTTCATACCTCTTCACAATTCTCTTTTTAGTATTTGCCCCGAGTGAAATAAAGAAGAAAAAAAAGAAGAAAGAAAAAAAGAAGGTGACCTAATAGGAAAGGGGCAGTAAAACAGAGATAATGCATGGGACCAAAAGGTGGGGGATCGGAAAGAATGTGCTGAACCCTGGCTTCAAAGCTTATTGTCAGACTCAGAGTTAACACCATCATCCAACTGTGACTGAGTTTATGTGTGAATCATCTTGTCCAAAATATCATCCTGTGTCCCTAATAATAAGCTGTTGCTTATCAGAAGTGAGGGGGATCTGTGGCCTGCTACTAGTTCTAGCCAGCTAGTAGCAACTGTGATACTGATTGCACGACTACAGCCCCCAACATTTCCACTTACGGCCTGGCACCAATCTTTTTTTCCATTGCCTCTCCCATTGCCACTCTGTCGTTCACCAGACATTTTATTTTGAAGCATATTTAAACAATGAGAAGTCATAGGTGTGGAAAACTGAATTTTAACAGTAAAAAACGTGCAGTAGTGTTTTGAAAAAATTGGATTACCCCTGTTACCAAAATATACACTGCTGTTAACATACTAAACAACGCTTAGTGCACACTTATCCTAGGAGAATTAAGTAATGTTATAGCCAGACCCTTATTTCTGATATTTGCGGACTCTGTACTGACAGGGAATGTCCCACAGGATTGGCGCATGGCAAATGTGGTGCCAATATTCAAAAAGGGTCCAAAAAGAAAGCCCGGAAACTATAGTAAGTTTAACATCTGTTGTGGGTAAACTGTTTGAAGGTTTTCTAAAAGATGCTATCTTAGAGCATCTCAACGAAAATAAGCAAATATCGCCATATCAGCTTCATAAGGAATCGGTCAAGTCAAACTAATGTAATGAGTTTCTATGAGGAGGTAAGGCTACTTTCACACTTGCAGCAGTGTGATCCGGTGGGCAGTTCCATCATTGGAACTGCCCGCCGGATCCGCCAATTTGGATGTGACTGAAAGCATTTGTGAGACGGATCCGGATGCGGATCCGTCTCACAAATGCATTGCAAGAACGGATCCGTCTCTCTGCTTGTCATGCGGACAGACGGATCCGTCTTGTATTTTTTTTCACATTTTTACCGGTCTGCTCATGCGCAGGCCGGAAGGACGGATCCGGCATTCCGGTATTTTGAATGCCGGATCCGGCACTAATACATTCCTATGCTACAGTTTTATCTTTTGCCTGATCAGTCAAAACGACTGAACTGAAGACATCCTGATGCATCCTGAACGGATTACTCTCCATTCAGAATGCATGGGGATATGCCTGATCAGTTCTTTTCCGGTATAGAGCCCCTGTGACTGAACTCTATGCCGGAAAAGAAAAACGCTAGTGTGAAAGTACCCAAAGTTATAGACTTGACCGCGGCGAATCAAGGGATGTCGTGTATCTGGACTTCTCGAAAGCATTTGACACTGGTACCACTTGGTACCGAATCCCAGTTTGGGAAATATTTTTTTACAGAACAAATGAATTTAAGAAGTTAGTGCGCGAATCGCAAAGCAATAACTTCGGCTCATCAAAGCTAATACATTCTAATACTGTACGGAGCTCCTGCTCCATACAGTATTAGAACAAAGTTTTATGTGAATCGACTTCGGATGTTTCATCCGAAGTCGATTTGCTCATCCCTAGTTAGTATATAAAATGAGAATGCTTGGACTGGTGGAAAATGTCTGTATGTGGGTAAGTAACTGGCTCAATGATAGAAAACACAGGGTGGTTATTAATAGCACACACGTGGAACCGAACCAGAGTTAGGGAAATGTTTTTTTACAGTGCAAATTAATTTATGAAATTATTGCGTGAAGTCTCATGAATGTTCGCAAAACAATAACTTCGGCTCATCAAGACAATATATTCTAATACTATACCGAGCTCCTGCTCCGTACAGTAATAGAGCAAAGTTTTCTGCGAATCGACTTCGGATGTTTCATCTGAAGTCGATTCGCTCATCTCTATTTAACACTGACAAATGTAAAGTTATGCACATGGGAAGGAATAATGCAAGTCACCCGTACATACTAAATGGTAAAACACTGGCTAACACTGACATGGAAAAGGACCTAGAAATTTTGGTGAACCGAAAACTAAGCTGTAGAAACCAGTGTCAAGCAGCTGCTGCCAAGGCCAATAAGATAATGGGTTGCATCAAAAGGGGCATAAATGCACGTGATGAGAACAAAGTCCTGCCACTTTACAAATCACTGGTCAGACCACACATGGAATACAGTATACAGTTCTGGGCTCCTGTGAACAAGTGAAACACAGAGAGGAAATGCACCAAACAGAAATGCTACTGACTATACTGGGAAGTCATAAATGCAGGTATTAAAAGCTGAGACTTTCGCCAATATGTTCCAGTCAGGAAAATATCAGAGCCCATCAATGCACCACGTCACGGTCACTCAGCATGGCAAAGGGTCCTAGCCGCTGCTCTAACTATGGTGTGAACACGGTCTGGGGGTGATATAATTCAGCTCACAGCCAAGCTTCCACACAAAAGCCCAGCATGAATACTGTGGTAGTACAATGTGAATGAGGCCAGGCTGTGAGCCACACCTATGCCAGACCATGTGATGGAGGTTACCAGGTGCAACAGAGTGTTTGAACACACTCAAATCTAACAAGACAGAAACACAGAAATGAAGTGGCAATTCTGGAGGAGCTGCTCAGCCCCTGACACTGTGGCGTGTCTTTTATTGGGGGAGCAGCCCGACCGCATGTGAACCGCAGTAATCTTATAACCCCAGCAAAATATGCATACAATGGAGCATGTCGACGCGGTCCACATGCACCACAAGAAGCAAACTACACAGAATGTAGCAAATAAACATATGAAACACAGAGAGGAAATGCACCAAACAGAAATGCTACTGACTATACTGGGAAGTCATAAATGCAGGTATTAAAAGCTGAGACTTTCGCCAATATGTTCCAGTCAGGAAAATATCGGAGACCATCAATGCACCACGTCACGGTCACTCAGCATGGCAGAGGGTCCTAGCCGCTGCTCTAACTATGGTGTGAACACGGTCTGGGGGTGATATAATTCATATGTTTATTTGTCTGGGGGTGATATAATTCATATGTTTATTTGTCTGGGGGTGATATAATTCATATGTTTATTTGCTACATTCTGTGTAGTTTGCTCTTGTGGTGCATGTGGACCGCGTCGACATCCTCCATTGTATGCATATTTTGCTGGGGTTAGTCGATTACTGCGGTCCACATGCGGTCGGGCTGCTCCCCCAATGAAAGACACGCCACAGTGTCAGGGGCTGAGCAGCTCCTCCAGAATTGCCACTTCATTTCTGTGTTTCTGTCTTGTTAGATTTGAGTGTGTTTAAACACTCTGTTGCACCTGTTAACCTCCATCACATGGTCTGGTATAGGTGTGGCTCACAGCCTGGCCTCATTCACATTGTACTACCACAGTATTCATGCTGGGCTTTTGTGTGGAAGCTTGGCTGTGAGCTGAATTATATCACCCCCAGACCGTGTTCACACCATAGTTAGAGCAGCGGCTAGGACCCTTTGCCATGCTGAGTGACCGTGACGTGGTGCATTGATGGTCTCCGATATTTTCCTCACTGGAACATATTGGCGAAAGTCTCAGCTTTTAATACCTGCATTTATGACTTCCCAGTATAGTCAGTAGCATTTCTGTTTGGTGCATTTCCTCTCTGTGTTTCATATGTTTATTTGCTACATTCTGTGTAGTTTGCTTCTTGTAGTGCATGTGGACCGCGTCGACATCCTCCATTGTATGCATATTTTGCTGGGGTTAGTCGATTACTGCGGTCCACATGCGGTCGGGCTGCTCCCCCAATAAAAGACACGCCACAGTGTCAGGGGCTGAGCAGCTCCTCCAGAATTGCCACTTCATTTCTGTGTTTCTCTCCTGTGAACAAGGCAGACATAGCAGAGCTGGAGATGGTTCAGAGGAGGGCAACTAAAGTAATAACTGGAATGGGTGGACTACAGTACCCTGAAAGATTATCAAAATTAGGGTTATTCACTGCCACCAACTGCTGGTTCGGGTTCTGTCCTACTGCTGCTAGGTGGTTTCTTCAGTAGGCGGGTGAAGAAAAATGCTTGTTAGAGACTCAAGACTTAAGTTGCTGTTGATGGAGCTGGTGATGCTCCTGCAACCCCACACCTCCCTGCAGTCATGTCAGTGGAGTGTGAGCACAAAGGGCTCCCCCCGGTCAGACCTTCGTGAGGATGGGCAATGGCGCATATAGGCAGTGACCAACTGACTACATAGGATGTCTGAATAGTAGTTTAGTTTATCCTCCCTCTCAGCAGGTGGAAAAAAGGCCCCTATTTTGGACCAGAAGCGAGGGTCTAACATGGTGGAGAGCCAGTAGTCATCCCTCTGCCAAAAAGTGATAATGCGGCTATCATTACACAAGCAATTCAGCATGCATTTGGCCATTGGCACAGGGGAATTAGAGGCACTCCCTGCCTCCATCTTCTTTGTATACTGCCACAGTGTGTTGGGGTCATCTGCGTGGTCTTCCTCATCGCCCTCCAGCTCCTTATGCTACTCCCATTCCTCCTGCTCCTTCTCTGTCACTTGTGCAGATAAACCACCCTTTTCAGTATACATTGCTTGTACGTGTATGTTCTTCTCCTCATCCTCCTTCTTCCCAAGTTCGGCTGTCACTCTGAAAGCATTTCAGCATGCCTCTGGCCATTTGCACAAGGGAATCAGAGGCACTTCCTGCCTCCATCTTCTTTGTGTACTGCCACGGTGTGTCAGGTTTATCTGCCTGGTCTTCCTCATTGCCCTTCAGCTCCTTATGCTACTCCTGTTCCTGACAGATGCACTTCTGTCACTTGTGCAGATAAACCACCCTTTTCAGTATACATTGCTTGTACGTAAATGTTCTTCTCCTCATCCTCATCCTCCTTCTTCACCAGTTCAGGCCCTCACAGGGCTCAGTTGGTCGTGAGAAGTAGGTGCCATGTCTTGTGTCCTTTGGCCAGACAGATTTATCAGCATCTGATCCAGGACGTGAAGGAGTGGAATGACATCATTCATCCTGTAGTTCTGGCGACTGACAAATAAAGTGGCCTTCTTAAAGGGCCTGAGCAAACGGCAGGTGTCATGCATGAGCTGCCACTGGCTAACGTTGAAGTTACACAGGGGAGTGCTCCTGTCCACCTGCATCCTCAAGAAATCAGTCAAGGCCTTCCTCTGCTCATATTGTCAGTCCGACATGTGGAGAGTAAAGTTCCAATGGGTGCAAACATCACATATGAGGTGATGTTGGGGAACCCCATTCTGTCTTTGCAGCTCAAGGAGTCTGTGTTTTGAAGGGTAACAGTGGTTGAAGTGCATGCACAGTTTCCTGGCCATTTTCAAGATGTCTTGCAGTTGAGTGCAAGACTTCAGGAATCACTTTACAACTAGATTAAAGACATGCTCCATGCAGGGCGCATGGGTCATCCCTCATTGACGCAGCACTGACATAATGTTCTTCCCATTATCGGTGACCATGGTTCCTATCTTCAGTTTGCAAGGAGATAGCCAGGATTCGATTTCTTCTTGAAGGACGCGGAGCAGCTCTTCCATGGTGTGACTCAGTTCACTCTGGTAGGTGGGGTGCAGAACAGTGTGACACCTCCATGCTCTACATAGGTGGTATGCTGCAGGACAACACCGAACTATGCCTACAGTGGAGGCTAAGGACAAGGTGGAGAATGAGTAGGTAGGGGAGGACATTGGCGCAGGAATCATAGCTTGAGAACATGGAGGCAGCATTGCTGCCACCTGTCCAAGTGTGCCTGATTAGGAAACACATTTACCCAGTGGTCCGTAAAGGACAAATATTGTCCTTGACCATAGTTAAAGGGAACCTGTCACCAGGATTTTGTGCATAGAGCTGGGGACATGGGCTGCTAGATGGCCGCTAGCACATCTGCAATACCCAGTCCCCATAGCTCTCTGTGCTTTTATTGTGTTAAAAAACCATTTTGATCCATATGCAAATGAACCTGATATGTGTCCTATGTCCGGAGATGAGTCCAGCGGAAAGGAGCCCAGCACCGCCCCGCGTCCTCCGAGTCCTCCGAATCTCCACCTTGCTGGCTGACGTCACAAAGCTGAAGCTCCGAAATCTCGCGATGCGCGAGCTAGCGCATGCGTAGTTCATTCCCTGTGCTGATGCCAGCACAGGGAATGAACATGATGCCGACACTGCGCATGCGCTAGCTCGCGCATCGCAAGATTTTGGCGCTCCAGCTCTGTGACGTCAGCCAGCAAGGAGGAGATTCTCCGGACACAGGACACATATCAGGTTAATTTGCATATGGATCAAAACGGTTTTTTAACACAATAAAAGCACAGAGAGCTATGGGGACTGTTTATTGCAGATGTGCTAGCGGCCATCTAGCAGTCCATGTCCCCAGCTCTATGCACAAAATCCTGGTGACAGGTTCCCTTTAAAGCTCCACATGTCAGAGCTGCCATATACTGTACCAGACACAGAAAGGCTCAAGGACTGGTCCACCTTCTGCTCAACTGTCACGGCCATGCCCATGACCGTGACTCCTCTTACCGCATGCGGTTGTCTGCGGTTGTGTATGGGCGTTTAACCACGGGTGAGGGCCGCTTGTCTGTGGCCTCACTTGTGGTTGCCGCGGGCAACCAGTGTTGCATTTTGCAGCAGAGCAGCCTGAGCGTTCTTAGGCAGCTTGCTGCTCTGGCATGCGGTCACACCTAGCAACCTTTTGTTAGGTGTGTGTGTTGTGTGCACTGTGTTGTATGTTATTGTGTGCACTTTCCCTTATGTAAGTGGTGTTTTCCCTTCCCTGGTGTTGGAAGGGTTAATCTTCTTCCTAGTGTGTGTGCACTGGGTGTGTCCGTTTGTGGGTGTGGCTGCCTGGGCTATAAAGCCTCAGTTTTAGACAGCCTTCTGAGGGGTACTCCAGCCTTGTAAGCTGGAGGAACTCTCCTGGTCTTTTCCATCTGCCAGTGTGGGCCACCCTTGTGATCATAAATTGTTATTCTCTATGTTATGTTATGTTATGATCAGTTGATTTGTTCCTGTGTATATTTGTGCAGCTATGGATCTGGGTTCCTGTGTGTGGTTGTGTGTTTGCTGGGTTCATTGAATCTTGTCTGGACTTCAGCTTGCCTGCACAGGGATCCAGTCAGCAAGGCTGTGGCAGGTAAGTGGATCTTGTTCACATTACCTGCCACATCCATAGTACTGTTTGTGTTCCCCCATTTTCCCAACAGCTTGGCCGTTGAGACTCCTGCTCCTCCGTGCCTAGGAGGAGTGGGGCGTCTTACTCTGACTCCTAGCGCAGGGACCGGACGGAGGGTGAGTTAGGGATCCGAGGTTCCTGCGCATGGGCCTTCCTACCTTTAAGGTCGGCCCATGCAGTTAGGAGTTAGGGTCAGGGTAGGGACGCTCTTAGGAGGTGACCTGCTCCCTATCCTGTTCTCCTGGCCGAGTAGGCCATAACATGACCTGGCTTTACACGGCTGAGGATTTCCCCCATCCTCAGCCGTGACAGTATGATCACAATGGCTCCTCACGTGGTGCGCCCTCGGAAGAGGGTAAAGCATGCACCGCTATCTACGGATGGGGTGCATGCGCGTTCTCCGGAGGGAGAGCGTTATGGGGCTTTCACCATTTACGGCGCGGTGAGTGGAATTCCCCGCCATTCCTTGCTCACCGTTGTCCGTGTTGGTGTCCCCTTTGTTTGTTTGTCTTTCCCCTTCCCCCCCTCCCATTGTTTTCTAAGCCTCACCAACCTTCCCCTTTTTTGTTGGGAGGGGCTTTGAGGGGTGGGAGTATGCATTCCCTCGAAAGAGGGTGAAGCATGTATCGCCGTCTGCGGAAGGGGTACATGCGCGCTCTTCGGAGGGAGAGCGTTCTGGGGGTTTCGCCTCTGACGGCGCGGTGAGTGGCGTTTCCCCGCCATCCCTTCACCGTTGCCTCGTGTGGCGTCCCCCTGATTTTACTACACGTGGTGTGTGTCTGGTATGCGGTTTGCATACCTTCGAAAGAGGGTGCAGCATGCAGTGCCATACCTTTGTGGCCTGCATGCGCGTTCTCCGGAGGGAGAGCGTTCCTGGGGGTTCTCCGTTAACGGCACGGTTGGTGGCTTATTCCCCGCCACCTTACCTTCCGTGTCCGTGTTGGGGATCCCTCGTCCCTCTCCATGTTCCCATCTCTGGTCGTCTGCTGGCAGCACTCCGTAAGTGGTCCGGCTGCGTGCTGGTTAGGAGTGTCTGCTGGCAGCGACTGGAGTGGGGACGTGAGTGGAGAATCCCCTCGTCCACTCTCTGTGGTTCCATTCCTTGTCGCTGGTGCGGGCTGCAGGCCTCGTCGGACTGGCTAGTGTGAGCTGGGAGAGGATGCAGCTGACAGTGGCCTCCTGGGAATCATGTCATGAGAGTGGACGTCTCCTTCTCCCATCCCCTTGTGTGAGTTCCTCACCAGTTTCCTTTTTTTTTGGTGGGGGGGCTTTGAGGGGTGGGAGTGTCACGGCCATGCCCATGACCGTGACTCCTCTTACCGCATGCGGTTGTCTGCGGTTGTGTATGGGCGTTCAACCACGGGTGAGGGCCGCTTGTCTGTGGCCTCACTTGTGGTTGCCGCGGGCAACCAGTGTTGCATTTTGCAGCAGAGCAGCCTGAGCGTTCTTAGGCAGCTTGATGCTCTGGCATGCGGTCACACCTAGCAACCTTTTGTTAGGTGTGTGTGTTGTGTGCACTGTTTGTGTTCCCCCTTTTTTCCCAACAGCTTGGCAGTTGAGACTCCTGCTCCTCCGTGCCTAGGAGGAGTGGGGCGTCTTACTCTGACTCCTAGCGCAGGGACCGGACGGAGGGTGAGTTAGGGATCCGAGGTTCCTGCGCATGGGCCTTCCTACCTTTAAGGTCGGCCCATGCAGTTAGGAGTTAGGGTCAGGGTAGGGACGCTCTTAGGAGGTGACCTGCTCCCTATCCTGTTCTCCTGGCCGAGTAGGCCATAACATGACCTGGCTTTACACGGCTGAGGATTTCCCCCATCCTCAGCCGTGACATCAACATACGTACACAGGGCTGGTACAGCCTTTTTGGAGAAGTAATGACAGCTTGGGACTATCCACCTTGGCTTGGCACAAGCTATCAGCAGCTGTAGTACCAGCAACTTGTCCAGGAGCAGGTTCAGCTTCTGCACCATTGAATGATTTTTTTAGCTGAGGTGGTGTAGCCTTGACTGCTGGAAAAGTTGTGCAGGCCGCTAGCAGATGCTTCAGGCTGTACCACAATGCTCTATGTGTTGATGTAGGGCCATGGTGCTAACATTGGGGCCCCTGTCACTCTTCACCTTCTGCCCACAGATTCTACACATGGCCACGCTGACATCCTCCGGTGTCTTGATGAAAAAATTCTAAACTGGCAAGTAGGGAATTTTACCCCCACAACTCCGTGCTGACTACCTGCTGCTGCCTCTCTTAAGCCTTGCTCCGCTAGTTGTTTCCAGACAGATAGGCTCCTGAGTAGCAGACAATCTACCCCGGGCATGTTTAGTTCCAGACCTTGCACTGTTTCAACCATGCTGGCTTACAGCCACACTTACACACTGCTGGCTCAATTGCACGCTACCACACTGTTGCTGTCTCACAGGCAAGTTGCCACCCTGACCCCCTGATGATGATGAAGCCTCCTCTTCACCCGGCTCCCACCTGCTATCAGCTACATCATCTTCCACTACCATCTGCACGTCACAGATGTCACCCTCACAGTCTCATGGCCGCGTCGCCATGAGGCAAATTCAGGACAGGTGGGGGCACAGAGCTTATTCCTGGGCCAGGCCAACTAAGTGTGGTGTCAGAGGAACCCACTGAATCCTGGATATGGGTGTCTGATGCCAGTTGAGATGATGTTGAAGACCGAGTCAACCATTCAAGGACAGCTGGGTTGCTGGTCGAAACACGACCGCTGGATGACACTGGCAGTTCTGGCCTGTTGTTGCGACTGCTGCTACCATCCTGCCCCCTTCTTCTTCTGCTACTTCTGCCATCTCCAGTAACATTTTTGCCACTGCCTGTTCCCTTGGCATGCCATGGCACCTGTCTGTTGGACATTCTGTACAGTAACAGTAACTGTATGTGTAAAATAGAAGTGGTATTAGAATTCTTTTAAAACCCAATTACAGAATCAAGGCGTTATAGAATTACTTATGTATAAAACAATGTGCACACCACATTAGCAATAGTATTAGACATCTTTTTTATCCCAAATACAGAATCAAGGCCTAATGGAATTGCATATCTATAAAACAAGGTGGAAAAACTAATAACTGTAAAAATAGAGCAATATTTCAACCCAATTACAGAATCATGGTGTTCTAGAATTTGTTACCAATAAAATAATTTGGACACCCCAATAGCAGTAGTATTAGACCAATTTTTTACCCCAATTACAGAATCAAGGCCTAATGGAATTGCTTATCTATAAAACAAGGTGGACAAACTAATAACTGTAAAAAAGAGCTCCATTCCACCCCAACTATAGAATCAAGGCATTATATAATTACTTATCTATAACACAATGTGGATACCACAATAGCAGTAGTATTAGACCGCTTTTCCACCACAAATACAGAATCAAGGCCTAATGGAATTACTTGTCTATAAAACGAGGTCGAAAAATGCATAACTGTAAAAATAGAGCAATATTTCAACCCAATTACAGAATCAAGGCGTTATAGAATTTCTTATCAATAAAACAATATGGACACTCCAATAGCAGTAGGGTTAGACCAATTTTTTACCTAAATTAGTGAATCAAGGTATAATAGAATTGGTTATCTATTAACCAAGGAAGACACTGTTCAATTAGTCCCTGCACTCTCCTTATGCTCTTCCTATAATGTATAAAAGGTCTCCATATGATCTTTCTACACTGTCTTTGTGCTGTCCTTGAACTTTTCCTATCCAATATTTTACAATTAAAGGCTTTCTTAATCACTGACCAGAGCTTGTCACGTTTATCCCTATACACAGTTCACAGTGAAACGGCAGAGAACGGGTGGGATCAGGGCTTTATAGGGATGTGACATCACAGTGGCTGCCTAGCTGCTGATTGGCTGTCTGCATGGCAATTTGGGTGATCTCTTGTTCCTGAGATTCTTACTTTCACTTTGTATCATGTGTAGCCACCATTTTAGGAAACAATAAATTCGTTAACACAAAGCCCCAGGAAATTCGGATTAGCTGCAAATCAAATTTTTTCTAAACTTCGGATTGAATTCCACTTTGTCAGCTTTGATTCGCTCAACACTATTTATTACCTAAGAAAAATTACAACATATATTTTGGAAAAATAAAAATGCACAACATACACACTAATATCTCTAAAAACTTAGAATGTTTAGGAAAACATGTTCACTCCATCCCTCCTCCCCAAACTCTTGAACGCAATAGGAAATCATGGCAGAGTGACATTGACATACATAGATATGGGTAAACACATTTAACGAACGTCGGGAGAGATTTATTAAGCTACTGTAAAGTGAATGTACCGAAACAGACAGAGTGTAGGTAGTCCTGAACCGAAGCATTGAGGAAGGAGGTTTTGGCTTGCTGATTTGCCTCAGCCTGTTGGGTAAGTTATAAAACTGCTTCATCATGTTTAGGAGACTGAACTGAGTGCTACTGCTGCTACTTTTTGCTGCCACTTCTTCTACTTCTGCGGTGGGAGGTCTGTGACTCTGCTGGGGGTGGAGAGGGACCTCCTTTCAAACACGTTGGAGACAGGCATCTGCTTGTGAAACTTGCACAAGCTGTGTACATAGTGTTTCCTAGCAATAACATAATTTGGCTTCCCTTTTAGAGGGAGGAACACTTTCCCCACATTTGCTTTGATGGCACGGGTCTAAAAGTATGTCTATCCAGTGATCATCAGATTGCTTCATGTCAATGATACTTCTGTCAGTGCATAAGCAAGGGAATATACAGGGTACAATTCTGGACAGTGTTCCTGAAGAGCCTGTTCTTTCTGGATCCACTCTCCACTGAGATGATTGGGTGTTGTGGCCACTACCATCATCATCATCATCCTTCTCCTTTACTGACAATTTTTTACCCTCCTTCTCCATGTCAGAGTCTCCTTGTGAGTACGCAGCAGCTATACGGAGGGCAGCAAGATGTGTTAGCTGTTCTTCTTCCACCATCTTCCCCTGCTGCATGAGCGTCAGAGTCTGTTCTAAGATAAATATGAGGAGAGGACATTGGTCATGCCACATTTATCCCTGCTGACAAACTTTGCAGCCTCTTCAAAGGGATTCAGCCCCCCACAGGTATCTTGGATGAGCTGCCACTGCAGCTGCAATACATGCTCCCTGTTGCTGAAACTGTCTGGTCACGGCTTTGCACAGCTCGTACGGACACTCGAGCATGTACAAAGTTGAATTTCAGTGAGTCAACCTGTGGAGATAAAATAAATGGAAATGGATGATTGAGGCCTGATGCTTAATTTCTAATTTTTACTCACCAGTGAATTCTTGAACTACCCAGTGTTTTGGTGTAGTGATCACCTATATGCTGGTTTAATGAAACTGAACAACCCGATACCCCTCAAAAATTTGGAACTGTGTGGAGAAATAAATAAATGGAAATGCATGGTTGATGCCTAATGTTTAACCACCTCCCGACCGCCTAACGCAGGGATGAGTCCTGCGGGCGGCCGGGTTATTCCTCCTGGACGCATATACGCGTCATCTCGCGAGACGCGAGATGACGCGCATATGCGGCCCGCACATGCGCAGTGCGGGTCGGCAAAAGGCGCACAATGTGTTGGTGACCTGCCTGCCAGCCAATGATCAGCGCTGGCAGGTTGGTGACTTTTAAAATAACGAACCACCAGCCATATAACACATTATATTTATAAACATAATGTGTTAAATGGCTTCTGTGCTCTCTGCTGGGTCCTTTTCGTCGGTTGGTTCCAGCAGAGAGCACACATCACTGTGAGTACACCAAACACTACATATTTAGCCCCAGATCGCCCCCCCATCACCCCAATTAACCCCTTGATCACCCCTGTCAATAACTAGTGAAAGGGAAAAAAGTGATCAGTGTAAACTGTCACTTTTTTTTTTCACCAGTATTGACGGTTAGGTTTAGGTTAGTTTAGGCCCCTTTGGTAGGTAGTTAGCTTCAGTTAGCGTCCAGCCCACCGCACCGCAGTCACTGATTCGCTTTGGTACTTTTATAGTATCTGTAAGTGATGAGAACTGATCACAGTCAGATCTATAATAGTATTAGTGTCACCTTAGCTCGCCCTCCACCCAAAACGAAGTGTTTGCCCGATCAGGCCTGATCGGTCGCCCACACGTGCGTTCACCCACGCCCGCCCCGCTGCAGTGACAATTTTTTTTTTTTTTTTATCACTGCACATTCACTACACAAGTGCTGTGGCAATAAAAAAATCAGTTTTGATATTTTTTATCAATCGCAGCGGCCTCCGGTACTTCGCTAGCCTCCCATTTGTAAGACAGGCTTGCTTTTTTCTTGGGTAGTCTCAGGGAATACCCCCTAAATTTAGTTGACCAAATGGCAAGGAAGGGGTATTCTTCTGAAGAGGCCTACTGGCTTCTGACCCAGTCGGATGAGGAATGGGAACCCTCTTCTGACGAATCTAGCGGGTCAGAATACGAACCTGTAGAAAGCAGTGGCAGTCTGACCCAAAGTTCGGACGATGAGGTTGAGGTCCCTGATACCACCAGGCGCACCCGGCCCCGTGTTGCTAGACCACAGGTTGCGCAGGATCCGCTTCAAGGGCAGCAGAGTGGGGCTGGCGCTGTCGGATTACGTGGTGAGGCATACACCAGCAGCGCAGCCCATCCTGGACCTAGTACCAGCACTGCCGTACAACATGGTGAAGTGGCGAGCACCAGAAGGGCAGTTGAAGCTGGTACGGTGGCACGTGCAGTAGTTCCCCCGTCGCAGCCACCGCACAGACAGGCCCGTAGAGCCCCTAGAGTCCCTGAGGTGCTGGCAAACCCTGATTGGCAGCCCCCATCCTCAGCCGCACCAGTAGTTCCCCCTTTCACCGCCCAGTCTGGAGTTAGGGTTGAGACAGCTGAGATCGGATCGGCACTGGGGTTTTTTGAGCTGTTCTTTACTGCGGAGCTCTTTGACTTAGTCGTGGCAGAAGCAAACCGGTATGCCACTCAATTTATAGCCGCAAACCCGGGAAGCTTTTATGCCCAGTCTTTCCGGTGGAAACCCGTCCAAGTTTCCGAACTGAAGACTTTTCTGGTTATGTACAATAGTTTTGTTCTCTACAGTAAGTCTGGGAGAACAGGATCCTTCCTCAAATTTCAGGAAGAGATCATCGAGAACCTCCTGTATCCAGGAGGTTCCGTGGCCCCAACCACCAGTGTAGTGAGCCGTCTACACGAGCGACATTTCCCCAATGTCGTTGCTGGTACCGCAAACCAAGCGTCACCCCGAAAAAGATGTCGTGTCTGCAGCAGGAGTGGAATAAGGCGTGACACCCGCTATTTCTGTCCTGACTGCCCTGACCACCCTGCCCTATGCTTAGGGGAGTGTTTCCAGAAGTACCACACACAGGTACACTTAGCATAGGGATTGCGTGACACAGGACAGGCACACAGGGGTCTTAGGGCCCTTTCACACAGAGCTGCTGCAAACCTCTCCTTTCACCTGGGACAAAGTGCATAATGTACTTCGCCACATCTCTGGGCGATTTGCGCTTTGCACATTGTCCCATGGGGAAGGGGAGGTTTGTCCTCTAAAGGTAAAAAAACAAAAACAAAAAAAAATCACAGGTAAGCAAAAAAGTTAATCTTCCAAAAGTTCAATAAAGTTTCTAAAAGTTAATGTTCTGTTCAAATGTTATATAAAGTTAATGTTAATAAATTTATTGCGTTGCTGCCATTTTTTTTTATTTTTTTTTACCTTCTAGGTGGACCAAGCGATCAACCAGCTGCAGCACTGATGTGCATTCTGACAGAAGAATTGCGCTGCTGTCAGATTACACAAAAGTCGGTGTATGCGGCGCTGCAAGATGAGATTTCTCCTCTTCAGTAAAAAAGATACGTTTGCCGAGGCATATGAGCTGAGGGGCGGTGTTCATATACTTGTCACCACCAGACATCTGAGAAGCTCTGACAGACGTCCTTCAGAACCTCCTCCTTGAGGTTCCTTTTGTTTTGCTTTCATTTTCTCATCTCGTTAGCCTCTCTCAGCTGTCATGTAGTTGCACTGATTGCATCCCTTTAAATCCCTTTCCATATTGCATCACTTTGCGGTTTATACAACTTCCTGGAGTATATGCATGCTGGATGCTACTACTGAGTCTTCTACAGATAAGTTTTGTTTATTCATTTGTATTTTCCTGTTTGCTGGATCCCAGGAGACCCTGGCTCCCTCCGTATCAAGTGTAGGGAGACGGTGGTCGTGTCCCCTCACTAATATAGGGTGTTCAGGGATTATTCAGTCGAGGTACGAGGATATGCGATCTTCTACCATTGAGAATTTTGCATAGGCTGAGCAGTTTAGAAAGAGAGCCAGGTCTGTTGCAGGGCTATCCCTTTGGTTCCTTAGAGTTGGATCCAGTCAGCCGGATCTTCCTTTAGTGTCTTCTAGTTTGCTGTACACCTTCCGTGACAATACTTTGGCAAACACTTTGTATATAAAAAAAAAATCCCGGCAATGATTTATTCATCCACATCGATTGATGTGAATGGAGAAATTGGGTTTGCCAGGGCATATGGGCTGAGTGGGTTTAGATGTTGGGCGGAACTCCTATGTCCAGGCAGACGCCTTTCCCCTCTTTTTTTTTTTGCACATTTTTTGGCAGAGATTTTTTCATCCACATTGATCGATGCGAATGAAGAAATCTGTGCCGTTCATTTTTTTCTTTCAGCCCAGAGGCTGAACGAAAAAAAAAAATCTCATTACCCGTATGCTCAATATAAGGAGAATAGCAGAAACTCCTAATGCTGGCCATACATGTAATGATTGCGGAGACCTTCGAATGCCAGGGCAGTACAAACACCCCACAAATGACCCCATTTTGGAAAGAAGACACCCCAAGGTATTCGCTGAGGGGCATATTGAGTCCATGAAAGATTTAACTTTTTGTCACAAGTTAGCGGAAAGGGAGACTTCAATTTCCGCTAACTTGTGCCAAAAAAAAAAACTTCTATGAACTCGCCATGCCCCTCACGGAATACCTTGGGGTGTCTTCTTTCCAAAATGGGGTCACATGTGGGGTATTTATACTGCCCTGGCATTTTAGGGGCCCTAAAGTGTGAGAAGAAGTCTGGAATCAAAATGCCTAAAAATGCCCTCCTAAAAGGTACTCATTGGAATTTGGGTCCCTTTGCGCATCTTGGCTGCAAAAAAGTGTCACTCATGTGGTATCGCCCTACTCAGGAGAAGTAGGGCAATGTGTTTTGGGGTGTATTTTTACATATACCCATGCTGGGTGAGAGAAATATCTCTGTAAATTGACAACTTTGTATAAGAAAAATGTAAAAAGTTGTCATTTACAAAGATATTTTTCACACACAGTATGGATATATGTAAAAATACACCCCAAAACACATTGCCCTACTTCTTCTGAGTACGGCGATACCACATGTGTGACACTTTTTTGCAGCCTAGGTGCGCAAAGGGGCCCAAGTTCCAATGAGTACTTTTAGGATTTCACAGGGCATTTTTACGCATTTGGATTCCAAACTACTTCTCACGCTTTAGGGCCCCTTAAATGCAAGGGCAGTATAAATACCCCACAAGTGACCCCATTTTAGAAAGAAGACACCCCAAGGTATTCCGTGAAGGGTATGGTGAGTTCATGTAAAATTTTATTTTTTGTCACAAGTTAGTGGAATAGGAGACTTTGTAAGAAAAAAAAAATATTCAATTTCCGCTAACTTGTGACAAAAAATAAAAACTTCCATGAACTCACTATGCCCATCAGCAAATACCTTAGGGTGTCTACTTTCCGAAATGGGGTCATTTGTGGGGTGTGTCTACTGTCTGGGCATTGTAGAACCTCAGGAAACATGACAGGTGCTCAAAAAGTCAAAGTGCGTAAATTAATTTTTTTGCACCATAGTTTGTAAACGCTATAACTTTTACCCAAACCAATAAATATACACTTATTGCATTTTTTTTTTATCAAAGACATGTAGAACAATAAATTTAGAGAAACATTTATATAGAAATGTAGTTTTATTTGAAAAATTTTACAACAGAAAGTGAAAAATGTCATATTTTTGCAAAAATTTCGGTCATTTTTGATTAATATCAAAAAATGTCAGCAGCAATGAAATACCACCAAATGAAAGCTCTATTAGTGAGAAGAAAAGGAGGTAAAATTCATTTGGGTGGTAAGTTGTATGACCGAGCAATAAACCGTGAAAGTAGTGTAGTGCAGAATTGTAAAAAGTGGTCTGGTCATTAAGGGGGTTTAAGCTAGGCGGGCTGAGGTGATTAATATCAGGTAATCACTCTCATATATTGTGGTGCACTACCCTGTGTATTTGTGTACTGGTCACTTATATGCTGGTTTAATTAATTTGATAAACCCAATACTTCCCAAAAAAAATTAAACATGAGGAAATAGAATAAATAGTAAAAAATTATAAATTAGTGAATAAACGGAAATGGATGATTGAGGCCTGATGCTTAATTTCAAGTTATCACTCATAGGTAATTTTTTGCATTGCCCTGTGTATTGGTGTACTGATCACCTATATGCTGATTTAATTAAATTGAAAAACCCCACAAAAAATAAAATTCCCCCAATTGGATAAAGAAGAAACAGAAACCTTCAAGGCCTTTATGAGGGGAATTTTTGTTAGTAAAATTGCTAATTTAAGGAAAGGGTATGGCATCAATGAGAAAAACTTAAAAAAACTAGAGTCTTTAGCTACACATTCTTTTTATAGGAATAAGACAGAAATAGAAAAGCTAGGCAGAAGGCTAGTCAAGCCTATTCTGACTTCTTGTTGGAGAAGGCTCAACTTACGTTATTCTTTAAGGGCCAAAAATATTTTACAGAGTCAGGGCGTCCGGGAAGAGAGTGATTTCTAATCAAGAACAAAAAAAAATAGATAATATCTGCCTAACCAATTGTAAAATAGTTAATGAACAGGATCTTATAGAGAGAACCTTTTTGGATCACTTCTCAGATCTATATAAAGCAGGTACTAATATTACGGATGAAATTATGGATTCCTATTTGGATGCCATCTCATTTCCAGTCATCACTGACACCCAAAGGGAAGCACTAGAGGTGGATCTTTCTATGCAAAAATTGGAAAAGGCAACTAAAGCATGTGCTGGCAACTTCTCTCCTGGATTAGATGGATTTCCATATGAATTTTATCGTAAATATAGAGAAATTATTCTCCCTAGGATTTTGAGGGTATTTGTTGAATCAATCGAGGATGGGAGCCTTCCAGATTCAATGACAGAAGCTGTAATAATAGTAATTCTGAAAATAGGTAAGGACCCCTTAGATTTGGGGTCATATAGACCTACAGTCAGGTCCATAAATATTGGGACATCGACACAATTCAAAAATTTTTTGCTTTATACACCACCACAATGGATTTGAAATGAAACGAACAAGATGTGCTTTACCTGCAGACTGTCAGCTTTAATTTGAGGGAATTTAAATCCAAATCAGGTGAACGGTCTAGGAATTACAACAGTTTGCATATGTGCTTTCCACTTGTTAAGAAACCAAAAGTAATGGGACAGAATAATAATTATAAATCCTTTGCAGTCATTTACAGCCTGAAGTCTGGAACGCATAGACATCTCCAGACGCTGGGTTTCCTCCCTGGTGATGCTCTGCCAGGCCTCTACTGCAACTGTCTTCAGTTCCTGCTTGTTCTTGGCGCATTTTCCCTTCAGTTTTGTCTTCAGCAAGTGAAATGCATGCTCAATCGGATTCAGGTCAGGTGATTGATTTGGCCATTGCATAACATTCCACTTCTTTCCCTTAAAAAACTCTTTGGTTGCTTTTGCAGTATGCTTTGGGTCATTGTCCATCTGCACTGTGAAGCGCCGTCTAATGATTTCTGAAGCATTTGACTGAATATGAGCAGATAATATTGCCTAAAACACTTCAGAATTCATCCTGCTGCTTTTGTCAGCAGTCACATCATCAATTAATTCAAGAGAACCAGTTCCATTGGCAGCCATACATGCCCACGCCATGACACTACCACCACCATGATTCACTGATGAGGTGGTATGCTTAGGATCATGAACAGTTCCTTTCCTTCTCCATACACTTCTCTTCCCATTGCTCTGGTACAAGTTGATCTTGGTCTCATCTGTCCATAGGATGTTGTTCCAGAACTGTGAAGGCTTTTTTAGATGTCGTTTCGCAAACTCTAATCTGGTCTTCCTGTTTTTGAGGCTCACCAATGGTTTACATCTTGTGGTGAATCCTATGTATTCACTCTGGTGAAGTCTTCTCTTGATTGTTGACTTTGACACACATACACTTACCTCCTGGAGAGTGTTCTTGATCTGGCCAACTGTTGTGAAGGGTGTTTTCTTCACCAGGGAAAGAATTCTTCAGTCATCCACCAAAGTTGTTTTCCGTGGTCTTCCGGGTCTTTTGGTGTTGCTGAGCTCACCGAAGCGTTCCTTCTTTTTAAGAATATTCCAAACATAGTCACGCCTAATGTTTTTTCTATCTCTCTGATGGGTTTGTTGTGTTTTCTTCACCTTAATGATGGCTTGCTTCACTGATAGTGACAGCTCTTTAGATCTCATCTTGAGAGTTGACAGCAACAGATTCCAAATGCAAATAGCACACTTGAAAGGAACTCTGGACCTTTTATCTGCTCATTGTTATTGGTTATAATAAGGGAATAATACACACCTGGCCATGGAACAGCTGAGAAGCCAATTGTCCCATTACTTTTGGTTCCTTAACAAGTTGGAGGCACATATGCAAACTGTTGTAATTCCTACACCGTTTACCTGATCTGGATGTAAATACCCTCAAATTAAAGCTGGCAGTCTGCAGTTAAAGCACATCTTGTTTGTTTCATTTCAAATCAATTGAGGTGGCGCATATAGCCAAAAATGTTCGAATTGTGTAGATGTCCCAATATTTATGGACCTGACTGTATAGCCTTATTAAATATGGATGTGAAGCTTCTCTCAAGAATTCTGCAGCAAGGCTCTTTAAGGTCATCCCTTCTATTATTTATCCAGACCAGAATGGTTTTATTCCAAATAAGGGTACCCATTATAATCTCCATCGGCTGTTTACAAATATTCAGTCCTCCGGAGGATCTCTAGATCCATCCTATCTTTGGATGCCTCTAAGGCCTTTGACAGGGTAGAATGAAGAGTGCTTTGAAAGGTTTTGGCCAGGATGGGTTTTGGAGATATATTTATAGATATGATTAAACCATTATATAGATCTCCTTCGGCGAGGCTGAATGTTAATGGGATTTTGATATCTAGTTTCGACTTGAATAGGGGCACGCGTTAAGGCTGCCCACTATCTCCATTGTTATTTGATGTCTATATCGAGCCTTTGGCTTTGACTGTTAGACAGGATGCCAAAATCAAATGGTTTGGAACATTAGGGATGGAAGACTGCATCTCCCTATATGTGGATGATGTCTTATTTTTTTATAGATCATACAAACACAACTCTTCCAAGACTCATCCGAATGGTTAATTATTTTGGCGGGGTTTTGGGTTCGAATATAAATTGGTCAAAAACAGCTCTTATGCCATCAGACTTTGTACCCTCTAATGAGGGTTTTCTGTCTAAGTTGAATGTCTCTGACTCTTTTCATTTTTTGGGCATGACTATATACCCTAAGATTGAGGATTTTCTACAGCTTAATTTGATTCCATTGGTAACTAATAGGGATGAGCTCTGTACAGTATTAGAATGTATTGGCTCCGATGAGCCGAAGTTATTGCTTTGCGAAGTCTCATGAGACTTTGTACAATAACTTCATAAATTAATTTGTACTGTAAAAAACCTTTTCCCGAACTCGGGTTCAGTTCCAAGTGGTACCTAGTAACTAAGCTGAGGTCCAAAATTGAGAAATGGCTCCGATTTTTCTTATCTAGAGCCGACCGAGTATCCCTGGTTAAGATGGTGATTCTACCCCTTTATATTCTTAGAAATTCACCTATATGGATAGAGGATAAGTTTTTTAAACTTATAGAGAGAATTATCAATGACTTGTTGTGGTGAAGAAAGCGAGTAAGGCTACTTTCCGTCATGGATCTGCACAAACCCTTCCGTTCAGATAATACAACCGCATGCATCCATTCAGATTTTGTATTATCTGTACCATAGCCATGTCGGATCCGTCTTGAACACCATTGAAAGTCAATGGGGGACGGATCAGTTTTCTATTGTGCCAAATTGCGTCAGAGAAAACTGATCCATCCCCATTGACTTACATTGTGTGTCAGGACGGATCAGTTTGGGTCATTTTCGTCAGACGGACACCAAAACGCTGCAAGCAGCGTTTTGGGGTCCGTCTCCAAAGAGTAATGGAGACAGAATGCTTTGCTCATCTCTAATTATGACGATTAGTGTTGAGTGAATTGAGCTTGGGATCCTAATCTGAAGTCGATCCAATCCAAACTCCATTTTAATGCTGTTTGGAGACCTAACTCTCTATTAAAATGTATGGGCTCCAGCGAGGCAAAGTGAGTTATTCCTGAAATCTCGTGAGACTTCGGTGAATAACTTCAGCCATCTATTTTTTACTTTAAAACCATTTTATAACATGCATTCAAAGTCGGCTTTGGTTCCAACTGGATGGTTATTAAATGACACATTTATAATATGTTTTGTGTACGGCTTTCATAATGTCTTTGTTTCGCAGACTGTATATAATGGGGTTGACCAAAGGAGTAAATACAGTATACAGCAGGGAGAGGATTTTACTGATAGAGCGTGTTAGGACCTTAGTTGGGACAATATAAACACTGAATATAGTCCAGTAAAATATGGAGACCACGATGAGGTGGGAGCTACAGGTGGAGAAGGCTTTCTGTCTACCAGAACTGGATGGGATCCTTAAGACTGCTGCAACAATATAAGTGTAAGACACTACAATGATTATAATTGGGGTTATTAAAATTGGAACAGCCAAAATATAAAAGTCCAAATAAACAATGAAAGTGTCAGAACACGCAAGTTCTACAAATGGAACAAGTTCACAGAAAAAATGGTCAATAATACTGGGTCCACAAAAATATAGCATTGATGGGGGTACAGAGAAAATAATTGTGACGAGAATACCCACCAACCAACACATGGTGGACAATTTAACGCAAAATTCATTTGTCATTACAGAAGTATAACGGAGAGGATTACATATGGCCACATATCTGTCATAAGACATCACTGTGAGAAGAAGACATTCAAATACTTCGGCAGCACAGAAGACGGAAAACTGAGTCAAGCAATGAATAAAGGTAATAGTTCCCCCATTATTTCGTACAAGGTGGAGCATGTTAGGGACAATGTCGGTGCTAACCAGGATGTCACTGATGGACAGTTGTGAGATGAAGAAGTACATTGGAGTGTGCAGGTTCTTGCTGTTGGACACTAATACTATTATCAGGAGGTTACCACATATTGTTGCTCCATAAATAATAAGGAACAGAAGAAAAACAAGATTTCTTAGAAGTTGGCTGCCTTGAAATCCGGTGAGGAAAAACTCTGTGACCACAGTCATATTTGTCTGTAAGTAGAATAAGAAATTGAGACAAACATAAGTGGACTTAATGGAGTTGAACACTTTTCCATATTTATACTTTACTTGCTGGTTTCCTGTCGCTGCTCCTGTTGACTTTACCCTGCTGGTTTGGAACTGCTGCTCCTGTAAACAGTGCCTGTGCAGTGTTTTGGTAACACTGGCCCCTCTAGATGATGTCATAGAAAATAGCTCCATTCGCTAACCCTGCCTGCCTGTCTGTTCGCGCTCCCCAGGGGTGGATTGGCAACTTAAAGTGGCCCGGGGAAAAAAAACTAAAAGTGGCCCCATGTTGTAGGCAGGTCCAAATTGATAGAAGACAGAACAAAACAATTAGGCAGGGAAAAGAGAAGTAGGCATGGCCTGCAATACCATAGTGCAGCACAGAATACCACCCCTGCAGAACCAAATACCACACGGCTGCACAAAATACTGCTGCCACAACAACAGTATTCAACTGTATCATCATCATGAGGACAGTAATACAGTTGAGTACAGGATCGCTTGAGTAGGCCCCTGGGCATTGGCCCACTGTGAAATTTCCCTGTAGGGTCTATGGCCAATCTGCCCCTGGCGCTCCCCTTTTGTTTATACTGTGAGGACTCCACATCCATTGTTCAGCACCTGCGCAGTAGAAACTATTCATGCCTCGAATGTCCCGTCCTCAGAGCTGCCTTGATAATCGAGTAGTATGCGCACTAGCATTGTGTGTGTCCACTCTAGCAGACAATGCTAGCTCACACACCTGATTCTCAAGGCAGCTGGAATAGAAACTGGTTTAATCCTCATTCACACGTCAGTGTTCGGTCAGTGATTTCCATCAGTGATTGTGAGCCAAAACCAGGATTGGAGCCTCCACAGATATAAGGTATAAGGTAAACTTTCTTCATCCCAATTGAAGAGGGGGGTGTTGACAGCAGATGAGTACCCACCAAAAGCCATAACAGTACAAGTATGCTGTTGTCACCTGGAAAAGAGTATTTGTTCTTTGTCCCTTTTCAATGGGAGACATGATTTGTTTCACACTTGCGGCAGAGGATTCCAGCAGGCATTTCCGTCCAGCAATCCGGACGCAAACTGATGGCATTTGTCAGATGGATCCGGATCCATCTGACAAAGGCATTGAAATGTCGGATCTGTCTCTCTGGTGTCATCCGGAAAAACGGATCCAGTATTATTATTTTTTTGCATTTTTAAAGGTTTGAGCATGCGCAGACGGGAAAGCGGGATCCGTTTTTCCGGAACACTTAATGCCGGATCCGGCACTAATACACTTCAATGTAAATTATTGCCGGATCCGGCATTCTGGCAAATGTTTAGAATTTTTGGCCGGAGAGAAAACTGCAGCATGATGCAGTATTTTCTCCATCCAAAAAACGTAAGAGGGACTGAACTGATGCATCCTGAATGGAATGCTCTCCGTTCAGAATGCATTAAGATAAAACTGATCAGTTTTTTTCCGGTATTGAGCCCCTGTGATGGAAATCAATACCGGAAAACAAAAACGCTAGTGTGAAAGTACCTTTAGCCAATCAGGCACGACTATGGGTAAAACCTTTAATGGGGTTCATATATATATATATATATATACACTCACCTAAAGAATTATTAGGAACACCTGTTCTATTTCTCATTAATGCAATCATCTAGTCAACCAATCACATGGCTGTTGCTTCAATGCATTTAGGGGGGTGGTCCTGGTCAAGACAATCTCCTGAACTCCAAACTGAATGTCAGAATGGGAAAGAAAGGTGATTTAAGCAATTTTGAGCGTGGCATAATTGTTGGTGCCAGATGGGCCGGTCTGAGTATTTCACAATCTGCTCAGTTACTGGGATTTTCACGCACAACCATTTCTAGGGTCTACAAAGAATGGTGTGAAAAGGGAAAAACATCCAGTATGCGGCAGTCCTGTGGGCAAAAATGCCTTGTGGATGCTAGAGGTCAGAGGAGAATGGGCCGACTGATTCAAGCTGATAGAAGAGCAACGTTGACTAAAATAACCACTTGTTACAACCGAGGTATGCAGCAAAGCATTTGTGAAGCCACAACACGCACAACCTTGAGGCGGATGGGTTACAACAGCAGAAGACCCCACCGGGTACCACTCATCTCCACTATAAATAGGCAAAAGAGGCTACAATTTGCACGAGCTCACCAAAATTGGACTGTTGAAGACTGGAAAAATGTTGCCTGGTCTGATGAGTCTCGATTTCTTTTGAGACATTCAAATGGTAGAGTCTAAATTTGTCGTAAACAGAATGAGAACATGTATCCATCCTCTGATGGCTACTTCCAGCAGGATAATGCACCATGTCACAAAGCTCAAATCATTTCAAATTGGTTTCTTGAACATGACAATGAGTTCACTGTACTAAAATGGCCCCCACAGTCACCAGATCTCAACCCAATAGAGCATCTTTGGGATGTGGTGGAACGGGAGCTTCGTGCCCTGGATGTGCATCCCTCAAATCTCCATCAACTGCAAGATGCTATCCTATCAATATGGGCCAACATTTCTAAAGAATGCTATCAGCACCTTGTTGAATCAATGCCACGTAGAATTAAGGCAGTTCTGAAGGCAAAAGGGTGTCCAACACCGTATTAGTATGGTGTTCCTAATAATTCTTTAGGTGAATGTATATGCTGGTCATTTGGTCCTTGGTCTTTGCTGAAACGTTGATGCACCACATGGGTGATAAAAGGTTTTTATTTTTCTATTTTTGGAGTGCTGCCCTTTCTCTGGTATTTTATATGGTGGGTAATCGCTTATTCCCATAGGTTGCTGCACCCGCTTATTGCTATTATCTGTGCTGCTATTTTATCTTATTATATATATATATATACACTGCCTGTCCCAAAAAAAAAGTCGATACCTGGATTTAACTAAGCAGATAGCTATGAGCCTCCTATTGGATAATTACTGCATGGGCGATTATCTTTCAGCTGGCAACAAGTTATTTAACCCCAACTGGTGCAATGAGTTGCTTCTCATTTCTTAAGCAACCATGTCGAAAGACACATCTCGAGGTCGTGGAAAAGATGCTAGTCTGTTTGAGAAGGGTTAAATCATTGGCATGCATCAAGCAGAGAAAACATCTAAGGAGATTGCAAAGAAAGTACTAAAATTGAGTTAAGAACTGTCCAACGCATTATTAAAAACTGGAAGGATAGTGGGGACCCATCGTATTCGAGGAAGAAATGTGGCTGGAAAAAAATCCTGAATTATCATGATCGGCGATCACTTAAACGTTTGTTGAAATCAAATCAAAGAAAAACAACAGTAGAACTCAGGGCTATGTTTAATAGTGAAAGTAAGAGTATTTCCACATGCACAATGCAAAGGGAACTCAAGGGATTGGGACTGAACAGCTGTGTAGCCGTAAGAAAACCACTAATCAGTGAGGCAAACCAGAAAGGCTTCAATTTTCTAGGGAGCATAAAGATTGGACTCTGGAGCAATGGAAGAAGGTAATGTGGGCTGATGAGTCAAGATTTACCCTGTTCCAGAGTGATGGGCACATCAGGGTAAGAAGAGAGTCAGATGAAGTGATGCACCCATCCTGCCTAGTGCCTACTGTACAAGCCTGTGGGGGCAGTGCTATGATCTGGGGTTTCTGCAGTTGGTCAGGTCTAGGTTCAGCAACAGTATGTGCTCCAAGAATGAGGTCAGCTGACTACCTGAACATACTGAATGACCAGGTTATTCCATCAATGGATTTTTTCTTCCCTGATGGCACAGGCATATTCCAAGATGACAATGCCAGGATTCATCGGGCTCAAATTGTGAAAGAGTGGTTCAGGGAGCATGAGACATCAATTTCACACATGGATTGGCCACCACAGTGTCCAGACCTTAACCCCATTGAGAATCTTTGGGATGTGCTGGAGAAGGCTTTGCACAGCAGTCAGACTCTGCCATCATCAATGCAAGATCTTTGTGAAAAATTAATGCAACACTGGATAGAAACAAAATCTTGTGACATTGCAGAAGCTTATCGAAAAAATGCCACAGCGAATGCGTGCCGTAATCAAAGCTTAAGGCGGTCCAGCAAAATATTAGAGTGTGTGACATTTCTTTTTTGGTGGCAACTTTTTTTTGGGACAGGCAGTGTATATCTATATATACACTGCTCAAAAAAATAAAGGGAACACAAAAATAACACATCCTAGATCTGAGTTAATTAAATATTCTTCTAAAATACTTTGTTTTTCTGAGCTTTGTACTTGCTTTGTATTGGAATTGATGGGGATTTTTTAAATTGTCTGCATTATTTCTAATAAACTATTAAGAGACTTTTTTTATTTTATGTATTAAAAACCCACCCATACAACTTATGTTTTTTCTATGAAAAATTATCCAGCCGATCGCTTTTGGTCTGATCATAATGAAGCAACGGCCTTATCATCTGGGGTGTGGCAACATTGCCAACACACTCATAGAGGTGATGATCGCTTCATTGTGATACGCAAGCCCCTTCACCACAACAAGGTAATGATCACGAAGGGGAATTGACACTTGTATGTGCCTCTTTTTAGTTTTGTTTTTGCAGCCACAGTGCAGCACCAGAGGCCAGAAAAATTAGGCATGTACACATGCCTGAAAAATAATGGTATTGTTGCAGCCGCTGTTGTAGCAGGGGTAGTAAAAATTGATGTTTTCCAGGCAGAAAGGTGACTAAAACATTGCGGCTTGAACCCTAGTTGGTGGCGGAGAATTCACAAAAGTCATCCGGTATGCAGACATTAAATACAGCAGCGTGGGGAGCATTTTGAGGCCAAGGCATGTAATCAGGCCTTTTGTTAATCAAACGTATACCCCACTGTCAGTCCCTTCGGGATCCATGCCTCATTCATCTTAAACACTTTTTTGACCGAGGCGACTTCTTTTGTCAGTGACAACGCCTGCTGCTGCACTGAAGATCCTTTCTGACAGGACACTTGAAGCGGGGCTGGCCAGAAGTTCTATCGCAAACTAGGATAGCTCAGGCCACAGGTCTAGCCTGCACACCCAGTAGTCAAGGGGTTCATCGCTCCTCAGAGTGTCGATATCTGGAGTTAAGGCGAGGTAGTCTGCTACCTGTCGGTCGAGTCGTTCTCTAAGGCTGGATCCCAAAGGGCTGTGGCGATGTGTAGGACTGAAAAAGCTCTGCATGTCCTCCATCAACAACACATCTATAAAGTGTCCTGTCCTTGCCGCCATCGGGGTAGGAGGAGGATTACTTTCACCTCTTCCCCAGTTAAATTCCCGTTGTGCTGTGACAACCCCCTTATAAGCTGTGTAAAGCATATTTATTTGTTTGGTTTTGAACTGCTGCATCCTTTCTGACTTTCGGTAATTTGGTAACATTTCCGCTACTTTCTGCTTATACTGGAGGTCTAGTAGCGTGGCCACCCAGTACAGGTCGTTCTCCTTCTTCCTTTTTATACGAGGGTCCCTCAACAGACATGACAGCATGAAAGACCCCATTTGCACAAGGTTGGATGCCGAGCTACTCCTTTCCCGTTCCTCGTCCTCACTGATGTCATTGACGGTCTGTTCTTCCCCCCAGCCACATACAACACCATGGGTCCCAGATAGGTGACAACAACGAGCACCCTGGGATGCCTGCTGTGGTTGGTCTTCCTCCTCCTTAAAGCCACATTCCTCCTCTGACTCCTCTTCTCATACTCCTCTTGCAGCGTTGCCGCAGGTCCGGCAAGCGATGATGACAAGTCTGTTTCTGGTGGTGATGGTGACAACAACTCTTCTTCTTCCTCTTCACGCTCATCTACAGCCTGATCCAGCACTCTTCGCAGGGCACGCTCCAGGAAGAAAACAAATGGGATGAGGACGCTGATGGTGCCTTCGGTTCGACTGACTCGGTTTGTCAGCTCCTCAAAAGGACGCATGAGCCTACAGGCATTGCGCATGAGGTCCAGTAACATGGCAAAAAAATTCCCAGCTCTGCAGAGGCTGTCCTAGCACCCCGGTCATACAAATACTCGTTGACGGCTTTTTCTTGTTGGAGCAGGCGGTCGAACATTAGGAGTGTTGAATTCCAACGTGTCGGGCAGTCGCAAATCTTGGGGTTGACTTGCCTGAAAGCAGAGAGCCACACCGGACCAGCACTACTGTCCGCCCTGAACACACAGGTGGATCAGTGGCTGACCCTGCACCAACTGGAGATCGGCAAAGTGGTGTGTGACAATGAAAGCAATTTGTTGGCGGCATTGAATTTGGGCAAGTTGTCACATGTGCCGTGCATGACACATGTGTTGAATCTCATCGTACAACGCTTTGTGTCTAAGTACCCAGGCTTACAGGACATCCTAAAGCAGGCCAGGAAGGTGTGTGGCCATTTCAGGCGTTCCTACATGTCCATGGCGCACTTTTCCGATATTCAGCGGCGAAACAACATGCCAGTGAGGCGCTTGATTTGCGACAGCCCGACACGTTGGAATTCAACACTCCTAATGTTCGACCGCCTGCTCCAACAAGAAAAAGCCGTCAACGAGCATGGAACTGCTGAAGGTGAGAGGCAGAGTGGCGGGTGGTTGAGAGGGGGCAAGGAGGACAGCAGTGGTTGACGTGGCTGAAGATGCTGGACCAGGAGGAGGATGGTGGCTTTGAGTTTGTGTGATGCTTGTACTCATGTGTTGATCCCATTGGCGTTTGTGATGTGAGATCATGTACCTTCGCAAAGCAGTTGCACCGAGGTGGGTGTTGGACTTCCCACGACTCAGTTTCTTTTGGCACAGGTTGCAAATGGCATTGCTGTTATCAGAGGCAGACACACAAAAAAAATGCCACACTGCTGATCTCTGCAATGACGTCATTCTGGTGGTGGCAACAGCATGCGTTGAGTGGCGTGCTGTCTGGCTGACCCCGGGTGCCGATACATGCTGTCTGACTGTGACACTAGCTCCTTGCGACAACCTCCCTCTTCTTCCAACTCGTCTCCTCCATCTCTCTGTCTCCCCTTCTGAACTTTCCCCCTCTTCTTCTTCTCTTCGAGCAGGCACCCACGTGGCATCCACGGACACATCGTCATCATCAACCACTTCACTTGTACTGTATCTGACACCTCAGCAATGGAAGCAGCAGCGGGTACAACATCATCATCATCATCACACTGTACGTCCATGTGTGTAATCCTGCCTGACTGAGACATATCCCTGTTATCTCCATCCTCTGGCAATAATGGTTGCGCATCACTAATTTCATCCAACTGATGTGTAAATAACTCCTCTGACGGATCAAGTGAAGCGGCAGTGGTGGCTGTGGTGGTAGTGGTGGTGGTGGCGGCGGGTGGGAGAGTGGTAACTTGAGAGCAGGTGACCGAAGCTGAGTTGGAGGAGGATGGTGCGTCAAGGTTCTTAGCGAAAGCTGTTGAAGATTGGGTGTACTGTGTAAGCCAGTCAACTATTTTCTCTGAATTTTTTGGGTTCATGGTACGTGGCCTCTGAACACTGGGCATTATTCCAGGGCCAGTGGAAATCACAGCACCACGACAGCCCCTGCAGGGTGGCCTGCCTCTGCCTGTCATTTTTTTTTAGATAAGTGTTACTATGCGTGCAAGGTACTGTGCCACCCTATATAAGTGGTGGGCAGTGGGCACAGTACAGTCTGTGTAGGCCTGACACACACTGGCTTGCAACTGCGATTATATTTATTACAGAGAAATAAAAAATTGACTTTAGTTTTATCTGCAAGGTATTGTGACACCCTGTAACGGTATGAGTGGTGGCCTGGCCAGTGGCCACAGTACAGTCTGTGGGCCAGACACTCGCTGGCTTGCAACTGCGATTATATCACAGAGAAAAAATTAATTGGCTTTTTTTATCTGCAAGGTATTGTGACACCCTGTAACGGTATGAGTGGTGGCCTGGCCAGTGGCCACAGTACAGTCTGTGAGCCTGCAGCCTCTCACTGTCTGGCAACTGCGATTATATCACAGAGAAAAGATAAATTGACCTTTTTTTATCTGCAAGGTATTGTGACACTCTGTAACGGTATGAGTGGTGGCCTGGCCAGTGGCCACAGTACAGTCTGTGAGCCTGCAGCCTTTCACTGTCTGGCAACTGCGATTATATAAAAAATATATAAAAAAATATTGACTTTTTTTTATCTGCAAGGTATTTTCTGTCACACCCTGTATGAATGGTGTGCACACAGTGCTGTCTGTGACTGAGCCTGCAGCCTCTCACACACGGGCAGGCAACTGCAATATATATGTATATATATATATATATTTTTTTTTTTAAAAAAAAGCAGACTGATGTACCAGCCCTAAAAAGGGCTTTTTGGGGTGCTGTCAGGACGCTGTCCTTACAGCAGATGAGTCTGTGGACACAGAACACTGCCCTAGCTAACGCTTTCCCTATTAAATCAGCAGCAGCAGCACTGTCCCTCCTCTCACTGAGAATGCAGATTCCGAATGAATCTAAAATGGATGCTGTCCAGGAGGTGGGAGGGTCTGGGAGGGAGGCTCTGCTGCTGATTGGCTGGAATGTGTCTGCTGACTGTGAGGTACAGGGTCAAAGTTTACACATTAATGACGAATAGGGGGCGGACCGAACATCGCATATGTTCGCCCGCCGCGGCGAACGCGAACAAGCCATGTTCGCCGTGAACTGTTTGCCGGCGAATAGTTCGGGACATCACTATTAACCATGATAAGGGTACACGAGCCATTACTAGGATCTTAGAAATGTCCTCTTTATCTGCACAGGCCTGTGATTTCCTTATATCTCTTCTGGGTATCATCTTGAGATATAATTATTTTATGTTTCAGGATACATATTATGTACAACAAAGGGGCGTGGCCATGGCGTCAAACATGGCCCAGACTTCTGCAAATATTTTTATGAGATGTTTTGAGGAAGATGTTGTCTATGTGTCCCACCACTTCAGACATGTTCTGAGGTGGTGGCGATACATTGATGACATCTTCCTCATTTGGACAGGTACTGAGACAGAACTGAGAGATTTCCATCATGCACTGAACAGTGTAGACAAAGTATTGCAATTCACGTTGGTTTATTTCAATGAAGAAGTCCAGTTTTTGGATACCACTGTGACTTTACAGAATTGAAAATTAAGTACCCAGCTTTATGTTAAACTTACAGATAGAAACACCATGTTATGGTACAATAGTTGTCATCCTAGAACATTGGTTAGACATCTTCCTCATTCACAATTTCTGAGAGCAAAACGTATTGTGTCCGATGAAAGTATACTGGACACCACTTTGAACTCTATGGTTGATAAGTTTCTACAACGTGGTTATCCACGTAGGTTACAAGGTGAGACAACTTGATAGGAAAGATACTTTTTTATCAGAGAAAGGTCTAAGACAAGATTATCTAGAATTCCATTTATCTCTACTTACACTGAATTAAGCACTGATATTTCAAAAATCCTCAGACGCCATTGGACGCCATTGGAACATCTTGGGTGGTTGTATTCGGAATGTTTCCAAATTCAAGTTTCCTCCACTCTTTTTATATTGCAGACCTAAGAGTATACGTGATCAGCTAGTTAGGTCGGATGTTGGTTCTTTGGGACCGGTCGACTACCATTCATGTGTATGGGTGGTAATTTTGGGAAAAGTTCATATATGTGATATATTTATTATTTATTATTTTTTTATTATCTAATTTTTTTTTAATTTGTAATTTTTTCCATTTTGTCATTTTTTTTTTTAGTTGGCTTGGAGAGCAGGAGGATAAAGTAAAAAAAAACATACGCATTGGCCATAGTCTTTGAACGACATCAGTGTTATAATGTTGTTATGTGGTCTACCAGTTATGCCCGGGCTGAGCTATCATTACAGGAGCAGTGATTTGATTTTAATCCATATTTAATATGTGTCTTGCACTTTGGATTTGTGGAGGAGAGCCCCTCTGGAGCAGTAAGTGGCGATTAGGACTAGTAGGGGGGGACATATTGCAGAGGCCGCAATAACTTGCATGCAGCTGTAAGATCTTTCCCCACTTGCATAGTCCGCTAAGCCATATGCCTGAATATTGTACTCTAAATATGCAAAAAGGAAGAAGAGCCTTTATATGTGGGCTCGTTTGCTAATAATGGATTCAGTTTTCTATATGTTACGGTTATTTCACATATGTGCTGGTCAATGTGGTCTTTTTGCCTTTTCCAATATGGCCACTGTAAGGTCGAAAGACCGGCGCGCATGCGCTGGTCAATGTGGCCTCTTAACCTTTTCCAATATGGCCACTGTAAGTTCAGGAGACCAAAGCGCATGCTCCATAAGCCGTAGAGAGCGGCATCACGCTGTGCGCGAAGTAAGCGCGACTCGGGCATGCCTGGTGGAGATCGCGGTACGCCGAGTTCGGCATATATCATCTCTAAAGTCGCCATGTATCTGGTGGGTGTGTATGTTTCCCCTACCTAATTGAACCCATCAACATTATAGCACCTGACACTTTATTAGGCACAGTCACTTTACACTTTTGTTATGAATTTTATTAATTATCTAATTATGAATACTGTGAATTTTGTGAGATATGTATTTGATTTTATCATCAATGTGGACATGAGTTGTCTTTTAAATTATGCACTTTATTTCAAATGTACACTATTATCTCATAGTTGATATTCTGTGGCTTTATTTATCAATTATGTATTAATCACTTGTTAATTTGTTTGTTTAATCACTTGTATGTATATATGCTGGTCATTTGGTCCTTGGTCTTTGCTTGAGAAAGGCTCTGATGTTGAGCCGAAACGTTGCTGCACCACATGGGTGAATAAAAGGTTTATATTTTTCTATTTTTGGAGTGCTGCCCTTTCTTTGGTATTTTATATATATATATATATATATATATATATACACATCTAATATATAAAGCTGATGATAAGTATGTGTGTATGTCCGCTTTTAGAGGCGACCTTGACGTGGTGAGTGGCTTATTACGCTTTGGCCAAAATGTACACCAATGCCTCATCCAGCATAGAGGCAGGGCAGAATGCTGGTTGCAGAGTGCTATTGCATTTGTATTTTGCGTTTGTATATGTATTTCGCCATAGTGATGTGCACCTACATACAGGGTTGTGCTGACTGAATCACCCACATTTTCTATATAGTTCTGGCAATGTGCGGATCCGCAAAATGCGGAAAGCACATTGCCGGTGTCCGTGTTTTGCGGATCCGCGGTGTCCGTGTTTTGCGGATCCGCGGATCGGTGTATCCTGCGGATCCGCAAAACACATACGGACGTCTGAATGGAGCCTTACAGGGGGGTGATCAATGACAGGGGGGTGATCAGGGAGTCTATATGGGGTGATCACCCCCCTGTAAGGCTCCATTCAGACGTCCGTATGTGTTTTGCGGATCCGCGGATCTGTGGATCCGCGGATCCGCAAAACACATACGGATGTCTGAATGGAGCCTTACAGGGGGGGTGATCAATGACAGGGGGGTGAGCAGGGAGTCTATATGGGGTGATCACCCCCTGTCATTGATCACCCCCCTGTATGGCTCCATTCAGACGTCCGTATGTGTTTTGCGGATCCACGGATCCGTGGATCCGCAAAACACATACGGACATTTGAATGGAGCCTTACAGGGGGGTGATCAATGACAGGGGGGTGATCAGGGAGTCTATATGGGGTGATCACCCCCTGTAAGGCTCCATTCAGACGTCCGTATGTGTTTTGCGGATCCACGGATCCGCGGATCCGCAAAACACATACGGAAGTCTGAATGGAGCCTTACAGGGGGGTGATCAATGACAGGGGGGTGATCAGGAAGTCTAATATGGGGTGATCAGGGGTTAATAAGTGACGGGGGGTGTAGTGTAGTGATGTTTGGTGCTACTTACAGAGCTGCCTGTGTCCTCTGGTGGTCGATCCAAGCAAAAGGGACCACCAGAGGACCAGGTAGCAGGTATATTAGACGCTGTTAACAAAACAGCGTCTAATATACCTTTTTGGGGATAAAAAAATCGCATCTACAGCCTGCCAGCGAATGATCGTCGCTGGCAGGCTGTAGATGTACTCGTTTACCTCCCGATCCTGTGAACGCGCGCTCCTGTGTGCGCGCGTTCACAGGAAATCTTGCGTCTCGCGAGAGGACGCATCGGCGCGTCCAGGAGGAATAATAGGGCCGCCGCCTGGACGCAATCCTGTGGAAGTCACTGTTAAGGGGGCGGGGTACTGTAGATGTCACTGTTATAGGGGATACTGTCGATATCTTTTAACGACACACAGAAGCATTAAATGAAATAGATTAAATATACCTGTACGAAGCAGGGTCCTTCTGCTAGTATATATATATATATATATATATATACACACACATACATGAACATAGTTATACACCTATTTCTACACTTACCTGTCACTGCCTGACCTGTGAGAGATCTGAGAAGATCGGATAGACTTGCAGCACGTGAGTCTATCTGACAGGTCTTTCTCTGTTCCCTTTCTGTTTGTTGTTGTGGGCTGGATCCCACCTCCACACAGGTTCTGCTCATTAGCTGTTTTGGAGGCTCTATTTAAGTCCGCCTCTTACTGCTGACTACTGGTTGTTTGTGGATCCTCTACTTCCCGCTCGTTTCAAGCTAAGTCCTCATGTTTTCTCCTTTGTGCGTGTGTTGCTTTTAGGTCTCAGGGAGATGCTGGTCCCTTCACGATGGAAGGTCCATGGCTGTCTCATTCCCCGCTCCCTAAAGTTTTCTACAGTGTCAGCAGGGCTTAGGTTCCAGCGTATGAGTTCGTTCACCATCAGGACTTGCTCATACTGTCAGCAGTCAGGAAGAGGCTCAGGGAATGTTAGGAGGTTACCATTCCCTCCTCCCTAGCTTTGGACCCTAGTCTGTTTACCTGTTGCTGTTTGTTTTCTTGGTGTTCCTCTTATCCCCACTTGCCGTGACATTACCTTACCAGACACTTACCTTTCCTGTAGATGGCTGACGCCTGGTCCTCACAGGCAGCCTAGAGAAGTTGGTTCCATTACCCCTCTGTGCCATTCAGGGACAGCAGTGGAGGGGTTAATCAGTAACCTACTATGTGGGGGAGGAAGGGGGGCTATTCATCATAGAGCTCTGTGTGCAGGAGCAGCCAGCCTGTTCTACACTAACTTTGTGGTGGTAGTGGTGGTGGTGGTGGTGGGGTGATCCTATGATGTAGTGCTATTAGCTGGCAGCAGATGTCATAGTAAGCTGCCAGCCAATAGAAAACAAAAAGCAGTACTGGCAAGTGTTGTGCCAGTACTGCGGATATCAGAGTGAGAACGGCCAGAGTAGGAGGAGTCAGCATGGAGGAAGTGTACTGTGCCTGCTCCTCACTGAGTGGGAGGAGCTCCAGTGCTGCTGCTGTATGCACTACCTGCTTCTATAAACGACAACACAGCAGTACGTAGGGGCAGCCTATAGATCTAATAAAAACATTCAGTACTGCTTTGGGGCCCCTTCTAAGTTCAGGCCCTGAAGCAGTCGCTTCCCCTGCTTCCCTGATAGCTATGCCACTGTGCATATATATATATATACTGACTGTATATATATATATATACACACACAGTACCTTGCAAAAGTAATCACCCCCTTGACTTTTTTTCATATTTTGTTACATTGAATCTGAATTTTACGTAATGGATCAGAACACAATAGTCTAAGTTGGTGAAGTGAAATGAGAAAAATATAAAAGTAAAACTATTGTTTAGAAATAGAAAACAGAAAATTGTGATGTACGTATGTATTCACCACCTTTGTTAGGAAGCCCATAAAAAGCTCTGGTGCAACCAATTACCTTCAGAAGTCACATAATTAGTGAAATGATGTCTTCTTGTGTGCAATCTAAGTGTCACATGATCTGTCATTACATGTACACACCTTTTTGAAAGGCCCCAGAGGCTGCAACACCAAAGCAAGAGGTATCACTAACCAAACACTGCAATGAAGACCAAGGAACTCTCCAAACAAGTAAGGGACAATGTTGTTGAGAAGTACAAGTAAGGGTTAGGTTATAAAAAAGATATCCAACTCTTTGATGATCACCAGGAGCACAATCAAATCTATCATAACCAAATGGAAAAAACATGGCACAACAGCAAACCTGCCAAGAGACAGCCGACCACCAAAACTCACGGACCGGGCAAGGAGGACATTAATCAGAGAGGCAGCACAGATATCAAAGGTAACCGAGGAGGAGCTGCAGAGTTCCACAGCAGAGACTGGAGTATCTGTACATAGGACGACAATAAACCGTACGCTCCATAGAGTTGGGCTTTATGGCAGAGTGGCCAGAAGAAAGCCATTACTTTCAGCTAAAAACAAAAGGCATGTTGTGAGTTTGCGAAAAGGCATCTGGGAGACTCCCAAAATGTATGGAGGAAGGTGCTCTGGTCGGATGAGACTAAAATGTAACTTTTCGGCCATCAAAGAAAACGCTATGTCTGGCACAAACCCAACACATCACCCAAAGAACGCCATCCCCACAGTGAAACAGGGTGGTGGCATCATGCTGTGTTTTTCAGCAGCCAGAATAGGGAAACTGGTCACAGTTTAAGGAAAGATGAAAGGTGCTAAATACAAGGATATTCTTGAGCAAAACCTGCCCCACTCTGTGCGTGATCTGAGGCTAGGACGGAGGTTCACCTTCCAGCAGGACAACGACCCCAAACACACGGCTAAAGCAACACTTGAGTGGTTTAAGGGGAAACATGTAAATGTGTTGGAACGGCCGAGTCACAGCCCAGATCTCAATCCAATAGAAAATCTGTCGTCAGACTTAACCCCTTAGCGCAGAACGCCGTACATGTATGACGGGGAATGCATTGCCAGAATGCATTCCGCCGTACATGCACGGCGGGATGATCGGGCGGGCAACGGAGCAGTGCGTGTCCGATCACTGCAGGGGTCCGGCAGTCCCTGGTAGCCGGGCCCCTGCTGTATCCGCCCGCATCGCAGTTTACAGCCTCCAGTGCGCCTGCGTGGGTCCGCGCCTACGCACAGCTATATTTCCTCTGCGCACGCGCAAGCCCTGTTCCGACGCGCAGGCGCAGTGAGCCCAGAGAGACGCTGCGAGTCTAAGTTTTTTGGCGCGCGTCCTGCCTCTGCAGGCATCTGCACGCCTGCGCAGTAACAAGGGATACGGACATGCAATCATTATACTGTACACATGCCGTTTTTTACCCCCACCAGCAGTCCACAGGGGTCAATCCAAAGTAAGTGATGACTATTACTTATATGTATACAGGGAGTGCAGAATTATTAGGCAAGTTGTATTTTTGAGGATTAATTTTATTTTTGAACAACAACCATGTTCTCAACGAACCCAAAAAACTCATTAATATCAAAGCTGAATATTTTTGGAAGTAGTTTTTAGTTTGTTTTTAGTTTTAGCTATTTTAGGGGGATATCTGTGTGTGCAGGTGACTATTACTGTGCATAATTATTAGGCAACTTAACAAAAAACAAATATATACCCATTTCAATTATTTATTTTTACCAGTGAAACCAATATAACATCTCAACATTCACAAATATACATTTCTGACATTCAAAAACAAAACAAAAACAAATCAGTGACCAATATAGCCACCTTTCTTTGCAAGGACACTCAAAAGCCTGCCATCCATGGATTCTGTCAGTGTTTTGATCTGTTCACCATCAACATTGCGTGCAGCAGCAACCACAGCCTCCCAGACACTGTTCAGAGAGGTGTACTGTTTTCCCTCCTTGTAAATCTCACATTTGATGATGGACCACAGGTTCTCAATGGGGTTCAGATCAGGTGAACAAGGAGGCCATGTCATTAGATTTTCTTCTTTTATACCCTTTCTTGCCAGCCACGCTGTGGAGTACTTGGACGCGTGTGATGGAGCATTGTCCTGCATGAAAATCATGTTTTTCTTGAAGGATGCAGACTTCTTCCTGTACCACTGCTTGAAGGTGTCTTCCAGAAACTGGCAGTAGGACTGGGAGTTGAGCTTGACTCCATCCTCAACCCGAAAAGGCCCCACAAGCTCATCTTTGATGATACCAGCCCAAACCAGTACTCCACCTCCACCTTGCTGGCGTCTGAGTCGGACTGGAGCTCTCTGCCCTTTACCAATCCAGCCACGGGCCCATCCATCTGGCCCATCAAGACTCACTCTCATTTCATCAGTCCATAAAACCTTAGAAAAATCAGTCTTGAGATATTTCTTGGCCCAGTCTTGACGTTTCAGCTTGTGTGTCTTGTTCAGTGGTGGTCGTCTTTCAGCCTTTCTTACCTTGGCCATGTCTCTGAGTATTGCACACCTTGTGCTTTTGGGCACTCCAGTGATGTTGCAGCTCTGAAATATGGCCAAACTGGTGGCAAGTGGCATCTTGGCAGCTGCACGCTTGACTTTTCTCAGTTCATGGGCAGTTATTTTGCGCCTTGGTTTTTCCACACGCTTCTTGCGACCCTGTTGACTATTTTGAATGAAACGCTTGATTGTTCGATGATCACGCTTCAGAAGCTTTGCAATTTTAAGAGTGCTGCATCCCTCTGCAAGATATCTCACTATTTTTGACTTTTCTGAGCCTGTCAAGTCCTTCTTTTGACCCATTTTGCCAAAGGAAAGGAAGTTGCCTAATAATTATGCACACCTAATATAGGGTGTTGATGTCATTAGACCACACCCCTTCTCATTACAGAGATGCACATCACCTAATATGCTTAATTGGTAGTAGGCTTTCGAGCCTATACAGCTTGGAGTAAGACAACATGCATAAAGAGGATGATGTGGTCAAATACTCATTTGCCTAATAATTCTGCACGCAGTGTATATGTTTACAAATTCTGGCATGATGCTTAGCCTTATAGTTGAAAGAATGTCCATGATGTATTGCCATTCTTGATATATGTGCCAGCTCCATGATTTATAATTGATTTATCATGGTTGTTCTGACACATTTTTTTGACATGTGTGTTAGCTCCTCCTAGTAGGAGGGCATTTAAGCCTGTTAAAGTGGTATTGTCAGTTGCTTGAAAAAGACCGTTCAGGTCGAAACGTCGCATGAATTTGATGAAATAAAGGGATTAAAGAGACAAGAGAGTGCTGCGGTTTTACTATTTCTGGATATTTTCTCAGAATATGGAGACACTAAAAAATGAAAATCATTGTGTAAAACTTACATAAATAAAAAAAAGTATATATATTAGGTATCGCCGCATCCGTAATAACCTGCTCTATAAAAATATTACATGAGCTAACCACTCAGGTGAATACCTTAAAAAATAATAACGGTGTAAAAAAAGGCATTTTTGGTCACATTACATCACAAAAAGGGTAATAGCAAGCGATCAAAAAGTCGTACGCACATCAAAATAGTGCCAATCAAACCGTTATCTCACCCCAAAAAAAAGTTGCCTAAAAAATAAATAAAACAATGGCTTTCAGAATGTGGAGACCCTAAATAATCTTTTTATTTTATTTTTTTAAATGCTTTGTTATGTAAAACTAAAACAAACAACCAAAAAAAGTTTGGTATTGTCGCGTCCGTGACAACCTGCTCTATAAAAATACCACATGATCTAACCTGTCAGATGAATGCTGTAAATAACAAAAAATAAAAACGGTGCCAAAACAGCTATTTCTTGTTACCTTGCCTCACAAAAAGTGTAATATAGAGCAACAAAAAATCATACGTACCCTAAAATAGTACCAACAAAACTGCAACCCTATCCCGTACTTTCCAAAATGGGGTCACTTTTTTGGAGTTTATACTCTAGGGGTGTATCAGGGGGGCTTTAATTGGGAAATGGTGTCAAAAAAACAGTCCAGCAAAATCTGCCTTCCAAAAACCGTATGGCATTCCTTTCCTTCTGCGCCCTGCCGTGTGCCCGTACAGCAGTTTACGACCACATATGGGGTGTTTCTGTAAACTACAGAATCAGGGACATAAATATTGAGTTTTGTTTGGCTGTTAACCCTTGCTTTGTAACTGGAAAAAAATTATTAAAATGGAAAATCTGCCAAAAAAGTGAAATTTTTAAATTTTATCTCTATTTTCCATTAATTCTTGTTGAACACCTAAAGGGTTAACGACGTTTGTAAAACCAGTTTTGAATACATTGAGGGGTGTAGTTTCTTAGATGGGGTCACTTTTATGGAGTTTCTACTCTAGGGGTGCATCAGGGGGGCTTCAAATGGAACATGGTGTAAATAAACCAGTCCAGCAAAATCTGCCTTCCAAAAACCACACGGCGCAGCTTTCCTTCTACGCCCTACTGTGTGTCCGTACAGTACTTTACGGCCACATATGGGGTGTTTCTGCAAACTACAGAATCAGGGCAATAAATATAGAGTTTTGTTTGGCTGTTAACCCTTGCTCTGTTACTGGATAAAATGGATTATAACGTCCCCAAAAAATAAAATGTCATTCCCAAAATGATCCAAACATGAAGTAGACATATGGGGAATGTAAAGTAATAACTATTTTTGGCTTTATTACTATGTATTATAGAAGTAGAGAAATTGAACCTTGGAAATTTGCTAATTTTTTCCAACTTTTTGGTAAATTTTGTATTTTTTTATAAATAAAAATGTTGTTTTTTTTACTCCATTTACCACTGTCATGAAGTACAATATGTGACAAAAAAACAATCTCAGAATGGCCTGGATAAGTAAAAGCATTTTAAAGTTATTCACACATAAAGTGACACTGGTAAGATTTGCAAAAAATTGCCTGGTGTCATGAGAGGCAGCCGGAGCGCTTCCGTTCCTCCATGCTGCCGGCGGTCTCCTGTCTCATTGCAGCCCGGACGTTCGCGGCGTCTGGCTGCGCTTCAGGGTTCCCGGCGTCTCCGTTGCCATGGTGACGGGGAGGCGCTGTACGTCCGACCGCTCTCATTCTGCTGGAGTGGTCGGCGTTCCCCATCGCCATGGGAACCAGGAGGGGCTGAGCGCCGAGCTAGGCACTCAGCGCTCGGCTAGAGTCAGGGAGGATGGGTCATGTGACGCTGGCCACGTCACATGATCCCTCTCCTCCATTATTTAAACAGGCAACCTTCTGGCCACAGGTTGCCTGTGATTTTGGTCCCTTAGGCTGTGTATTATTATTGTTATTAAGCTTACCTTTAGATTTGACCCTTGATCTGCTTCCTGACACCTCTTCTGCCTGCTCCCTGAACCTTGATGCTACCTCTCGGATTTTCACCTCAGCTTGCTTTTGGATTTTGTCTTTGCCTCTTCTCTTGTACTGATGTGACCTCCCGGATTTTGACCTCGGCCCGCTCTCAGATCTGTATCTGTCTCCTCCCTAGTACTGACGTGACCTCCTGTACTGACCCCGGCTAGTTGACCCGCCTCGCCCTTCCGTTTTTGGTGGTATTGTGCTTGTTCCACCTCTCTGTCCGCTCGAGTGCTACCTCTCATTGGCTGTCTGCTTTCCTGCTGTCTCTATCTCTCTGCTTTCACTTACACAGGTCAGGGACTGTCGCCTAGTTGCGCCCCGTCACCTAGGGCGGGTAGTGCAAGTAGGCAGGGACAGGGGACCGGGTGGCAGCTCAGGGGGTGCACCTCTGGTCTATCTTTATACCCGTGGCGCTACCCCGTGACAGCCTGGTCCTTAAAGTGAAAATTAGCTTGGTCCTTAAAGAGTTAAAGATTGCTGTTCACAAGCGCAAACATCCAATTTGAAGGAGCTGGAGCAGTTTTGCAAGGAGGAACGGGCAAAAATCCCAGTGGTAAGATGTGGCAAGCTCATACAAACTTATCCAGAGTGACTTGGAGCAGTGATTGCCGCAAAAGGTGTCTCTACAAAGTATTGACTTTAGGGGGGTGAATAGTTCTGCACATTGACTTTTTATGTTATTTTGTCGTATTTGTTGTTTGCTTCACAATAAAAAAACAAACAAACATCTTTAAAGTTGTGGGCATGTTCTGTAAATTAAATGATGCAAATCCACAAACAATCCATGTTAATTCCATGTTGTGAGGCACCAAAATATGAAAAAAGTCAAGGGGGTGAATACTTTTGCAAAGCACTGTTTATATCCTTACCTGTATTCAGGGGCGTAGCTAAAGGCTCATGGGCCCTGGTGCAAGAGTTCAGCTTGGGCCCCCATTCCCTCAGGGCTTTGTGACCAGGGGACCAGCAGGGAAGCACATAGCCTTCATGCTGCATGTGAGTAAAATTGAATTGGCACCCCCATGCCAAAATCTTGACCTAACCCTTTCCCTCCAGCCAGAGGTGTAACTTCTTATATGGCACAAGGGTCTTTGGGCCCCCTCAGGCTCCTGGGCCCGGTAGCGACTGCTACCTCTGCACCCCCTATAGCTACGCCCCTGCCTGTATTATATAATATTGAATATATTTGAGGACATCTACCCTCCAAGGTGTGATTATATAGAAAAATGGATGGAGGAGAAATGTACAGATTTGTTAACTAGGAGGGGAATTGTTTTGCACATAGCGTGGAGATCATTGTCAACTAAAACGCATCTAAAGTTAATATTTATATTGCATGGTGCGCCTATAAATAGATAGATTTAATTAAACAGCTATAAGATATCAATGGTGGTCTTCTGTAAGGAACTGTGCATGTAAATATATCACTATTAAAAAACAAATCTGCAGATTAAAGAGGACCTTTCACCACTCCTAACACGCCTGTTTTATCAGCTCCATGTATTCCCCATGTAATAACAATTCTGGAACATCTAGTCTTATGACTGTACAGTATGTTGTGCCATTCCTTTATTATTTCTACTAGAAGTTTTGAATGAACTGCTAGCAGTCTGCAGTAAGGGCACGGAGGGGAGGTAACCAGTTGGGGGTGTGGACCTGCACAGTCTGAAAATGACAGCACTGATTGGATAGAGTGAGACTGTGCAGGGACACACCCCCAACTGGTTACCGCCCCTCTGTACCCTTACTGCAGACTGCAATTCATTCATAACTTCTAGTAGAAATAATAAAGGAATGGCACAACATATAGTCATAGGAATAGAGGCTCCAGAATTGTTACTACATGGGAAATACATGAAGCTATTAAAACAGGTGTGTTAGGAGCGGGGAAAGGTTTTTTTTAACATCAGTATTGGTGAACACACAATTGAGCAGATGCAGCACAATTAGCAATATGTGACAAAATACGCTCCTGAAAGTAAATTAATTATTCTGTACCGGGAAAACCCGAGGAGGAAATTAATCTATTTATTAGATATGTGCACACAGAATGTATAGGAGTTTTGCCGGTATATCTATCAGTGTATTATTCATACTGTATTTATTGTCACTTCGTCACGAAACACATTTCTTTGTAAGCACCGGGCGCAATGATGGGGAATGGCGATGGCGCAGCCCCTCGTCATTGCACACCTCAGATGCCGAATTCATTGCTGATCACGGCATCTGATGGAAGCCTTTGAGGGGTTAAAAAAAAGAAGAGGTCGCCATGGCCATCTTATTTAAAGATCCCGCACAAAATCTCACGCGCATGCATGATGACGTCATCACACTGGAGATTTTGCACATTTCCTTCAATCAAGATGGCAATGGTGGTCTCTTCTTGCTCAAAAGGATGAGGTGATGAGGTGAGTAAGTTCTTAGTAGCCTTATAATGAATTAATTTGGATTTTTATATGTTTGGATGTTATTTTTATGTATTCGGGGGTAGATCTATTTAAAAAAAAACTGTATTCATTTTATTATGCATTCTATATGCTTTACTTAATATCCAATATTTTCTCTACAATATAACTGGTGGTAGGTCAGCGTGCCAGTCTGATTAAATATTGTAATTATTTTAATTTATTTTCTTATAGCAGACAATCAGGAAGACTTGAGCACTCACAAATATCTATCTTCCAGATGTGGTGAGCCACCCGTGTTGGTATTTAATAATAATCCTAAATGGAAAGAGGATGAAGCACTGGAGATTGGGAAACAGCAGATTACACCGACAGCCCAAAAAATTTAACGGTACGAAGCCCGAGACAACCAGTTCAGACAAACACTACTTTCCAAATCAGACCAAAGGTGATTTTTACCAGAGTCTAAGCAAAGCAGCAGACATAAAATCTGAAAAACTTGAAAAAAAAAGTGCAACAACCCAGTTCTGTAAAGACCTGTGGGAAAATGAAAAGAATGCAAGTGTGCTGGGAGGATAAAGGATGTTGAGAAAAAATTTCAAAAAGCATAAAAGAACTGATCAGAACAGCAATGGCGAAATACCAAGTTAAGAGGGTCAAGAACTAGATATCACCTGCTAGTGATCAAGTGCATGGATTCTGGCTTATACAGTTGAAACCAGAATCTTTTCATAAACTATATAAAAAGACACATATGCATGTTTTTATTAATATCTGATGTGAAATAAGGATAAAGCTTTCCTGTTTTTGGTCAATTAGGATTACCATAATTATTATTATTTGCCACAATAATGAGAGAGAGAATGTTTTAATGCATTTTTATTACTTTCTGCAAAGTCAAAAATTTACATACATTTCATTAATATTTGGTACCGTTGGCCTTAAACTTTATGATTTGGGTCAAACGATTTGGATATCCTTCCACAAGCTTCTCACAAAAGTTGGTCGGAATTTGGGCTCATTCCTCCTGACAAAACTGGTGTAACTGAGCCTTACCTTGCTCGCACCTGCCTTTTCAGCTTTGCCCATAAATTTTCAATAGGATTGAGATCAGGGCTTTTTAATGGCCGCTCCATAACATTGATTTTGTTATCCTTAAGCCAGTTTGGCAATATGCTTCAGGTCATTGTCCATTTAGAAGACCCATTTCCATCCAAGCTTTAACTTCCTCGTTGATGACTTGAGATGTTGCTTCAGTATTTCCACATAATCTTCTTTCCTCATGATACCATCTATTTTGTGAAGTGCCTCCTGCAGCAAAACAACCCCACAACATGATGCTGCCACCCCCATATTTCACAGTTGGGATGGTGTTCTTAGGCTTCCAAGCTTCTCCCTTTTTCCTCCAAACGTAATGATTAGTGCTGAGCGCGAATATTCGAATAACAAATTTTAATCGCGAATATCGGCACTTCAAGAATTTGCGAATATTTAGAATATAGTGCTATATATTCGTTATATCGAATATTCATCACTTTTTCCATCTGAACACATGATTCCTCCCTGCTTCTTGCTTGTGGGCCAATGACGTCATTGGCCCACAAGCAAGAAGCAGGGAGGAATCATGTGTTCACTTCAGATGGAAAAAAAATTAAGAATATTCTAAAAAAACAAATATATAGCACTATATTTAATATAGTGGTATATATTAGTTTTTACAAATATTCATAATTTTTTCCATCTAAAGTCATGATTCCTCCCTGCTTAAGCTGCTTGTGGGCCAACTCATTGGTCCACAATCAAGAAGCAGGGAGGAATCATGTGTTCAAATATTTTTGACCCATGCCTTTATTGAGCGTGTAATATATTCGTATTCGAGAATAGTGTTGAATATTCTAATCGCAAATTTATTGCAAATTTATCGCAAATTTATTGCGATTATATTACATTGCCGATTTTCGCAATCAAGTACACAATGACTGTAGATCACGAATTCTCGAATTTGCTAATTCATGGCGACTATTTGGCCAAAAATTCACAAAATATTGCAAATCCAAATATTGCCTATGCTGCTCATCACTATTTACAAAGTCATTTGCTTTTGTTCTTGGGATGATATGCACATGTCAGACCAAAGCACGTTCATTTCTGGGACACAGAACCCGTCTCCTTCCTGAGCGGTATGATGGCTGGACATTCCTATCTTGTTTGTACTTGTGTATAATTGTTTGTACAGATGAACGAGGCACCTTCAGGTATCTTGAAATTGCACCCAAGGTTGAGCCAGACTTGTGCAAGTCCACAATTCTCTTCCTGATATCTTGGCTGATTTCTTTAGACTTTCCCATGATGCTACACAAAGAAGCAGTGTGTTTCAGGTGTGCATTTAAATACATCCACAGATGTGTCTCTAATTAACTCAGATGCTGCCAACAAACCTAACAGAAGCTTTCCGAACACATGACATCATCATTTGGGCAGTCCAGAATTGTTCAAATGCATAGCAATCTTAGTATATGTAAACTTTGGACATTGCAGAAAGTAATAAAAATGCCTTAAAACATTCTCTCTCTCTAATTATTCTGGCATTTGGCAAATAATAATAATTATGGTAATCCTAATTGACCAAAAACAGAAAAGGTTTATTCGGATGTCATGTCAGATATTGAGAAAAACATGCATTTGTTTCTTTTTATATAGTGTATGCAAACTTCTGGTTTCAGCTGTATGTTTAACCAGTCTGGACACAATAATAGCCGTCTTCGTTTGATGAAAATTTGCAACCAGGAGGATCAGTGACTGGCTGACAACTGGCAACACATACCTGACCCAGAAAGATTAAAAGAATCAAATCCTGGAAATGACAGGCCCACAATGTTCAAGCTACTCACTGACGCAGTAGTGGACAAAATCCAAGATTACCTGGAAGTAAATAGTATCTTGCCAGTTGAGCAAAAAGGAACTAAATGAAACAGCAGAGGAACAAAAGACCAGCTTCTAAATGAAAAAACAGAAAAGAAGAAAAAAATACTATTTATACACAGTTTGGATTGACTGCAGGCCCTGCAATCAAAGTAGAGAGGGTGTGGCAGATGCAGAGAGGGCAGAGGCTCTAGGAGTAATGGCAACGCCCCCATTGCTCCTAGAGGCTCATTTGCATATATTAAAACATAATTTTTCTCACCAATGTGGGCAAATATGACCATGGGACCAACATGGAGGCCTTCAGCAGTCAAGCTCACATGCAAAAGGTCAATCAGTTTCATAGGTACAAATCTGCCGACAGATGACCTTTAAATGCCTCGAAAACATTGGCATTAGCAAAAACATCATCGCATTTACAAAAAATGTAATGAAACAATGGAAGACAGAACTGTTGGCTGTGAAAGGAGAATGATGGGCAGGTCAACATCAGGAGGGGCATTTTCTGAGATGATTTACCTTATTTTTCTCCCTATAAGATGCACCGGCCCCTAAGACGCACAGCTATTTTTCCCTCACTTTTGAGGGGGGAAAGTGCGTCTTATAGGGTGAAAAATACGGTACTTTCACTCCTAGTATTCATCATTGCCATGATCCCATTGTCCATCATTATACAAAAGACAATCCTCGACTAACAAACATTGAAAAGCTCAGCAAAAATATCACACTTGTTGTACGTGGACTTGAAGCTCTAAGAAAAATCTGAAATCCAATCACTGAAAAACATAGCTTGGGACTTCAGTACTGATAATGTCATGGAGTTTGGGCTGATAACTGTGTCACAGTGGCACCAAAGAGGTTTAAAATCATCAAATTTTAAGGGATTGAAATGCCCAATGGCCAAGCCATCAAGTGTTACCCACCTGAGGCCTACAAATACCTTTGCATTCTGCAGCTGGATAACATCAAGCATGAGCTAGCAACTAATATATCCAATGAGTGAGAAAAATACTAAAGAACAAACTGAAAAGTGAAAATATCATCAAGACCATTAACACCTCTGCCATACACATCATGTTACAGATTTTAGTGAAACCACTGTGCCTAAAACTAGAAAACATTGCAAGGGTGGAATCCAGATTGAAGATAGCTGACTTACATGGCAGGACAAAAAAAGAAATGAACTTGGAACTTGTTCAGACTTGGATCAAGAATTCTGAAACCCAGACACACAGAGACCGGACAGAGACCCGTCAAAACAGTAACAACTGCAGGGACCAATGCATACATGACAGTAACTTCTGGAACCGAAAAATACCAGAAATATCAAGCAGACATAGCTATGACTTCTGTAACCCAGACACACCAGGTGGGTACAAAGCAAGGCTTCAGGGAGAGGCTTGAGACTTCTGAAGCAAACACTGTTAGGCTACTTTCACATTAGCGTTTTTTGTGGATCCATCATGGATCTGCAAAAACCCTTCCGTTGCCATAATACAACCGCATGCATCGGTCATGAACGGATCCGGTTGTATTATGTCTTCTATAGCCATGACTGATCCGTCATGAACACCATCGAAAGTCAATGGGGGACGGATCAGTTTTGTATTGTGTCAGAGAAAACGGATCCGTCCCCGTTGACTTACATTGTGTGTACGTCTTGCTCCGCACCACATCGCGGACAGAAAAACACTGCTTGCAGCGTTATTCTGTCCGCGATTAGGATGCAACCAAACTGAACAGAATGCAATTTGGAGAACTCTGTATTTTTTCGCTATTGAGATCCTATGACAGATCTCAATAGCGGAAATGAAAATGCTAGTGTGACTGTAGCCTTACACAGAAGCAGACATTGTTGCACAGCCAGGGTCTGGCCACACACTTCAGACACCACTATGTCCAAACAGACAGAGCTCAGGAACTAAATAGAAGGAATAATGAGCACAATGACAACAGGTACAAGTTCAGAAAGATTGACTGGGAAACTAACCCCTACGGAACCAGATGGGAGAGACAGACGTCACCATAGAGCAATACACCCGCACAAGTAATCTGCAGCCAGTTTAAAAACCACAGAGGTGAATGTGCACTACCACACCAACACATGGCACTAGATACACATCCACAATGTACGGCAACTAGTCCACGCGGAATAGAGTACAGTGAACAGACATGTAATATGTCATAAGATACACTACTTGGATCATCAACAGGGCACAAGATCTGGATTCATTGGACAGAAGAAATAAAAAATGTATGCAAAATTCACCACAGTTTACACCCAGGTAGTCATGTTGATCAACTCTACCTGCCCAGAACCTTCAGATAAAAAGGACTACTGCAGGTGAAACAGACTGTTGAAGAGCAAGCCTTGACTCATTACATCCAAGAAAGTCAAGGGGAAGGACTTACTGAAGTAAGTGCTCAAAGTGCAGAAAACAAAACAAGAACACCGGACCAATGTAGTGAAAACTAGGACTGAAAACCTGCATGGTGGGTTCTCGGAAAAGATCACGGGCAAACTGCAAAGAAAAGACCTGGCTATGAACATTGAAAAAAGAGACTGAAGGACTGATCATGGTCGAAACAAAAACAGGCCATCAGGATCAATGTCATAAATGTCATGATTGAAAAGTCAACAGCTGATGCCAAGTACAGACTTTGCAAAGAAACTGATGAAACAGTGGACCACGTACTCAGCTGCTGCAAGAAGATTGCACAGACTATAAACAACAGCACAGCTCAGTGGCAAAAATGGCCCAGTGGAACCTTTGCAAAAAACCACCAGATAACAGAAGCAAAGAATTGGTGGGACCTCAAGCCTGAGAAGGAGTTTGAAAAACAATGTGCCAAAATACCATGGTATTTTTATATTCAAACTGACAAAACATTGGCCCACAACACACCTGATTTGACCATCATAGAAAAAAAAATGATGTGGCTCATCAACATTGCCATACCCGGTGACAGGAGGGTTGATGAGAAACAACATAAAAAAATGGCTAAATACGACGATTTGAAAACCGAAGTGCAAAGATTCTGCACAAACCAGCAGTTTTTGTGTCAATGGTGATCAGCACTCTTGGTGCCATCCACAATGACCTCAGGAGGCACTTTAAACAACTAAATGTTAACAAAACCACCATCTGCCAACTTCAGAAAGCCACACTGTTGCGATCTGCAGCATCATCCGCTAACACATCACCATGTCCTAGATTCCTGGGAGGAATTCCACAAGTGATGAATATGAACACCAACTGTGATCTCGTGTTGTGCTGTAGACTGTTTTCTTGAGCAAATAATAATAATTATTATGCACTTACGTTAATTATTTCCATTTTCCTACCCAAACACGTCTGCTTTTTCCTTGGAATCACTTTTCACTTTTTCCTTTATCAAAATATTAGTAAATACAATATCAATAAATTGGCATACAGCAGCTTCCCAATGTAGACATCTTGTGTGAGGTGATCCGACACATGGCCATTTCATATAAAATGAGCCATAAAGTTACTACGTCTATATATACACCTCATGTGTCTCCTGTTCTCCAGCTCTCTGGGGAGGAAAGTTTCTGATAATTAGTTGTCAAGAGATCACAAATTTCCAAAGAAAGTAAATCATTATAAAACTGAACTGATAATTAGAAAGAAAACAACTCTATGAATAGTTGTCATATTACCTATTGTGTCTCCTGTGGCCTAGATCACCAAAGAGTTATTAACTATTAAATCATATAGGTATTTGCATCTATCTAACCATGAAGACACTTAACTATGTATCAGGATAGAGCAAAAAAAATAAAAATAAAGTAAAACTAAACATTTTTATTTAAATCTTTGATTAAAATATTTATCACAGTTGGCTATCTGCCTCTTTACTATAAAATGGTAAGGAAACTGCACCTATCCACCAAACCCGTAAACACACCTACTTCTCAACAGGTGTAGGTTGGAGGTTTTAATTTCTTAGTTTCCACTATGTGAGGGCAAGGGGTATTTGGCCTCAAACACATATAAGGCTACATTTGTATCTATTTTCCTAACTTAGGTCCTACTCGACGCGTTTCCTTACTGGACTCCGCCAGTAGTTCATCAGGAGTTGGCGCGTGTAGTGAAACACTGTAACAAATCAAATAGCCGCTGCATGCCTCTGATATTGTGTGTGCAGCGCAGCGTAGCCACCGGCACTATGACGGCCGTAGCGAGTGAGCAAACGAGATACAAATGTAGCCTTATGTGTGTTTGAGGGCTATGTAAATAGGAATTGAACGAAGGGTTACACTTATCTCAGTAGCAAACCTATGCTGCCATAGATTGAAGGTTTGGCTACATATTGTTTTGGTGTGCCGAATACCCCTTGCTCTCACATAGTGGAAACTAAGAAATTTAAACCACCAACCTACACCTGTTGAGAAGTAGGTGTGATTACGGGTTTGGTGGATAGGTGCAGTTTCCTTACCATTTTATAGTAAAGAGGCAGATAGCCAACTGTGATTGATATTTTAATCAGAGATTTAAATTAAAAAAAAAATTGTTTTATTTTATTATTTCTAGATCACCAAGGAGACAAGTTCTGACCATTAGTGAAGTCAAGAGATTGCCAAAGTTTACAAACTAAAACTTTAAAACATTCATCTGATAAAAAATTAATAAAAAAAGAGGATGAAGAAAGTAAAGGTTGCTAGAAATGTCTAATAGGCAGGATCTAGTAGACAGTTTAAAGCTGACCATACTCAGAATTACATATCTGTCCTATTCAGATTACCTTTTCCTCTCTATCGTTTTGACCAAACCAGATGCCTCTATGTTCTCCAGATACTTCAGTCCTCCACTCTAGACACCTTGGTCACCTTATTGTTCTCTACACACCTCTGCCAGTGTCTCCTCTCTTAGGAAAATAGAGGATACATTATATTTAGAGATAAACAGAATGATGTTAAATGAATCAAGTTTATTAAGTGTTTCACAAAAAAATTCTTCTTCCAAACAAATTTGAAGTTTTGCCGATTCAATTTGGATGAATTGCGCAAAATGGCATCAACAATAGCAGCAAATATATTGGTTCAAGGGATTTCCAGTTGTTCCTTTTTTCCCAATAACCTGTTGCTAAATTTCCTTATTTAATAATCAGTGTACAAAAAATGTGACTTCGGATTGTGGCATCAAGCAAGATTGTTTTGCCCAGCAGGGTTAGAACATGATTTTAGTTCATTCTGCCAGAGCCTTGGTAATTCTGAAGTGTTTGATGAAGTCATAGCACCATCTAGCGGTGTTAAGTTGTATTACACTTTGTTTTTCCTGTTACAAAGACTACTGCATTGTGGGAGTGTAAAGCATCCTGGCAGAGAGAAGCCTCCAGTCTCCAGGACACATCAGCAGAGCTGTCATTTTGCATATCTCCTTCTGAAACTCTATCATCCTTGTAAAAGCATATCTGGTAAGAGATCTACCTTTTTTCAGGAACATTTGTTATGCAGAGCTGTTCAGCTAGCTATAATTGTTACTCAGGGAGTTGTTACTACTGCTAGCTAGATATGTAATCTTATGTACAGGCATCCATTTTACCATGTGCTTCATTGTTAATTAGAGATGAGCGAATTGAAGCTGACGAAGTAGAATTCGATCCAAATTTCAGGAAAAATTCAATTCGCAATGAACGCAAATTTTCTCGCGCTTCGTGGTAACGAATCAATTTTTTTCCTAAAATGGCTGCTGCACTTGTGAGGACATGGAGAAAGGCACTCTGGTAAGGCGGGATCACCCAGATTGACATGCATGCATGCAGCCAATCAGCAGCCAGCCAGCCCTGTGATGTCATAGCCCTAAAAATAGCAGCAGCCATCTTAGATTCTGCCATTTACCAGTGTACTGAGTGCAGGGAGAGACGTCTGCAGGCGCTAGGGAAGGTGTTAGAAAAAACAATTTAATTGTTCAGAAAAAGCGATTTACCAGTGCACGGAAAGATAATTTAATGTGTAGGGAAAGGATAGGGAGGAATTATTCCACAGCATTTATGTAGAACAGGTTCAGTAGGGGAGGTTGCAGCCTGGGTAATAGGAACAATCCTATTACACCTTGCTGCACTGACTGGGGATCCAAATTGCCATTATACAGCTCTGTAATTCCAGCAAACCGTTCTTATTAGGGTGCAAGTGCTGTGTGATACAGCCATTAACAGGGTTTATTACAAGGAAACATTTCTACATCTCATTTGCTGATATGCAGTGCAATTATATGTTCTAAAGCATTTTTTGGCTTTTATTAGTGGGAAGAAAAAGGCTTATTAGCCGTTGTGTGTTGAAGTGCGAAAATTACAGCCCTTTTTGCTGTGTATTAGTGGCAAAAGTAAAATATATTTGCAGGTCAATGGTGCGGTTATCTGTTCTAAAGCCATTTTTGCAGTGTATTAGTGGCAAACCAAAAATATAGACAAAAAATATATAGAAAAACAGTCGGCACTGCCCAGTGTGCTCTTAGTATACAACAGGATTCACATTCATAGGGATCGTGATGCGATAAAATCGATGGTGCTCTGCCCAGTAAATGTCCGTAGCAAAACCACAATTGAAGAACAGAAGAATAGCGCCCAGTGGCTTGACAAACCGCTATTTAGCGCGAAACAGCTGTTGCCTTCCGTCTCTGTGAAGTGACCCGCATCTGCTACGATTTTAACATGGAATAAAGCTGCAAGTGATATAATATTTCGGTGAGTGCCGCTATTCTTCTTTTCTTTAATTGTGGTAAACCAAAAATATATTTGCCAGTCAGCGGTGCAGTTATATGATTGAATGCCTTTTTATTAGGAACACTATACTAATACGGTGTTGGACCCCCTTTTGCCTTCAGAACTGCCTTAATTCTACGTGGCATTGATTCAACAAGGTGCTGATAGCATTCTTTAGAAATGTTGGCCCATATTGATAGGATAGCATCTTGCAGTTGATGGAGATTTGAGGGATGCACATCCAGGGCACGAAGCTCCCGTTCCACCACATCCTAAAGATGCTCTATTGGGTTGAGATCTGGTGACTGTGGGGGCCATTTTAGCACAGTGAACTCATTGTCATGTTCAAGAAACCAATTTGAAATGATTCGAGCTTTGTGACATGGTGCATTATCCTGCTGGAAGTAGCCATCAGAGGATGGGTACATGTTCTCATTCTGTTTACGCCAAATTCGGACTCTACCATTTGAATGTCTCAACAGAAATCGAGACTCATCAGACCAGGCAACATTTTTCCAGTCTTCAACAATCCAATTTTGGTGAGCTCGTGCAAATTGTAGCCTCTTTTTCCTATTTGTAGTGGAGATGAGTGGTACCCGGTGGGGTCTTCTGCTGTTGTAGCCCATCCGCCTCAAGGTTGTGCGTGTTGTGGCTTCACAAATGCTTTGCTGCAGACCTCGGTTGTAACAAGAGGTTATTTCAGTCAACGTTGCTCTTCTATCAGCTTGAATCAGTCGGCCCATTCTCCTCTGACCTCTAGCATCCACAAGGCATTTTCGCCCACAGGACTGCCACATACTGGATGTTTTTCCCTTTTCACACCATTCTTTGTAAACCCTAAAAATGGTTGTGCGTGAAAATCCCAGTAACTGAGCAGATTGTGAAATACTCAGACCGGCCCGTCTGGCACTAACAACCATGCCACGCTCAAAATTGCTTAAATCACCTTTCTTTCCCATTTGACATTCAGTTTGGAGTTCAGGAGATTGTCTTGACCAGGAGCACCCCCCTAAATGCATTGAAGCAACTGCCATGTGATTGGTTGACTAGATAATTGCATTAATGAGAAATAGAACAGGTGTTCCTAATAATTCTTTAGGTGAGTGTATATTCTAAAGGCCTGTCTGCTGTGTATTAGTGGCAAAAGAAAAATATATTCACCATTCACCGTTGCACATATGTGTTGAAAAGCCTTGTGTAGTGTTAAAGTGGTAAAAAAAATTAGGGCCTATTTGCCGTTTAGCGGTGCAGTTATATGTGGTAAATCCCTTTTTGCGGTCTGGACCAAATTACCTAGTGGTGAAATTTTTTATGTAATACAGGCTTTTTTGGGGAAAATTGATGGGCGATTGGAGACTTTCTTCTGTATGAACCGAATACCATTATCCTTTCATTGGTGAAATTTTTTATTGTGGAACAGGCTTATTTTGGGAAAATTGATGGGTGACTGCACACCTCCTTTTGCTGTATGGACTGAATTACGTAGTGGTGAAATTTCTTATGTTGAAACATGCTTTTTTTGGGCAAATTGAAAGATGATTGGAGACTTTCTTCTGTATGAACCGAATTCCATTATCCTTTCATTGGAGACATTTTTTATGTGAAACAGACTTTTTTTGGGAAAATTGATGGGTGATTGGAGACTTTCTTCTGTATGAACCAAATTCCATTATCCACACTATGTCCACACTCTAGCACTCCAGGTACTGTATATAATTATTTCTTACTTGTAATTAGCAATCCACAGGGCGGTCTACCTAACGGCAGGCAAAAACCTCTACTCCATTCTTTCTACAGGATGCTTTCCTAAACTCTGTTCCACAATGTCCATAGAGGAATGTGGTAATACACAACTACACGTATAGTCATCTGGCTGTGTCCAGGCGCTTTTAGGCTTCTCCCGGTCACTGGTGCTTGTGGAGACCATGAGCTAATGCTGCTTCTATCTCCACTAGACTCACTCTATATCCATAAGCAACTCTGGTCTGTGCTAGGTAGCTGTAAGGCTGGTTTCCATGCTCCCTCAGCCTGGCCACAGCCAAGGGGCTAAAATGACAGCTACATCCTGGACAGGTGCTGCTCCTCATCTCCTCACACATAACTAGCTTCATTCCTGGTCTTCCACTGTTCTCCTGTTCTTCCTTGTATTAGCAAACCCTCTGATATATATATAAAAGTGGTGCCTGCACCGCCTAGGGGTGAATAGATGTAATGAGACTCTCCTCTAAAACAGCCTGTTATAAGGAATTTACAGTTTACACAGCAATACATTGACATGATATATACAGAAGTTTGAAGTGCCAATGACCATTACTAAGTGGGACACTGCAAATGTCTCCAACTATGCCCCTCTCGCGATTTACATCAAATACATAATTTTCATGTAGAGAGCCAAGAATTATGCTGGAGGCATGTAATGTATGCAAGTCATGTGTGACCCCTCTCATCACTCTCACGCTGTTCTGCACCTGGTTTGCCTGGGTGAATGGAGTCACACAGGGGAGGAACTGCTCCGTGTCCTTAATCAAGAAATCGAATCCTAGCTTTCTGGGTGACAACTCAAAATCGGAACCATGGGTACCGACAACGGGAAGAACATGGTGTCGGCGCTGCATCAAGGAGGGCTGATCCATGAACCCTGCATGGCACATATGTTAAATCTGGTTGTCAAACGGTTCCTGAAGTCTTCCACCCATCTGCAAGACATCCTAAAAATGGCAAGGAAACTTTGCATGCACTTCAGCCACTCGTACACCGCAAAGCACACCCTCCTTGAGCTGAAGCGGCAGAATGGCATCCCCCAACATATGCAACGTTTCCACCCGTTGGAATTCCACTCTCCATATGTTGGACTGACTATGAACAGAGAAAGGCCATCAGCGGTTTCTTGATGATCCAAGAGGACAGGAGTACTCCTCTGTGTAACTTCGATGTCAGACAGTGGCAGCTCATGAGTGAAACCTGTGGTTTGCTCAGGCCCTTGGAGGAGGCCATGTTATTTGTCAGTCGCCAGGACTACGGGATGAATAACGTCATTTCAGTGCTTCATGTCCTGGAACAGATGCTGGTAAATCTGGCTGGTCATGGGACTAGAGAAGTGGCGCCTAGAAAGATGGCGACAGAGTTTAATACATTTGTCTGTCAAAATCTCTGTTTACAGTCTATGAACGGGAACATAATTTATTGCAAGAATATGCAAACACCTACCAATGTGTTAACCCCCAGAAGTAGGTCATCGTTATGAAGGAGCAGTCATTTTCACAGCTCGAGGTATCCACCCGGAAGCTTGACGTCTGCACGTCGACGGTCTGCATTGCAAAGCTTGTCTAAAAGAAAAATCCGGCAATGCACCCCCTTTGAGGAAACACTTCATCTGGCACAGGCTGCTCTGCTCCTTCAAAAACAATGGACTCTGTACAGCGTGACACCGATGTATAATTTCTCATACACCAGACTAAAAGAGTATTCCAAGCACCTGTCTGCCCACAAAGGTGCCGAGAAGCAGAAAGGTCTTGCCATTGAAGTGGGCTCAGAGCTGAACCTAAAAGCCAAATTTTCCTGTTTACCTGGACTCAAAGGAAAGGACAGAGATCCACTCCACTCCACTCACCAAGGCAAGCACAGGGGACCGGATTGTGTGGACAGGTTGGTTCTGTGTCCCGCACAGAGGACAATCTATTGTAATTGTTACCAGAGACATTTACTTCAATCCCTCTCTTCCTGTATAACGTCTCTGAGGCGCTCATGGCTATCGTAGGGACGTGGTTTCAAAGAAACTTTGACTGTTGTTTTGGTCAGCTGGTGATCAGTTCTCAGGACCTTACCTGGCTAGCAGAGATGTGGACCGAGTATGACATGTCTGGATCAATGTCGGCCACAGAGCATGTTTTCTTTGTGGCCGTCGAACCTCGCATGGACATTTCTTATGCCATCCACACAGAGGACTTCAAGACTTTATGGAATGATATTCATAAATCAAAGGTCAAGGTCACGTTGGAGGAAATGGTATCTCAATCATAAATAACATTATATGCTAAAAATGTAGTGCAGTAATTCTAATGTGTTATGTGCCACTTGTGCAGGGGGTGGGAGACTAGGGCCCACCTTGCTCAGGGGCCCACTGGGGGATTACCCTGTATCCCTGAGGGCCAGTCCGAGCCTGAGGACTACCTAATCTGAGTGCTAGGATTCATCACGGAGCTGCCCATCAATGCATATAGAGAGTGATCCAGCAAATGCAAGCCTGATTGAGATACCAAATGATACATAAAGATAAGATATGACATTCGAGGGGGACAAACTTTATAGATGTCCATGTCGGAGGGGGAGGTTACAAGCCCCTTATTTGTGTTAGAAATACTGCATATTAAAGACAGACAATTAACAGTATACCCCCCCTTCGCTATCAGATATGAATGAAAAACGGCCAGTTATTTATTAAAACATGTCAAATCAATTCATTCATTTGGTCCAGAGGAGAGGTGGTCTTAAGTTCATAAATCCACTGTGCTTTCTTCTGTTTTAAGATTTTATCAATGTCATCCTCCTTATGGAAATATCAATGACTTCGAACATGCAAAATTACAAGACTCTGGGGATACCGTGGATGATATATCACATGTATAGAAACTGGCTTATTCTGTTTATTTCTTACCCCATCCACTTGTTCCCATATTCTCTTTTTAAATTATCTGCAGGTCTTCCTGACATACCGTAGAATAGTTTACCGATACACATACACATAAACCACCCCCTGGTATTACAATTAGAGATGGAGCGGTCATGAAAGGTGACAATTCCTTTAGAGTTGTTGAACGCCGATCCAATAAAGATAAATGGGCATACCTTACAATGTCCACATCTAAATGTGCCTACACTTCTCCTTGATATCCAGTTTTCTTTTTGGGGAGCCTCAAAGTGACTGTGTACTATTCTGTCACCCACACTACGATTTTGTCTGTAGGTAATAGCTTGATAGTCTGGGATTATATCATTAAGGTCCTCGTCAGATTTAAGTAGAGACCAATATTTATTCAGAATGTCTTTTACCTCTTTTGCCTTTGTGTTATAAGTACTGTATTTTTCGCTTTATAAGACGCACCTTATGATAAGATGCACCAGTTTTCAGAGGAGGAAAATTGGGGAAAAAAATAATTTGAACTAAAAGGCGGGTTAAAACATTTTAATCAAAGAACATGTAATGTGTAGACATCACCAAACAGCCAACAGCAGCATTAGGAAACATTATTACTGTAATTAACAGTAACAGATGAGGAAAGATTTAGAACAATACACCTCTAGTCATCTGGAAAGCCCAAAAAGTCCTCACTACAGTCTGAGCTCAAGCTCAGTGGCTCACTATCAGTGGTAACACTGTAACTGGTTTCTTTATACAGGACACCATCCTCAGAACCGTCCAACGCATTTCTGATGCCACATTTTTGAAGGATTTTAAAAGTTTCATCCTTTACTGACAGCCATGAAATCTTCACCCACTCGCAGACTTAGGTGATAGTGGGCCTTTTCATCCATCCAGTGAGTGTAAGATCGTGATTCCCAGCAGCCATCCATTTATTCCACTCCTCTCGCATAAAAACCTTAAAAGGCTTGTTGATTGACACATCCAAAGGCTGCAGCTGGCTGGTAAGCCCCCAAGGAATCACCGCTAGATGAGTGTTCATGTCCTTGAATCTTTTTTTGTGGGTTCACTGATACATACCCTAAACTGGTCAAGCACAAGTAGGGCCAGTTTCTTCAGTAGCCCCCCAGGGCGTTTGGACCACACTTTGTCAACCCATATTCTCAATCCATTCTCGTCCATCCAGCCTTTGTCGTGTACATGCACAATTCCGCCTCTTGGAATTGTCTCTTTTGGCATGTTCTTCCTCTTAAAAATCAGCATTGGTGGTAGTCGGGTCAAGTCTGCGCAGCAGGACAACACAACCGTGTAATGGGTTTTCTTTTTTTTTTTTTTTAAAGATTTTTATTATATTCTTAGAAGAAAAAATACAATGTAACATAACACCAACATTGATGTAAATCGGTACCATACACATAAGCATAAGAATAACTTGTAGGACATGAAGGAATAGAAGAGACTGGAATTACAATCCATTAATAAGGAGGAACATCGCTTATTGTACATCAGATATATGGAGAGGGTACCAGATTATACTCGGCAGAAGTAATACAGCTGCAATCAGAGAAGTATAAATGGGTAGGGTAGAATGGACACCTATAGCTATGTCTCTGGCGTCTATTTAAGTAGTATGTACTATAGGGTTGAAAAAAGAGGAGAGGTTAACCCCCCATTGGTATCCACTTTTTAGGCTGGGCTATCCATATTTAGGAAAAAGAGGGAGACATAAAGCAATTAGTGCTGGGAAAATCTATATTTTGTCCATGGGGCCCACTTTCTCAGGAAAGTCAAATGGGTTCGCGATTCCCAGGAAGCCATTTCTTCAAAACGGTGGATTTGGTCTACTTTCAATCTCCATTGTTCTGTTGAGGGGAGACTAGATTGCAACCAGTATTTGGGAATTAAGAGACGGGCAGCCATCAAGAGCTGTTTAAAAAGAAACGTGGGTGGCAGAGATGTCCCGTTATTGAAGAAGGAGAGCAAGGCTCAATATGGAGAGACAGCAATGTCAGAGGAACATATCTGATTGCTAATCCGGAAGATCTCTGCCCACCACTTATTTATAGGAGGACATGTCCACCAAATATGGAGAAAGGTGCCTATCTCATTTTGACATCTCCAACAGACGTCTGAGGTGGGTCTATTGAAACGAGCAGATTTAATTGGGGTAATATACCATTGTGATAGGATTTTATAGCCATTCTCTTGGGTCAAATAGTGAATGCAAGGAATGGATCGGGAGAACTACCCCGGTTTCCAGTTCCCATGAGCGAATGAAGGATGGTTTGACAACTAAAGGTGGAGATCTTAACTTGTTGTAGATAAAGGAGATGGGTCTTTTAGGGGGGCTGGAGTTGGCAATTAAAACTTCGAACCAAGTGAGAGGGCGGAGAAGTTCTCCATTTGTGTTATATTTGTGAATAAAGGATTTGATGAGTGGGATGATAGTGAAATCACGTGGTTGTGGATTCAGAAGGGTTTTAATGGTTTCATTTGTAGGAGTTAAACCCTGGGGGTCAAGGAAAAGAGAAATTGGCAAGGTTGAGGATCTAATTATTTTAGACAAAGTGCTTCTGGGCCCACTGGCAGCTGAGCCAAGAATGTCACCAGTCATGATGAGAGGAGAGGGGAAAGGTTCCACCATTTCCAAGCATCAACCGTTGCTTTGATGATTGGGAAAGGTTGTAAGTTGATTTGTGGGGGAGCATGGTGGCCCAGGCAAAGGGCTCGTGTCGGCATTCCGATAATGTTTTGTTCCATGGCCACCCAGGATTTGCTCTCTGTGTTTCTCAACCAGTCTATAATTCTTGACATTACTGTAGAATGGCTTTTCCATATAATTCGGGATCTGGCAATCCTATCCCTCCAGACATGCGAGAACGGGTCAGGAAGGAGTAGAAGAGTCTCGCTTTCCTGCCGTTCCAAATAAAAGTTCTAAATTTCTGTTTTAGTGAAGTATAGTAGGATTTAGGCACAGGAATTGGGAGAACTTGTTGGAGGTAGGTGAGACGTGGGATGATGAAAGCGGAGAGGATTTTTCCTACCAAACCATGATAAGGTTGGGACTGACTTGGTGAGATTGTCAAGCGCGGTGAATAGGGCAGTTTTTAAGGGGACGTAATTGAGTTTGAAAAGGTCTGATATGGAAGGGCTCAGTTTAACTCCCAAATAGGTAATGGTTGGAGAGGACCAATTAAAGAGGGACTCTTTCATTAAGGAGAGTTTGAGTGAAGGTGAGAGTCCTGTGCTAATGATGGTGGATTTGCTCTCGTTAATCTTGAAGTTGGAAACAATGCTATATTCCTTCAAGTGTTCCAAGATTACTGGGAGGGACGATTTAGGATTAGATGTCATTATCATGACATCATCCGCGAACGCAGCAATCTTGTGACTTCTGCCTCCAAGAGTTATCCCCTCGAACTTGGTATCTGCTCTAAGTTTGGATAAGAGGGGTTCCATAGCCAAAATGAAGAGGAGGGGGGATAAGGGACAGCCTTGATGAGTTCCATTTTGAATTCGAAAGGGAGTGGATAAGTCACCATTGACCATGACCCGAGCCGTGGCTTGGTCGTACATGGCGAATACAGCCTTGACATATGGACCAGGTAGGCCAAAAAACTTGAGAACATGACTCAAGTAGTTCCAATCGTCGGTGCTGAGGAGTACTAGGGGAGAGGAAGTATGTCTAGCATAGGAGAGTGCATTAACTACTCTAGAGGTGTTGTCCCTGCCTTCCCTGTTACGTACGAAGCCTACCTGATCCACATGTACCAGAAGAGGGAGAAGGACTGCCAGGCGATTGGCCAGAAGCTTTGCAAGTAATTTGAGATCGATATTTAAAAGGGATTTGGGCCTATAGTTAGCACAAAGCTTAGAGTCCTTCCCCTCCTTGGGAATCAAGGCTATATGAGCTAATGTCATGTCTCTGGACAAAGGGGTTCCCATCAAGGCCTGATTGCACACCGTCAATAGGTATGGCAATAGCTGCTTTTTGAAGGTCTTATAGTAAAGTGCAGGAAGTCCGTCTGGACCTGGACTTTTCCCTTTGGGCATCTGATCGAGGGCTGTGGAAATCTCCTTTATAGTAAATGACGTTTCTAAGGAAAGTTTTTGACTCGCTGATAAAGTTGGACAGGAGGCTGATTTCAAGAAAGCGTCCACCAAGGAGGAGTGGTCGGATGAAGACATGGGGGAAGGGAGATTATAAAGTGTATCATAGAAGTCTCTAAATTGTTTAGCTATCTTAAATGAGGCGAAAATAGGTTCACCACTGGGGGTAGACAATTGGTGAATGTAGTTGTCAGATCTTCTGGATTTAATTCTGTTCATGAGGAATTTGGAAGCTTTGTCCCCATGAGCAAAAAACTTATATTGGGAACTAAGATAATACTTAGCCGAGTTATTGTGTAGTAAGGATTTTAGCTCCGCTCTTGCTTTAGAGAGCTCTTGGAATTGGGTTTCAGAGCGAGTAAGTTTGTGAGCCGACTCTAGTTTGTTTATTTTAGAGAGGAGGGTGTTGATGTTGTTTTCCCTGGTTTTCTTTAGATGTGCTCCTAAACTGATGAACTCCCCCTAATATAGGGTTTGTGTGCGTCCCAAATAGTCTGTGGAGAGAGTTCTGGTGAGGAATTTAGGGTGAAGTATTCTTCCAGGTGTGACGTTATTTTCTTTATGGAATCTGAATTGCCCAGGATAGATTCATTCAATCTCCAATTAAAGCATTTAGGTTTCCGTATAGGGGAGGTGACTTTAAGGAATATGGGAGCGTGGTCTGAAATATGTATAGACCCAATTTTGGCCATTTGGCAAAGTTGAAGGTGCTCTTTTGCGATAAAGAGATAATCTATTCGGTGGTAGTTGTTATGTACATGGGAGTAAAATGTATAATCCGGTGTGTCGGGATGGTGGGCTCGCCAAGCGTCTACTAGCTGAAGATCCCAAAGTGTATTTTTGATGAACCTTAGAGATCTTTTTGATTGGGAAGTTGTGTGAGAAGATGAGTCCAGTTGGGGGTTGATGGCCACATTTAGGTCACCCCCTAACACTACTATACCCTCCTTAAAGGAGGCAATCAGAGGAGCTATGGAGGCAAGCCATTTGGCCTGTTTAGAATTGGGGGCATAGAGGTTTACAAATGTATACACCTGAACACCTATATTCCCCTTAACCATGATGTATCTACCCTCTGGGTCTTGTTTGTGGTCCATATATTTAAAGTGGACCCTCCTTTTGAAACCAATACTTACTCCCCCGGATGAGGCGGAACATCCCCCACAATGGAACCAGAGCGGGTAATGAGAGAATTCCATATTAGGGTAATGATTGAACCTAAAGTGAGTCTCCTGCAGGAGCAGCACATCCGATCCCTCCTTACGTAAAATGGAGAAAATTTGACTTCTTTTGGAGGGTGAATTGAATCCCTTTACGTTATACGAAGCTATGAGAATGTCAGCCATAGTTAGGGGATATTGTGTGAGGAAAAGAAAGTGGTGTGCTAGTCCTCCAGGAGAGGGCACTTACGGTTTTCAGGATAACCACCTCGTCCAGGGAAGAGGCCCGGTCTTTTGGTTCCTGTGCGCAATTCAATAATAACAGGAAGATGTATGTGAGGTACCTAGAACTGAACAAAGGGAGAGGGGAAACAATGAGAACAAAATAAAAGAAAACAAAGAGATAACATATAAAGTGGATTGATCCACCGGTGTAAAGCATGGGGGAAAATTGGTCAAAGACCGGTAAACAGGCCGTTCTGCACATAAGCTTGCAGAATAGAACTAAGCAACCTTAGTTCAAACAATCGTGGGTTTTTTATGTGAAGGGAGGATTGGTCAGGCCATCTTCGGACAGTCAGAGCAAGGAAAGTTGAGAGTCAGAAAGGGTTGAAATTTAAGCAGAATAAAGAAGGGAGACTATTTAAGAGGAGAATTGGAGAAAGGTTGGTGAGAGATGAGGGGGGACAGGGAGAGGCATAAAAGAGAAGCATGGATTATTCAATACAGAGATCACATTATATTGTACAGGACTAGAGCCTAGATCTACTAGCAGTATGTTAAGCTAATAAAGCAGATAATAGCCAAGGATTCTTTATAAGGGAGAAGCGAATTATCTGGATAGATCCAGGGTAGTCTAGGAGAATAGAAAGCACCGTCTCTGTATGTGAAGAATACACCGAACAAGTTCCATGAGGATTAATCCTGAGACAGTCTCTTGGGTGTCAACTGCCGACTCCTCTTCCCCGTTTTATGGGCCTTAGGGGTGTGCTGTATTGTGAAAGCTTCAACCGATGGGATTTCTGGTAGGGCTCCTAAGTCCAGGAATAAGTCCCAATTCTCAATTGGCATAGGAGGGATTTGCAGGTGGTCATAAACAGCCTCCAGATCAGCGTATGTCGTGATGTTGATGCGGCGGCCTCCATGAGAGAAGGAGATGCCAAATGGAAAGTTCCATTTATAAAGGATCCTGTTTGCCCATAGCCACTCTGTCAGAGGCTTGAGAAATTTGCGCTTCCTTAAAGTTGAGGGAGCTAGATCTTGGTTGATTGATACCTGGGCCTCTCCAAAGGTGATGTCTTGTCTATTTCTTGCAGCCTCCTGAACAGCATTCTTGACTTGGAAGTTGAGGAATCTGCATATAATATCCCTTGGAGGTTCGTCTGGTTTGGGTCTGGGTCTTAGCGCTCTATGTGCTCTTTCCAGGACAATCTCCATAGCATAATCCGGGCCTAAGAGAGAGGAACAGAGGGAGACAACTGCAGCTGGAATGTCGCCGGGAAGTACAGACTCAGGGATCCCCCGAATGCGCAAGTTGTTCCTGCGGCCTCTGTTTTCCTGGTCTTCCAGGGCGCTCTGAAGTTGGTTGAAGTAAGTACCGCATTTCTTTAGGGAATCGGACGTGGCCCTCTGGTGATCTAGCATCTGGCCCTGTTGATTCTCAAGCGTCTCCACCCTGTCCCCTATGTGCCGCATGTCTTGACGCATGGCTGCGACTTCACTTAGCAGGGGTTCAAGGGCTTTACTGTTCTTCATTGTCACTTGCGTCGTCGTCTGATCTGGCCTTCTGGGGCTGAGCGGGCGCCATTTTAGAATCGCGGGCAACATATGAGGCGGCCGCTTTCTTCAGAAATTTATCCATGTCGCCTCCTGCAACTTGATTTTTACTGGTACCGGAGCTGTCCCCTGCTCTGGGGTTGCCGATTTTGACCATTTTCTGGCGGAATGCTACTGATAGCTAGTGCATAGAACGGGCTGTGGCACGGAGCTCAGAATCAAGCGGCCATCTCAGACCAGCGCTGGCTCCGCCCCCGTAATGGGTTTTCTTGTGTCCTGAGGTCTTCACTGTTACGGTTTTGTGCCTCTCACATCAGCGGTCCTGTTCGATGGAACATCAAAGGTTAATGGGACTTCATCCATATTCCCAATCTGGCATATTTCATAGCCATTTTTCTTTCTTGCATCCAGCACATACTTGTGGAAAGAAAGAATCTTGGACTCATATTCTTTTGGCATTTTTTGCGCAATTCAAGTTTTGTTGTGCATAGCAAGGCCACATCTCCTCATAAATCTGTAGCACCATGATGGGGATCCAGTGAACTCATCAATGCCTTTCTCTGCAGCTCGACGCTTGGCTTCATATATGATAATTTTTGTAGATACTGAGAAGCCATTGTTTCTGTGACGTGTGATCCACTCTTTCATTTCCACGCCAATCTGTGGCCATTTTACAGTACGCCCATGAAAAGTGAGTTTGCTTTTATCTGCTTTTTGCAGCTGATCCTCCTGTTTCTCCACTCCCGTATCATTTTTTCTCTCAGCAGCCCTGTTTCCATGTTCTTTGGCATATTTTATCACCTCCAGTTTAAAAGGGATCATATACTCACCTAAAGAATTATTAGGAACACCATACTAATACGGTGTTGGACCCCCTTTTGCCTTCAGAACTGCCTTAATTCTACAAGGCATTGATTCAACAAGGTGCTGATAGCATTCTTTAGAAATGTTGGCCCATATTGATAGGATAGCATCTTGCAGTTGATGGAGATTTGAGGGATGCACATCCAGGGCACGAAGCTCCCGTTCCACCACATCCCAAAGATGCTCTATTGGGTTGAGATCTGGTGACTGTGGGGGCCATTTTAGTACAGTGAACTCATTGTCATGTTCAAGAAACCAATTTGAAATGATTCGAGCTTTGTGACATGGTGCATTATCCTGCTGGAAGTAGCCATCAGAGGATGGATACATGTTCTCATTCTGTTTACGCCAAATTCGGACTCTACCATTTGAATGTCTCAACAGAAATCGAGACTCATCAGACCAGGCAACATTTTTCCAGTCTTCAACAGTCCAATTTTGGTGAGCTCGTGCAAATTGTAGCCTCTTTTTCCTATTTGTAGTGGAGATGAGTGGTACCCGGTGGGGTCTTCTGCTGTTGTAGCCCATCCGCCTCAAGGTTGTGCGTGTTGTGGCTTCACAAATGCTTTGCTGCATACCTCGGTTGTAACGAGTGGTTATTTCAGTCAACGTTGCTCTTCTATCAGCTTGAATCAGTCGGCCCATTCTCCTCTGACCTCTAGCATCCACAAGGCATTTTTGCCCACAGGACTGCCGCATACTGGATGTTTTTCCCTTTTCACACCATTCTTTGTAAACCCTAGAAATGGTTGTGCGTGAAAATCCCAGTAACTGAGCAGATTGTGAAATACTCAGACCGGCCCGTCTGGCACCAACAACCATGCCACGCTCAAAATTGCTTAAATCACCTTTCTTTCCCATTCTGACATTCAGTTTGGAGTTCAGGAGATTGTCTTGACCAGGACCACCCCCTAAATGCATTGAAGCAACTGCCATGTGATTGGTTGACTAGATAATTGCATTAATGAGAAATAGAACAGGTGTTCCTAATAATTCTTTAGGTGAGTGTATATGAAAGCCTTTTCTGCTTTGACATCTTTCTAAATTTGGATGCAGCAGGAGACTACAGTACGATAATAAAAGAACTGTCAGCATTGTGTCCTTCATAGTCATGGGGACACTAGCTGAGAATATCAGTGGATGACACTGATATGGGGGATCTGTGGATGACACTGATATGGGGGATCTGTAGATGACACTGGTATGGGGGATCTGTGGATGACACACTGTTATGGGGGATCTGTGGATGATACTGGTATGGGGGATCTGTGGATGACACTGTTATGGGGGATCTGTGGATGACACTGGTATGGGGGATCTGTGGATGACACTGTTATGTAAGGGATCTGTGGATGACACACTGTTATGGGGGATCTGTGGATGGCGCTGTTATGGGGATCTGTGGATGACACTGTTATGGGGGATCTGTGTATGACACATTGTTATGGGGGATCTGTCGATGACTAGTGATGGACGAACATCTGCCGGGACAGTTCGTGATCGCGCGAACGCAATCAAATTTTCGCAAACTGCAAGTTCGCAGCGGGTCCCATTCATTTTAATGGCAGGCGAACCTGAAAAACCTTCAGCTCATATTTGCAGCCAAGAAATAGTTACTAGAAGTGCACAAATAGTCCCACAACATGGACCGTGACATACCAGATGTATTATTCGAATTTGTGATCTCCATTCATTTTTTTTTTCAATGCGAAATATCTGCAATATAATTTTCGCGTACGCACATGCTCAAATGCACTATACAGTACCCAAATACACTATAATGAAAGTATATTATAACATTGTACAAGGAAGGCAATCCATTAGAATATACATAAAGATAAAACGTAACCTTTAATAATTTTATTATGAGGGTCCATTCACACGTCTGTAAGTGTTTTGCGGATCTGCAAAACACGGACACCGGCAATGTGCATTCCGCAATTTGTGGACCGCACATCGCCGGCACTATAATAGAAAATGCCTAATCTTGTCTGCAATTGTGGACAAGAATAGGACATTTTCTATATTTTTTGCGGAAACAGAAGCACGGATGCAAAAGTGCGGATCCGCAAATGCGGATGTGGATCCGCAAATGTGGATGTGGATCCACAAATGCGAATGCGGACAGCACATTCCGGCCCCATTGAAAATGAATGAGTCTGCACCCGTTCCGCAAAATTGCGGACCCATTTTGCGGACGTGTGAATTTGAAAAGATATCCCTCAAAATGAAAATAAATTAAATTATTAAAGTTAAGCAAAAAGCATAGATGTGGTCGGCAATAACAAGTGCTCGGCGGCACCAAATCAGAACCCATATGTCCTACCACAATCCGGGGGGTTCCAGTGCACATCGATGAATCCCGGAGGGAAAGCAAAAAACATCCATCCCTGGGCTAGATGATGATGTGGTATTGAAGGACAGGGTGGGCAAAGAACTGTCCCTGATATTGCCCTACAGGGGGTGCTATTCTGGCCCTGATAGCCTAACCACAGGCCACCTGCCCTGATAAGAGCGACCCCGTCCGGAACCTTACCCTATATAAAAATGGCCCTAGTAATCCCCTAGCCCCTAGGCCCCTGACTTCCAGGTGATCACTATATAGATCTATGTGTTTTTGACTCATTATAAAAGTATATTATAAGTATATCGCACCCCTCTGTGTATCACACCTATCAATAGCACACCTCTACCAGTCCTTAAAAGGACTTTTGTGGCCCTATTAGCTAGCGATTTGCGTCCCTAACAGTCTGTCCCTTCTCCACACAGCAACCTCTCCCTACACTGGCAAAACACTGAATGTAAAATGGCGGCCAGATCAGGTTTATTTATAAGGTAGGGGGTGTGTCCATGGGCTGAAATGTCACAATTGGCTGTCCTGTACCACCGGATGGATGTGTCATGGGTCAAAATTCTTCACAATGTAATAGAATATGGCGGGCGCAAATTTCTCCATATGTTCGCATGTTCGATGAATCGCGAATAAGCAAAGTTCGCCGCGAAATGACCGCCAGGTGAACCGCAAGATCATCTCTATGGATGACACACTGTTATGGGGGAATCTGTGGATGACACTGTTATGGGGGAATCTGTGGATGACACTGTTATGGGGGATCTGTGGATGGCACTGTTATGGGGGATCTGTGGATGGCACTGTTATGTGATTATAACCACCATCATCCTAAATAAAACACTGATGTACTGTAGGTACTGTACATTAGTGTATTCTTAAGGATGAGGGGAGTTATAGTCAGATTAAATATGAACACTATCCAGGGACTATACCAATATTGGATTATGGTAACTGGTGGATTCCTATGGATGAGGGGGGTTATAGTCATATTTGGCACACATTTTATTTTTCATTAGGGTACCGTATATTGCCCCTGAGCTGTCCTCACCAAGTGACTTAGGCAGCAATCTACGGAACCAGGACAGAGGAGAGATCATATGTTTGGAGAAATGTAGGAAGCTGATTGGTGGAGGTGGGGGGGTCCAATCAGCTGGATCGCTAGGAGGCACAGAGGAGAAGGGAATCTTCCTGCTGCTCGAGCTGTGGTGAGTGATAGACGTGTGGGCTGGCGTCAGTACAGAGCATACAAAGAAGCCGCCAGCCCGCCCAAAAATAGTGTATAGCATAATGGAAGCACGGTCTGTCGGCATCATTTAGCATTTAGTGAAGCCGCCAGCCCACCCAACTGTCAGGTGCTGTTTAGTGCCGTGATGTATGCGCGGGCTGGAGGCTTCACTGAAGGCTAACTTCTGCTGCCAGTCTGCGCTAACTCTCGCCCGCCCGCAGTTTCATGGCAGCTCAGAAGCCGTTAGTGAGAGCTCCTGAGCTGCTGCAGCCTGCACATTTGGGGTCACATTTTCGTTTATAAGTAATAAAATATTGAGGCGCTCAGTTAGGAAGTTTTGCAATTCAAGTATAGTTAAACATATACACATCCCTTGTTCCAACAACACGCCCATATATGGCTTTGTTTCATAGACAATATCTTTTGTATCTGGAAAGGTTCAACTTCTACCTTCTCTTCTACCTCACACATCAGCCAAAAGGAAATGAGTTTCCTTGACACCCTGGTCAAAATTGACCAATCAGGGTCACTCAACATAGATTTATACCACAAACCCACGGACCGGAATAGTCTTCTCCTTTATAACAGTTGTCATCCCAGAGCCACAAAAAAATCCTTACCACGTTCTCAATATACACGGGTCGATCGGATCGTCACAGATACCACCATTAAAAATACCAGATTAGACAACATGACCGATAGATTTATACAAAGAGGTTAATCGATCAACCAAGGAGAGGAGGTAACCGGACGCTCGTCCTGAAACAGAGGGAGGCCCTCTGGATCCATAAACTGGGGACATTAACACCACACGGCTTGAATCGCGAATGTGACTTTTTCATAAACTTGTGACAGTATTGATGTATATTGATATATGTATCTTTTGTTCTTTCTACAGACTCACTGAATTGTCCACAGCGGGTGAGGGTGATGTATTGGCTCCTGTTCGCCCTGCTCCCTTCCCCCCGCCTTTTTTCTTTCCCTTCCAATTTCCCTCCTTCCCCCCCTCCACCTTTCCAACCCCCCCTTCCTTTTCCCTTCCCCTACCTAGACTAGACATATGCCCCTTTACTACCGGCAGAGGTGTTTTCTCCCATGCACCCCCAGGACTAAACAGTCCTACACATACGTGTAGAATATACTATAATATAGTTCATTATGGCACAACAATCCCTCACGTACAGATCTTAACTGGGCCCATCCACCCCCTTTTTTGATTGGTGCCACTATTCCCAAATGACACTAATTTTCTACATTAATTCCCATATCATATTTCATATCTATACTCTACGTAGTCTCGCTCTCCCCCTCTCTAACAGATTACTCTTATAGTAATACGCCACACATAAAACCTATCTCCACACCCACGAGGCCAGCCCACCACCCCACCCCCCTCCCAATCTAGTCTAACTACTCTTTATTATCGCCTCTTTAATAATTCCCCAACAACCATCCTCATTCCATATTAATGCTTAAAGTGCCAGTACCCTTTAGTATCGCCTCTTTAATAATTCCCCCACTACCATCCTCATTCTATATTAATGCTTTTAGATCAAATTGCACTCTCCCTAATCATTCTCATTCCATATTAACGTCATTTCACGTCATCCATGTTCCACGTAGCACGTCACTTCCGGTCATATGACCGGAATTGCCAGTAAACACACTATTTAAACAGCGGCTAGCACCATCGATACTCCTGCATCCAGCGCCCAGGAATACCTCCATCCACTTTACAGGTAGATAACTGATTCTAATCTTCTTTCCACAGATAGTGCATATGAAGCGCCATCTTCAAGCTACCCTGACCAATCATGAGAATCTATCATGTTGTCACTGCTTTATGTTTGACCTTTATGCCTCCATACCTATATATATATACACTGCTCAAAAAAATAAAGGGAACACATCCTAGATCTGAATTAATTAAATATTCTTCTGAAATACTTTGTTATTTACATAGTTGAATGTGCTGACAACAAAATCACACAAAAATAAAAAAAAATGGAAATCAAATTTTTCAACCCATGGAGATCTGGATTTGGAGTCACACTCAAAATTAAAGTGGAAAAACACACTACAGGCTGATCCAACTTTGATGTAATGTCCTTAAAACAAGTCAAAATGAGGCTCAGTAGTGTGTGTGGCCTCCACGTGCCTGTATGACCTCCCTACAACGCCTGTGCATGCTCCTGATGAGGTGGCGGACGGTCTCCTGAGGGATCTCCTCCCAGACCTGGACTAAAGCATCTGCCAATTCCTGGACAGACTGTGGTGCAACGTGACGTTGGTGGATAGAGCGAGACATGATGTCCCAGATGTGCTCAATTGGATTCAGGTCTGGAAAACGGGCGGGCCAGTCCATAGCATCAATGCCTTTGTCTTGCAGGAACTGCTGACACACTCCAGCCACATGAGGTCTAGCATTGTCTTGCATTAGGAGGAACCCAGGGCCAACCGCACCAGCATATGGTCACACAAGGGGTCTGAGGATCTCATCTCGGTACCTAATGGCAGTCAGGCTACCTCTGGCGAGCACATGGAGGGCTGTGCGGCCCTCCAAAGAAATGCCACCCCACACCATTACTGACCCAATGCCAAACCGGTCATGCTGGCGGATGTTGCAGGCAGCAGAACGTTCTCCACGGCGTCTCCAGACTCTGTCACGTCTGTCACATGTGCTCAGTGTGAACCTGCTTTCATCTGTGAAGAGCACAGGGCGCCAGTGGCGAATTTGCCAATCTTGGTGTTCTCTGGCAAATGCCAAACGTCCTGCACGGTGTTGGGATGTAAGCAAAACCCCCACCTGTGGACGTCGGGCCCTCATATAACCCTCATGGAGTCTGTTTCTGACTGTTTGAGCAGACACATGCACATTTGTGGCCTGCTGGAGGTCATTTTGCAGGGCTCTGGCAGTGCTCCTCCTGTTCCTCCTTGCACAAAGGCGGAGGTAGCAGTCATGCTGCTGGGTTGTTGGCCTCCTACGGCCTCCTCCAGGTCTCCTGATGTACTGGCCTGTCTCCTGGTAGCGCCTCTATGCTTTGGACACTACGCTGACAGACACAGCAAACCTTCTTGCCACAGCTCGCATTGATGTGCCATCCTGGATAAGCTGCACTACCTGAGCCACTTGTGTGGGTTGTAGACTCCGTCTCATGCTACCACTAGAGTGAAAGCACCGCCAGCATTCAAAAGTGACCAAAAAATCAGCCAGGAAGCATAGGAACTGAGAAGTGGTCTGTGGTCACCACCTGCAGAACCACTTCTTTATTGGGGGTGTCTTGCTAATTGCCTATAATTTGCACCTGTTGTCTATCCCATTTGCACAACAGCATGTGAAATAGATTGTAACTCAGTGTTGCTTCCTAAGTGGACAGTTTGATTTCACAGAAGTGTGATTGACTTGGAGTTACATTGTGTTGTTTAAGTGTTCCCGGAGCCTTTATATGTATGCAAATTGAGCAAGCAATTTTTTATTAGTATTGCCATATTTGACACAGATGAGATATATTTGGCTGTATTTGATATAGACGATATGACTATGTTTTGCATGATCATGTTCCAAGTCAAATCCCCATAGAATCATGTTCACTATGTCCACCACCACCTTTTCTCTCCCCCCTTGTCGTTTGCCTTCCACGGTATTCCTTTATTTAGATCCATATAATCATGCTCCATAAACCATCATGTTTGTTCTACTACCATAAGTATATGAATTTCGTTTCACGGGCTCTATGTATTTACACTGCGTGCAGAATTATTAGGCAAATGAGTATTTTGACCACATCATCCTCTTTATGCATGTTGTCTTACTCCAAGCTGTATAGGCTCGAAAGCCTACTACTAATTAAGCATATTAGGTGATGTTCATCTCTGTAATGAGAAGGGGTGTGGTCTAATGACATCAACACCCTATATTAGGTGTGCATAATTATTAGGCAACTTCCTTTCCTTTGGCAAAATGGGTCAAAAGAAGGACTTGACAGGCTCAGAAAAGTCAAAAATAGTGAGATATCTTGCAGAGGGATGCAGCACTCTTAAAATTGCAAAGCTTCTGAAGCGTGATCATCGAACAATCAAGCGTTTCATTCAAAATAGTCAACAGGGTCGCAAGAAGCGTGTGGAAAAACCAAGGCGCAAAATAACTGCCCATGAACTGAGAAAAGTCAAGCGTGCAGCTGCCAAGATGCCACTTGCCACCAGTTTGGCCATATTTCAGAGCTTCAACATCACTGGAGTGCCCAAAAGCACAAGGTGTGCAATACTCAGAGACATGGCCAAGGTAAGAAAGGCTGAAAGACGACCACCACTGAACAAGACACACAAGCTGAAACGTCAAGACTGGGCCAAGAAATATCTCAAAACTGATTTTTCTAAGGTTTTATGGACTGATGAAATGAGAGTGAGTCTTGATGGGCCAGATGGATGGGCCCGTGGCTGGATTGGTAAAGGGCAGAGAGCTCCAGTCCGACTCAGACGCCAGCAAGGTGGAGGTGGAGTACTGGTTTGGGCTGGTATCATCAAAGATGAGCTTGTGGGGCCTTTTTGGGTTGAGGATGGAGTCAAGCTCAACTCCCAGTCCTACTGCCAGTTTCTGGAAGACACCTTCTTCAAGCAGTGGTACAGGAAGAAGTCTGCATCCTTCAAGAACAACATGATTTTCATGCAGGACAATGCTCCATCACACGCGTCCAAGTACTCCACAGCGTGGCTGGCAAGAAAGGGTATAAAAGAAGAAAATCTAATGACATGACCTCCTTGTTCACCTGATCTGAACCCCATTGAGAACCTGTGGTCCATCATCAAATGTGAGATTTACAAGGAGGGAAAACAGTACACCTCTCTGAACAGTGTCTGGGAGGCTGTGGTTGCTGCTGCACGCAATATTGATGGTGAACAGATCAAAACACTGACAGAATCCATGGATGACAGGCTTTTGAGTGTCCTTGCAAAGAAAGATGGCTATATTGGTCACTGATTTGTTTTTGTTTTGTTTTTGAATGTCAGAAATGTATATTTGTGAATGTTCAGATGTTATATTGGTTTCACTGGTAAAAATAAATAATTGAAATGGGTATATATTTGTTTTTTGTTAAGTTGCCTAATAATTATGCACAGTAATAGTCACCTGCACACACAGATATCCCCCTAAAATAGCTAAAACTAAAAACAAACTAAAAACTACTTCCAAAAATATTCAGCTTTGATATTAATGAGTTTTTTGGGTTCATTGAGAACATGGTTGTTGTTCAATAATAAAATTAATCCTCAAAAATACAACTTGCCTAATAATTCTGCACTCCCTGTATATTTATATGTATTTACCAACCTCTGGACACCTACCTACCTTGCTGCTATAACTATATCAAATTTTGCTTGTAAATTATTTATTGTTATGTTATATTATTATTAGAAATACGATACTTAACTTCATGCTCTGCCATCTGTAAAAGACCTATTTAAAACATGTATTTAATACTATTCCAGATAACATGACCGCTGATGAAGGTCCATCGTGACCGAAACGTCCGGTCAGAAATAGTCTGTCATTTTTATATATACCACGGGCAAATGGATGATGCAGAAAAATGAAATAAAACTTTACTTGAATTGCAAAACTTCCTAACTGAGTGACTAAATATTTTAATACTTGGATCACGGCCTAACAGCCCTTGATTGGCCCCGGTGATATTCCTTGAACAGAGTGAGGTTCCTCACTTTACTACACCTTTCGTTTATAAGACGCACTGACTTTTTCCCTCCACTTTGGAGGGGAAAAAAGTGTGTCTTATAAAGCTACAAATACGGTACCTATGATTAGAATAATACCTTGATCTTCACCTTTTTGGCGCTGGGTCAATAATCTCAATCTTTCATATTTATGTGCATACTCCTAGGCCAGTGGTGGCGAACCTATGGCACGGGTGCCAGAGGCGGCACTCAGAGCCCTATCTGTGGGCACCTGTGCCCTGGAAAAAGTCTATGGTGTACCAATATGCCTTAGACTTTTCCTGCCATTCATCAGCGCTGGGCGCACTAGGAACAGCACAGGCAGCCCACTGAATGTAGGCAGGCTATTATAGCTAAATGATAAAGTATGTGGAAGATGCACTATACTGGGCTGTAGTATTCAGGTTAAACTGCCGTGTTGGCACTTTGTGATAAATAAGTGGGTTTTGGGTTACAGTTTGGGCACTCGGTCTATAAAAGGTTCGCCATCACTGTCCTAGGCTCTCCTTATAACCTGAACAGGATAACCCCTGTGGTGAGAACAATAGTATAATAGGGAGAAGAGATGAGCGAACCAGTGAAGATTTAGTTCAGGTTTGCCGAATATTTGAAAATGTGTCAGGTGCTGCTTAGAGCCGTGATGTATGCAGGGCTGGAGGCTTCACTGAAGGCTAACTTCTGCTGCCAGCCTGCGCTAACTCCCGCCCGCCCATAGTTTTATGGCAGCTCAGGAGCCGCTAGTGAGAGCTCCTGAGCTGCTGCAGCCTGAACATTTGGGGTCACCTTTCGTTTATAAGACGCATTGACTTTTTTCCTCCAGGGACAAAAGTGCGTCTTATAAAGCCAAAAATGCGGTACATTTAGCATTTCAGATTTTGCAAAGGTACAATAATCTTAAAATGTTAGACATTGTGGAAGAATTGAAGGACCTGCGTTATCTGAGGAGTGTAAAAGCAAAATTAGTGATGATTAAAAGCAGTTGTTTGCAAATGAAATGATTTACTAAAAGCTATGCTAAACTGCTTCTTGTACAGTTTTCTTTTTTCAGATACAAATGTTATTGGAATATTTATTTTGGTTGACAAAACAATAAAATAAAATAAAAGAACCCCCAAACACCAATAACCTCTGTTCTGATATATTTACGGACGGTTCAAGTCAACATTATGAATTCCTATTGCTTCCGTTATAACATGGTTATAAGACGGAATTAAAAACGGAAGCCTTTAGGGGCATTCCATTTTGATAAGTCATAATAGAAGTCTATGGGCAGCATAACGGAACTGTCTGGTTTCCGTGGAAAAGAAACTCCTGTTGACAGGACTTTGTTTCCTACCTGCATAACGGAAACAGACTATAATGTATGTATGATATAATCAGTAAATAGTTCTTATAATTTTGCTTTGATTTCCATTTATTATTTACAGTAGAATAACAAACAAAGTACAATGTAACCCACGCAGAAAAAGGACAATAGAGAATTCACCTCTAATATGTCATAATTAGAGATGAGCGAAATATTGGAAAATTCGATTCGGCTGCTTCGTGGAATTTTACAAAATAAATTTGAGTTGTGACAAATAATTTTGTCACAAAGTGCATTTCTTTGTAAGTAGTGGGTGCAATGACAGGGAGCGGTGATTGCTCTGCTCCCATCATTGTACTCATCAAATGCAACGTTCATACATGATTACGGCATCTGATATAAATAACAGAGGGAACATTTGAAAAAAAAAATCCAACTTACTTCATCCATTTGCTCACAACGGGCCAGCCACCACCATCTTGCTTAAAGATCTGGTGCGAAATGTAGCGGCCCGAGATGATGCCATCATGCTGGTCGTCACCGCGCACTGGATTTTGTGCGAGATCTTCAAGCAAGATGGCAGAGGCCGGCACGTCGCGAGCAAATGGATCAGGTAAGTAGGATCTTTTTTTTTTTTTTCACACAATTTTAGGTTAAATCGATTCGCTAACATGAAGCAGGAGGACATTTGGCTTCATGGCAAATCAAATTTATCCAGAAATTTGGATTGAAGTCTACTTTGTGGATTTCAATTTGCTTAACACTAGTCATAATACATGATACAATATGAATAGAAATAAACCATAGGCACACTGCTAACAGTGGGGTACCAGCCATGTGTGGGGAAATTCATCCAAAGACACTAAAACTGACTTGTCCCAGTTGAGATATAGAATAGAGATTACAATATTTCTTGAAATTCCATTCATTTCCAATTTTACAAATAAATTTGATTTTAACTTGAATCGATTTTACATGCATTGAATATGCTCCAATTAGCCAGAAAATTGTTATTTGACACTCTGATGTCTATTAGGACTCAGATTTGTTTTATTGATTTTTATCTCATTTTTATTTATGACTTTTAGTTTTTCTCCCCTCCCCTCCCCCTCTTTATTGGAATAACAGCAATAGCAGATAGGTCAGTCACACTGACAAACAGTGGATATAAAAAGTCTACACACCCCTGTTAAAATGTCAGGTTTCTGTGCTGTAAAAAAATGAGACAAATATAAATCAATTCAGAACTTTTTCCACCTTTAATGTGACCTATAAACTGTACAACTCAATTGAAAAAACAAACTGAAATCTTTTAGGTGGAGGGAAGAAAACAAAAACTAAAATAGTGCGGTTGCATAAGTGTGCACACCCTCTTATAACTGGGGATGTAGCTGTGATCAGAATTAAGCAATCACATTCAAAATCATGGTAAATAGGAGTCAGCATACACCGGCCATCATTTAAAGTGCCTCTGATTAACCCCAAATAAAGTTCAGCTGCTCTAGTTGGTCTTTCCTGAAATTTTCTTAGTCGCATCCCACAGCAAAAGCCATGGTCCACAGAGAGCTTCCAAAGCATCAGTCAGGAGAAGGGCACAAAAGAATTTCCAAGGCATTAGATATACCATGGAACACAGTGAAGACAGTCATCATCAAGTGGAGAAAATATGGCACAACAGTGACATTACCAAGAACTGGACGTCCCTTCAAAATTGATGAAAAGACGAGAAGAAAACTGGTCTGGGAGGCGACCAAGAGGCCTACAGCAACATTAAAGGAGCTGCAGGAATATATGGCAAGTACTGGCTGTGTGGTACATGTGACAACAATCTCCCATATTCTTCATATGTCTGGGATATGGGGTAGAGTGGCAAGACGAAAGCCTTTTCTTATGAAGAAAAACATCCAAGCCAGGCTACATTTTGCAAAAACACATCTGAAGTTTCCCAAAAGCATGTGGGAAAAGGTGTTATGGTCTGATGAAACCAAGGTTGAACTTTTAGGCCACAATTCCAAAAGATATGTTTGCCGCAAAACTACCCTGCACATCACCAAAAGAACCCCATACCCACAGTGAAGCATGGTGGTAAGCTAGAGGGAATTATAAACAGTTCCAAATACCAGTCAATATTGGCACAAAACCTTCAGGCTTCTGCTAGAAAGCTGAACATGAAGAGGAACTTCATCTTTCAGCATGACAATAACCCAAAGCATCCATCCAAATAAACAAAGGAATGGCTTCACCAGAAGAAGATTAACCCCTTAAGGACACAGCCCTATTTCACCTTAAGGACTTGGCCATTTTTTGCAAATCTGACCAGTGTCACTTTAAGTGCTGATAACTTTAAAACGCTTTGACTTATCCAGGCCGTTCTGAGATTGTTTTTTCGTCACATATTGTACTTCATGACACTGCTAAAATTGGGTCAAAAAAGTTAATTTTTTTGCATAAAAGAATACCATATTTACCAAAAAATTGGAAAAATTAGCAAATTTCAAAGTTTCTGTTTCTCTACTTCTGTAATACATAGTAATACCCCCAAAAATTGTGATGACTTTACATTCCCCATATGTCTACTTCATGTTTGAAGCATTTTGGGAATGATATTTTATTTTTTGGGGATGTTACAAGGCTTAGAAGTTTAGAAGCAAATTTTTAAATTTTTCAGAAATCTTCAAAATCCCTTTTTATGGACCAGTTCAGGTTTGATGTCACTTTGTGAGGCTTACATAATAGAAACCACCCCATTCTAGAAACTACACCCCTCAAGGTATTCAAAACAGTTTTTACAAACTTTGTTAACCCTTTAGGTCTTCCACAAGACTTCATGGCAATATAATCAATTTTTTCCTGGAAAAAAACAAGGGTTAACTGCCAAACAAAACTCAAAATGGGTTGCCCTGATTCTTTAGTTTGCATAAACATCCCATATGTGGTCGTAAACTACTGTTTGGCCAAACGGGAGGACATAGAAGGAGGGGAACACCATATGGGTTTTGCAAGGCAGATTTTGCAGGACTGGTTTTGTTTATACCATGTCCCATTTCAAGCCCCCCCTTGCACCCCTAGAATAGAAATTCCAAAAAGTGACTCCATCTAAGAAAGTACACCCCTCAAGGTATTCAAAACTGGGTTTACAAACTTTGTTAACCCTTTAAGTGTTCCACAAGAGTTAATGGGAGATGGAGAACCAATTTAGAAATTTCAATTTTTTGGAAAATATTCAATTTTAACCCATTTTTTTCAGCAATAAAGTAAGGGTTAAAAGCCAAACAAAACTCAATATGGGTTGCCCTGATTCTGTAGTTTTCAAAAACACCCCATATGTGGTCGTAAACTACTGTTTGGCCAAACGGGAGCACATAGAAAGAGGGGAACGCCATATGGGTTTTGGAAGGCAGATTTTGCAGGACTGGTTTTGTTTATACCATGTCCCATTTGAAGCCCCCCCCCTTGCACCCCTAGAATAGAAATTCTAAAAAGTGACTTCATCTAAGAAAGTACACCCCTCAAGGTATTCAAAACTGGGTTTACAAACTTTGTTAACCCTTTAGGTGTTCCACAAGAGTTAATGGCAGATGGAGAAACAATTTTGGAATTTCTATTTTTTGGAAAATTTTCCATTTTAACCCTTACTTTATTACTGAAAAAAATGGGTTAACAGCCAAACAAAACTCAAAATGGGTTGCCCTGATTCTGTAGTTTGCAGAAACACCCCATATGTGGTCGTAAACTACTATTTGGCTAAACGGCAGGACATAGAAGAAGGGGAACGCCATATGGTTTTTGGAAGGCAGATTTTGCTGGACTGGTTTATTTACACCATGTACCCTTTCAAGCCCCCTGATGCACCCCTAGAGTAGAAACTCCATAAAAGTGACCCCATATAGGAAACTACGGGATAAGGTGGTTGTTGTTTTGGGACTATTTTAGGGGTAAATATGATTTTTGGTTGCTCTATATTACACTTTTTTGAGGCAAGGTAACAAAAAATATAAATTCTAAAATTGTTTCTACATTCGCTATTTAGTTTTGTGGAACACCTAAAGTGTTAACAAAGTTTGTAAAGTAACTTTTGAATACCTTGAGGGGTGTAGTTTCTTAGATGGGGTCACTTTTTTGGAGTTTCTAGTCTAGGCTACATCAGGGGGGCTTCTAATAGGACATGGTGTCAAAAAAAACTGTCTATCAGAATCTGCCTTCCAGAAACCATATGGAGTTCCCTTCGTTCTATGCCCTGCCGTGCGGCTATATAACCATTTACGACCACATATGGGGTGTTTCTGAAAACGAAAGAATCAGGGCCATAAATATTGAGTTTTGTTTGGCTGCTAACCCTTGCTTTATTACCGGAAAAAAAGGATTCAAATGGAAATTTTGGCCAAAAATTGGTGTTTTGGCACTGTTTTTATTTTATATTTTTAACTCTGTTCATCTGAGGGGTTTGGTCAAATGTTATTTTTATAGGGCAGATTCTTACAAACGCGGCAATACCTAATATGTCTACATTTTAGAATTTATTTAGATTTTACACTACATTCAGATTTTAGGAACCCAAAAAAATTATTTTACTATCTCCATAGCCTGGGAGCTCAATTTTTTTTTTTTAGTTGGGCGATTATCTAATGTGGGGGCTCATTTTTTGCGGGATGAGAGGCGGTTTCATTGGCACTAATTGGGGGTGCATATGACATTTTGTTTGATCGCTATTACACTTTTTTGTAATGTCAGGTGTCCAAAAATGGCATTTTTTTACACTTTTTTTTTTTTTAACGCTGTTCATCCGGGGGGGCGGGGGGGGGGTTGGGTTACATGTTACTTTTATAGAGAAGATTTTTACGGACGCGGCGATGCCCAATATGTATGGCTCTCAGACTTTGGAAACAATAAGCAGGCATCCTAAAACTGTGGCCCTCCAGATATTGTAAAACTACAATTCCCACCATGCCCTGCTGATGACTGTAGGTTGTCTGGGCATGCTGGGAGTTATAGTTTTATAACATCTGGAGGGCTGTAGTTTGAGGATGCCTGCACTAAACTAATATTTTTTTGGGGAAAAAAATTGTTTCTGTGTCTCCAAAGTCTGAGAGACATAGTTTTTTTATGTTCTCTAGGGGACTGTTGGGGATTATAAAAATTTAGTACTCCATGGAAGTGTGATACTCCCTGAAGCAATCGATAACGCAGAGGCCCAGATGATCGGGGAAAGTGTCACATTGAGTAGTGGTGTCCTTCCGTATCCCCCTCTTGTGACACACTCTGCATCTTTTTTGGGTTTGTCCCTTCTTCCCAGTATGGGGGACCACACTTGGAAAATGTTGGCCAGGGACGATCTGGGCGCCTTCAATTCCCGAGGTACTCCGGCCTGCTCTTTCCCAGTCTGAAAAGATCAGGTCATTGAGGACTGCCTGATAGAATTGGAGGAATGTCCCTGTGCTGCCAGTGCTTCAGGATAGTGCACAAGAGTTGTACATGGCAACCTGTACCAAGTAGACCGCAACTTTTTAGTACCATGCCCGGGTTTTGCGCATGGCGTTATATGGCTTGAGGACTTGATCAGAGAGATCAACTCCTCCCATATACCGATTGTAGTCGACGATACAATCTGGCTTGAGGACGGTTGCCGCGGTACCTCGCACAGAGACAGGGGTGATGCCGTTACCGTGGATTCTGGACAGTACAAGGACATCCCTCTTGTCCTCATACCTGACCAGCAACAGGTTTCCACTGGTAAGGGCACGGGTCTCACCCCTGGGGATAGGTACCTGGAGGGGGTAGGCAGGGAGGCCGCGTTGATTTTTCCGCACGTTCTTACAAGCGAACGTGGATCTGGCGGCAAGGGACCTGAACAAGGCAATGCTGGTATAAAAGTTATCCACGTACAAGTGGTAACCCTTATCCAGCAGTGGGTACATAAGGTCCCACACGAGTTTCCCGGTAACACCCAGAGTGGGGGGACATTCTGGGGGTTGAATACGGGAATCTCGCCCCACGCACACACAAAATTTGTAAGTGTACCCTGAGGTACTCCCTACCCCCACTTTCTACTAGTGTCATGTGATTCTTTGTATTCTTTTTCCCTTCCGGTTTTCCCCACCAATATTAACAGCAAAATTACATTGGGCGCAATTTTTATGCAAAAGCTTCAGAATTTTTTTTCTGATATTTTGAACAAATCTGATTCTTTTAGAATTGATTCACTCATTCCTAATATAGACCTGTGTGATCTCCAAAGTCATTAATATAAACATAGGTGCTAATGCTTTATCCCTAAAAACAACAAAAGTTTGTCAGCATGAAGTGCTAATTTCTCAACTTTCTCACCATTTTTGAAGCCAAAGACCTGTTTGGTGGACCTAAGTATCATTGCTAGTGATTCCACAATTGTATAGCTTTCTTAATGTCTTTGTTTCTCAGACTGTATATAATGGGGTTGACTAGAGGAGTAAACACAGTATATAACAATGATAGGATTTTACTTATAGTAAGTGTTTGTCCTTTATTTGGGACAATATAAACACTGAACATGGTCCAGTAGAATATGGAGACCACAATGAGGTGGGAGCTACAGGTGGAGAAGGCTTTCTGTCTACCAGTACTGGATGGGATCCTTAAGACTGCTACAACAATGTAAGTATAAGACGTTACAATGATTGTGGTTGGAATGAACACAATTGGAAAGCCAACTGAATAAATCTCCAAGTGAACAATGAAGGTGTCAGAACAGACAAGTTCTAGTAACGGGATAATGTCACAGAAGAAATGGTCAATGATATTTGATCGACAAAAATATAGCTTTGTTGTTGTAATGATGTAAGTCAAAATCATAGAACAGCCAAACAACCAACAGATGACAGTCAATATCAGACAATATCCATTTGTCATGATAGAGGTGTAACGTAGCGGATTACAGATGGCCACATATCTGTCATAAGACATCACAGCAAGGAAAAGACATTCAAATGTTTCTGAAGCACATAAAAAATAAAACTGAGTAATACAGTCAATAAAAGTAATGGTCGCCCCATTATTCAGTAGGATGTGGAGCAGGTTGGGGACAATATCTGTGGTCACCAAAATGTCACTTATGGACAGTTGTGAGATGAAAAAGTACATTGGAGTGTGGAGGTTCTTGTTCATGGACACCAGGGTAATGATCAGAAGATTCCCAAATATTGTCACACAATAAACCACAAGGAAAAGAAAGAACAGTGAAATTCTTAATTCTTGACTGACTTGAAATCCTAAGAGGAAAAACTGTGTGACTGCAGTGTAATTGTTCCCCTAAAATTAGAACAAATACTAATCAAACAGAGCAGTGAATTTTTACTTCATTTAACAATTAAGGCTACTTTCACACTTCCGTCTTGGGCTCTCACAAGTGGTCCAAAACTGATCGGTGTTGCCCTAATGCATTCTGAATGGAAAAGTATCTGCTCAGAATGCATCAGTTTGTTTTTGTTCAGTCAGCATTCCGCTCTGAAGACAGACACCAAAACGCTGCCTGCCTGACGAAGCGGAGCCAAATGGATACGTCTTGGCACACAATGTAAGTCAATAGGGACCGATCCATTTGTAATGGCTCCGTTTGAGGCGGATCCGTTTTAAACCATTTTGCTCACTGAGCATGCTCAAGAATTGTCCCCTCCCCCAGCAGCCATATCGGCCATCTTGGATCAACTTGGCAAACAAACTGGTAAGTATAGAAAGTTTTAATATCTATCTATCTATCTATCTATTTATCTTTATCTATACTGTATCTATTATCTATCTATCTATCTATCTATCTATCTATCTATCTATCTATCTTTATCTCTAACTATTATCTATCTATCTATCTATCTATCTATCTATCTACAGTATATATAAATCACTGGGTGGAGATTATGGCACTGAGGGGTGGGCTGATGGCACTGAGGGGGTGGGCTGATGGCACTGAGGGTGGCTGAAGGCATGGGGGAGATTATGGCACTGGGGGGGGGGCTGATGGCACTAAGGGAGGGAGATTATGGCACTGGGGGGGCTGATGGCACTGGGGGGGCTGAGGGAAGGCTGATGGCATGGGGGAGATTATTGCACTGGGAGGGAGCTGATGGCACTGAGGGAGGGCTGTTGGCACTGAGGGGGGCTGATGGCATAGGAGGAGATTATGGAACAGAGAGGGGCTGATGGCATGGTGGGATATTATGGCACGGGGGGGAAGATGGTACTGAGGGGGGGTGGATAGCACTGAGGGGGGCTGATGGTGGGGGGGGGATTATGGCACTGGGAGGGTGGGCTGATGGCACTGAGGGAGCTGATGGCATTGAGGGGGGCTGTTGGCATGGGGGAGATTATGGCACTAGGGGGTGATGGCACTGAGGAGGGCTGATGGCACTGAGGGGGTGCTAATGGCACTGAGGGGGGCTGATGGCACTGAGGGAGTGCTAATGGCACTGAGGGGGCACTGATGGAATCGGCGGAGATTATGGCACTGAGGGGGGCTGATGGCACTGAGGGAGTTGATGGCACTGAGGGGGGATGATGGCACTGAGGGGGATCTGATGGCATGGGGGAGATTATGGCACTAAGAGGGGCTGATGGCACTGAAGGAGCTAATGGAACTGAGGGGGGGAGATTATGGCACTGGGGGGGCTGATGGCACTGAGGGGGGATGATGGCATGGGTGGAGATTATGGTAATGGGGGGGCTGATGGCACTGGGGGGGCTGATGACACTAAGGGGGACTGATTGCATGAGGGGAGATTATGGCACTGAGGCAGCTGATGGCATTGAAAGGAGCTGATGGCATAGGGATATTATGGCACTGGGAGGGGCTGATGGCACTGAGGGAGGGCTGTTGGCACTGAGGGGGGCTGATGGCATGGGGGAGATTATGGCACTGAGAGGGGCTGATGGCACTGAAGGGGGATGAAGGCACTGAGGGGGGAGATTATGGCACTGGGGGGCTGATGGCACTGAGGGGGATGATGGCACTGAGGGGGGCTGATGGCATTGGGGGGAGATTATGGCACTGGGGGGGCTTCAGGCACTGAGGGGGGGGGCTTATGGCACTGAGGGGGGCTGATGGCAATGAGGGGGCTGATGGCAGTGAGGGAGGGCTGTTGGCACTGAGGGGGGGCTGATGGCATGGGGAGATTATGGCACTGAGAGGGGCTGATGACACTGAGTGAGCTGATGGCACTGAAGGGGGATGATGGCACTGAGGGGAGCTGATGGTATTGGGGGGATATTATGGCACTGGGGGGGCTTCTGGCACTAAGGGGGGCTTATGGCACTGAGGGGGGCTAATTGCAATGAGGGGAGCTGATGGCACTGGGAAGGGTTGATGGCAGTGAGGGAGGGCTGTTGGCACTGAGGGGGGTTGATGGCATGGGGGAGATTATGGCACTGAGAGGGGCTGATGAAACTGAGTGAGCTGATGGCACTGAAGGAGGATGATGGCACTGAGGGGGCTAATTGCACTCAGGGGGGATGATGGCACTGAGGGGGGCTGATGGCATGGGGGGAGATTATGGCACTGGAAGGGGGCTTCAAAAATATGATCTTGGGAATAATGTGGTTTTTTAGCATCTTCAAAAAGCAAAAATAAAAAAGTAAATGGGAAGGATTTTCTGTGGTGGGCAAGCACGAGCTTATCTCCTCGAAAGTAAGTTCTTGAAATAATCATTTTATGAATGTGATATCTCTGTCAATGGTGCTCTAAACATGTTCATATACTGTTTTTAATCTGCATTTGGTCTTGTATTATGTCTCGTACAGATGTCTTCACCATGTGAATCGGAGCAGAGAAACCCACCCAGAAGACGCCGTCAAATTTTGCAGCCGGTAAGTATAACAAGCAACACTTGGAGTTTGGAATACTGTTTGATTCATTGCATTAGTATGTGCTATATTCTAGTCTTCTTCATCATCATCCTCCGGCTCACCTGCTGGGGCCTCGGTGTCACCAAGGGGAGGTGGAACAAGTATGGACTAGGGCTGGCAAGAAGTAAGTATATTTATATATATTCTCTTTAAACATTTTTTTTTTGTTAGCAACCTGCACCTAGAGCCACCTGGCAGGATCCCTCTGTCTCCTCCAGAGTTCGTAGGAGAGCCTGTAGCAGTCGGGGACGTTTAAGTATCGAATACGTAATACTAATTTTCATTTGGTTTTTGGACTTTCATAAAAAAATATATATTTGTCTTCTAGGGTTCCAGAGTCTCCATCAGGGAAGATGAGGAGTTTGTTGTCCCTCACATCGATAACGAACTCCTCATCCAACTGGTGAAGGGACGTCCCGCTTTATGGGACCAGGCTGACCGCCACCATGCCGACCATCAGCGCACCCAGCGGCTCTGGAGGGAGATCGGTGAGGCGTTATTCACCACCTAGGGGGATCTCACCGCGGCGGCTCAGAGGCAATGTGGTAAGTACAGCAATATGTATTTTTACCACATTCATATTGTTAGCCTAACAGCATGCAAATTTTATTTTTTTTTACAGTTCAAAAGGTTCTCATTTGGTGGTGGTCAATCCGGGACAGCTTCAAGAGGGATTACAACCACGAGGTTCAGGCCCCGAGTGGATCTGCAGCAACCTCAAGGCAACCATATATGCATAGTGCGGCCTTGGCGTTCCTAAGACGTACGCTGGCGCTAAGAAGGAATTTTATTTTATTTTTTTAAGGACTGGAAAAAGCGCAAGGGACACGCAAGGGACATGCTGCTGTTAAAGGTGTTGTCCAGGTTCAGAGCTGAAGCCAGACCTATACAGAATTTCAACCGGGCAGCCACCCTGATGTTAGCAACAAAGCATTTCACGGTCCAATGCTCTCCCTTGCCCTGCTCACACTAACACACTGCTAGGCAGAGAATTCCGCCAAACTATGTGTTCGGTGACGTCACCGGCTCTAATGGGCAGGCTTTAGCGCTGCCCTAGCCGTTTTACAGGCTGGGGCAGCGCTAAAGCTGGCCCATCAGTGCTGGTGACGCAACGGGGCTCACTGATAGGCGCAAGACTACGTCTGGCAGCGTTATGGAGACCCCAGTACGTCACTGAATCTCCATAAAATTCCACTTCTCTGCTCGATTCAGCTCAGTTTAGTGGGGTAGTCTGGGTAAAAATATGGGTATGTCCTGGGTCAGCCCTGAACCAGGATTACACCTTTAACAAGCATTACTTCTTGTGACAAGGCAGATTGTGTGATGTTGTCTTGCAATATTAAGAAAGGGCCAATTATTATTATTATTTATTATTAAAGCACCATTAATTCCGTAGTGATGTACATAAGAAAAGGGGTATACATACACAATACAGACAATTCCACTAAGCCTGCCTGTGAGGGCTTACAATTTTCATGGTATGGCAGAAGGACACAGTAGGAGAGGGTAAATTTGTCCATGGTGGTATAGAGGCAGCAGGGTCACTGGTTGTAGGCCTTTTTGAAGAGGTGGGTTTTTAGGATTATTTTGAAGGATTCCACTGTAGGTAAGAGTTTGATATGTTGGGGTAGCGAGTTCCAGAGTGTGGGGGATATACGGGAGAAGTCTTGGAGGTGATTGAAGAGGTGATAAGAGGAGAGAAGGAGGTCTTGTGAGGATAGGAGATCGTGTGTGGGGATGTATCAGCAAAGTAGCTCAGAGATGTAGGGAGGGGACAGGCTGTGGACAGCATTGTATGAATTTGTTAGTATTTTGAACAGAGTTTCCTGGGCAATGGGGAGCCAGTGAAAGGATTGGCAGAGGGGAGAGGCAGAGGAGTATTAGGGTGAGAGGCGGATTAGTCGATCAGTAGAGTTGAGGATAGATTGGGGGATTCGAGAGTGCTAGATGGAAGGCCATAGAGGAGGATGTTGCAGTAGTCTAGGTGGGAGATGATGAGGGCATGTACAATCAATTTCGCAGACTTAAAGTTAAGAAAAGTGCGGATGCGGGAGATGTTTTTGAGTTGGAGGCGGCAGGTGGTGGAAAGGACTTGGATGTGCGGTCGGAAGGAGAGCGCAGAATCCATGGTCACTCCAAGGCAACGGACTTGGTTGACCGTGGAGAATGTGCAGCCATTGATCGTGATAGATAGGTCTGTTGGGGGGGGGTGTTGAGCAAGATGGGGAAAGATGATGAATTCTGTTTTTTCCATGTCAAGTTTTAGAAAGCGAGAGGAGAAGAAGTAGGATATGGAAGGTAGGCATTGTGAGATTCTGCATAGTAGGGTGGTGATGTCTGGACCAGAGAGGTAGATTTGTGTGTTGTTAGCATAAAAGTGATACTGAAAGCCATGGGACTCTATGAGCTGTCCAAGGCCGAAAGTGTAGATAGAGAAGAGCAGGGGTCCTAGGACAGAGCCTTGCGGGACACCAACAGAGAGGGAATGAGACGAGGAGGTGGTGCTAAAGTGGGAGATGCTAAATGTCCACTCTGTGGGGTATGATGTGATCCAGAAGAGGGCCAGGTCAGTGATGCCAAGAGATAAGAGAGTTTGTAACAGAAGGGAGTGGTTGACAGTGTCAAAGGCAGAGGACAGGTCAAGGAGAAGGAGAACAGAATAATGTTTTTTTGTTTTAGCTGTTAGTAGGTCATTGGTGACTTTGGTGAGGGCAGTCTCAGTTGAGTGGTGGGGTCGGAAGCCAGATTTTAGTTTTTCTTCTGTAATGGTGGAGAAGCGGGTTTTGGGAAAAGAGGACTGAGCAGTTATGTAGAGGGTTTGTGGGGACTCTGCACTGAAGCTTTCTCTGATGTTGACTAGCTTTTGTTTGAAGTATTTGGCAAAGTCCTCAGCTGAGATAAGAGGAGAGTGTGGGGGCACTTGGGGCGCTGGGGGACGGAGAAGGGAGTTAAAAGGTACCTCAGGGATCTGTTCTGGGACCCATATTGTTTAATATCTTTATCAGAGAAATTGCAGAAGGCCTCGATGGTAAGGTGTGTCTTTTTGCCGATGACACAAAGATTTGTAACAGGGTTGATGTTCCTGGAGGGATACACAAAATGGAAAAGGATTTAGGAAAACTAGAGGAATGGTCAAAAATCTGGCAACCAAAATTTAATGTTGATAAGTGCAAGATAATGCACCTGGGGCGTAAGAACCCGAGCAGAATATACAGTAAAATCAGTGATACGGTCCTAACCTCAGTATCGGAGGAAAGGGATTTAGGGATCATTATTTCAGAAGACTTAAAAGTAGGAAGACAATGTCATAGAGCAGCAGGAAATGCTAGCAGAATGCTATATATAATGTGTATAGGGAGAGGCATTACCAGTAGAAAGAGGGAGGTGCTCATGCCGCTCTACAGAGCACTAGTGAGACCTCATTTGGAGTATTGTGCGCAGTACTGGAGACCATATCTCCAGAAGGATATTGATACTTTGGAGAGAGTTCAGAGAAGAGCTACTAAACTAGTACATGGATTGCAGGATAAAACTTACCAGGAAAGATTAAAGGACCATAACATGTATAGCTTGGAAGAAAGACGAGACAGAGGAGATATGATAGAAACTTTTAAATACATAAAGGGAATCAACAAGGTAAAAGAGGTTAGAATATTTAAAAGAAGAAAAACTGCTACAAGAGGACATAGTTTTAAATTAGAGGGCTAAAGGTTTAAAAGTAATATCAGGAAGTATTACTTTACTGAGAGAGTAGTGGATGCATGGAATAGCCTTCCTGCAGAAGTGGTAGCTGCAAATACAGTGGAGGAGTTTAAGCATGCATGGGATAGGCACAAGGCCATCCTTCATATAAGATAGGGCCAAGGGCTATTCATAGTATTCAGTATATTGGGCAGACTAGATGGGCCAAATGGTTCTTATCTACCGACACATTCTATGTTTCTAAAAGTGTTAAAAAGTTGTTTGGGGCTGAGGGACAGGGAAGATATGAGGGATGAGAAGTAGGCCTGTTTTGCATCAGCGAGTGGTGATTTGAAAATGAGGAGGGATTGCTTGTATGTGGTGAAGTGATCCTTAGAGTTGGATTTCTTCCATCGCCCAGTAGCCCTGTTGATTTTTCGGGTTTTATCGTGTGTGAGGGGAGCAACAATGTCCAGAGCTGTACTTATTGTGGTTTTATATAGGGTGGTGGCAGTATCTGGGTATTAGAGGGAACAAATGGTAGAGAGTGGCAGAAGAGAGTCAGAAAGCAAGCAAAAGTCGAGATGTTTAAGGTTCCTGGGGGGGGGGGGGGGGGGTTTAGTGTGTGGACCAGGGGAGTAGCAGAAGAGACCAGTGAAGAGAAGGTGAGTAGGTTGTGTGGTCGGATAGGGGGAGAGACAAGTTAGAAAGGTTAGATAGGGAGCAGAGGCAGGTAAAGATAAGATCCAGAGTATGACCATTTCTGTGGTTGGGAGCAGAAGACCACTATGAGAGGCTGAAGGAGGATGAGAGTGATAGGAGTTTAGAGGCGGCTGAGTAGAAGATGTCAATAAGGATGTTGAAGTCACCCATGATAATAATGGGGATGTCGGCAGAAAGAAAGTGTAGGAGCCAGGTGTTAAAGTGGTCAAGAAGGATGGTGGCTGGACTTGGGGGGCGATAAATGACAGCTACTTGGAGGTTGGAGGGAGAGTAGATGCGAACAGAGTGTACTTCAAATAAAATGAGTGTAATGGAGGGTGGCAGTGGAGTTGGCCTGTAGGAGCAGGTGTCTTATAGGAGAAGACCAACTCCTCCACCATGTTTGCTGCCGGGTGGGGGTTTGAGTGAAATGAAATCTGCTATAGGAGATTGCAGTAGGGGAGGAGGTATCAGAGGGTGTCAGCCATACAGGGAGTGCAGAATTATTAGGCAAATGAGTATTTTGACCACATCATCCTCTTTATGCATGTTGTCTTACTCCAAGCTGTATAGGCTCGAAAGCCTACTACCAATTAAGCATATTAGGTGATGTGCATCTCTGTAATGAGAAGGGGTGTGGTCTAATGACATCAACACCCTATATTAGGTGTGCATAATTATTAGGCAACTTCCTTTCCTTTGGCAAAATGGGTCAAAAGAAGGACTTGACAGGCTCAGAAAAGTCTAAAATAGTGAGATATCTTGCAGAGGGATGCAGCACTCTTAAAATTGCAAAGCTTCTGAAGCGTGATCATCGAACAATCAAGCGTTTCATTCAAAATAGTCAACAGGGTCTCAAGAAGCGTGTGGAAAAACCAAGGCGCAAAATAACTGCCCATGAACTGAGAAAAGTCAAGCGTGCAGCTGCCAAGATGCCACTTGCCACCAGTTTGGCCATATTTCAGAGCTGCAACATCACTGGAGTGCCCAAAAGCACAAGGTGTGCAATACTCAGAGACATGGCCAAGGTAAGAAAGGCTGAAAGACGACCACCACTGAACAAGACACACAAGCTGAAACGTCAAGACTGGGCCAAGAAATATCTCAAGACTGATTTTTCTAAGGTTTTATGGACTGATGAAATGAGAGTGAGTCTTGATGGGCCAGATGGATGGGCCCGTGGCTGGATTGGTAAAGAGTAGAGAGCTCCAGTCCGACTCAGACGCCAGCAAGGTGGAGCTGGAGTACTGGTTTGGGCTGGTATCATCAAAGATGAGCTTGTGGGGCCTTTTCGGGTTGAGGATGGAGTCAAGCTCAACTCCCAGTCCTACTGCCAGTTTCTGGAAGACACCTTCTTCAAGCAGTGGTACAGGAAGAAGTCTGCATCCTTCAAGAAAAACATGATTTTCATGCAGGACAATGCTCCATCACACGCGTCCAAGTACTCCACAGCGTGGCTGGCAAGAAAGGGTATAAAAGAAGAAAATCTAATGACATGGCCTCCTTGTTCACCTGATCTGAACCCCATTGAGAACCTGTGGTCCATCATCAAATGTGAGATTTACAAGGAGGGAAAACAGTACACCTCTCTGAACAGTGTCTGGGAGGCTGTGGTTGCTGCTGCACGCAATGTTGATGGTGAACAGATCAAAACACTGACAGAATCCATGGATGGCAGGCTTTTGAGTGTCCTTGCAAAGAAAGGTGGCTATATTGGTCACTGATTTGTTTTTGTTTTGTTTTTGAATGTCAGAAATGTATATTTGTGAATGTTGAGATGTTATATTCGTTTCACTGGTAAAAATAAATAATTGAAATGGGTATATATTTGTTTTTTGTTAAGTTGCCTAATAATTATGCACAGTAATAGTCACCTGCACACACAGATATCCCCCTAAAATAGCTAAAACTAAAAACAAACTAAAAACTACTTCCAAAAATATTCAGCTTTGATATTAATGAGTTTTTTGGGTTCATTGAGAACATGGTTGTTGTTCAATAATAAAATTAATCCTCAAAAATACAACTTGCCTAATAATTCTGCACTCCCTGTATTTCTGTGATACCCAGAATGAAAAGTTTTCGAGAGATGAAGAGGTCATGAATGTAGGACAGTTTGTTACAGACAGAGCATGCATTCCATAATGCTCCTGCAAGAGGAACCAAAGGAGCAGGGGTCAGAGGAATGGTTATTAGGTTTAAGGGGTTGCAGAAATTTGTAGAAGGAGATTTGTACTGGGACATGGAGGCGATAGTGGGGATTTGCTGAGGGGGGCCTGGATTTGGAGAGATATCACCAGCAATTAGTAGAAGCAAAGAAAGTGTTAGTCAGTGAGAATAAGAGAGGGCATAAGGTATCTGTGTGTGTTTGGGAAGGAAGTGTTTTAAGTTGCCAAACAGGTTTGTGCAAGAGGTCAGATGAGAATGTAAGATGGAGGGAGAGATTAATAGTTCCTTGCTGGATGTGGGGGTATTTCAGGAGCTTTTGGAAAAGTGGGGCGAGTAAGATGAAAGATTGAAACATTGTTTGCACTAACTATTTCAGTAATTACCTTTGTTCCTCTGCTGGTACAATTCTGGTATAATTCGGTATGTGCACTTAAAGAGTTGCACTTGAAAGATGTTGCATTGAAAAGACCAAGGCCAATAGCTTAAAGGTGTTGTCTCAATAAAGACGATGGGGCATATCGCTAGGATATGCCACAATTGACTTATAGCGTATAGTTGCTGTGGTGATGTGTACAGTGCTGGAAGGCATGTGTATCCCACCCAGATACCTCAGCTGGGTGAGATAATTAAAATCCGGAAAGCCGCAGTGGTCTTAGCCAAGAATAGTTTGCTGAGACAGTTTTGTATACATTTTCTTCTGGGCTGGATTTTACTTGTATTGGCTGATGATAGTGGGATTTGCCAGTCAGCACCCTTCCGTCACAGGTATTCCCTTTCACTTGAGGTGATCGCAGGTGGGACCTGCTCTAATCAAGGAGGCATAAAACCAACCCTCTGTGTGTTAGTGAGGGACAGAGAAAGACTTGGAAACAGAGGCCTAGTGAGGCTCTGAGTGGTCTCAGCGAGGAGGGCTGAGGGACCACGAGGCTTTTTAAAGCCTGAAGTTTGAGGGACCTAGCGATGCCTGCGGAAAGAGGGTCACACGTCCAGAGTCAGGTGGACTTCTGGGCCACAGTCCCACAAAGGTACTGATGTTGTTGTAGTCACAGTCTGGAGGCTGCTGGACTGTTTGGGCTGAGAAAGCTGCATCTGATGTGTGAACTGTGTTTTTTAGAGATGAGTCAGGGAATGAATTATGTATTAGGTAGTGCCTAGATGGGCAGGAATTATTTTGGTTGCTGTATTGTGCTAAAGTGCTAGAAAATAAAGCATTGTTTGTACTTTAATCCAATTGTCTGCGAGAAATCTGTGATTGAGACCCCCTGAAAAAAGGCAATTCCTTACATTGCGTACCAGCGCATGTACACACACCTATATCGAGAACATGAAAGTGCTGGTGAGCGCACTGTGCAGGCACATCATCCTCTCCATTACGTTTCTATGGGTCCTCCAATAATAGCTGAGCGCTGGATAGGCTGTTTCCATCGTGCCATGGAAGTTAATGGGAGCAGTGGCCGGTCATGTGCGGTGCACTCCCATTCACTTCTATGGACAAAGCACTTGGAGGTGGCCGGACTGGACTCCTCCAGCAAACTTACCTTGTGTGGCTATGTCACCGATATACAGTCAGGTCCATAAATATTGGGACATTGACACAATTCTAAATTTTTTGGCTCTATACACCACCACAATGGATTTGAAATGAAACAAACTAGATATGCTTTAACTGCAGACTGTCAGCTTTAATTTTAGGGTATTTACATCCAAATCAGGTGAATGGTGTAGGAATACAACAGTTTGCATATGTTCCTCCCACTTTTTAAGGGACCAAAAGTAATAGGACAGAATAATAATCATAAATCAAACTTTCACTTTTTAATACTTGGTTACAAAGTATTGGTGAAATGCATGCTCAATCAGATTCAGGTCAGGTGATTGACTTGGCCGTTGCATAACATTCCACTTCTTTCCCTTAAAAAAACTCTTTGGTTGCTTTTGCAGTAAGATTTGGGTCATTGTCCATCTGCACTGTGAAGCGCCGTCCAATGAGTTCTGAAGCATTTGGCTGAATATGAGCAGATAATATTGCCCAAAACACTTCAGAATTCATCCTGCTGCTTTTGTCAGCAGTCACATCATCAATAAATACAAGAAAACCAGTTCCATTGGCAGCCATACATGCCCACGTCATGACACTACCACCACCATGCTTCACTGATGAGGTGGTATGCTTAGGATCATGAGCAGTTCCTTTCCTTCTCCATACTCTTCTCTTCCCATCGCTCTGGTACAAGTTGATCTTGGTCTCATCTGTCCATCTTGGTCTCATCAGTTTTTTTCAGCCTAATGATGGCTTGCTTCACTGATAGTGACAGCTCTTTGGATCTCATCTTGAGAGTTGACAGCAGCAGATTCCAAATGCAAATAGCACACTTGGAATGAACTCTGGACCTTTTATCTGCTCATTGTAATTGGGATAATGAGGGAATAACACACACCTGGCCATGGAACAGCGGAGAAGCCATTTGTCCCATTACTTTTGGTTCCTTAACAAGTGGGAGGCACATATGCAAACTGTTGTAATTCCTACACCGTTCACCTGATTCGGATGTAAATCCCCTCAAATTAATGCTGACAGTCTGCAGGTAAAGAACATCTTGTTCGTTTCATTTCAAATCCATTGTGGTGGTGTATAGAGCCAAAAATGTTAGAATTGTGTCGATGTCCCAATATTTATGGACCTGACTGTAGGTGTGGGTCCCAGCATTGGGACCCACACCTATAAGGAGGGAATATCCTAGCAATATGCACCCATTGTCTAAGAGGAGACAACCCCTTTAATATCCATATGTGTGGCTACTACCCTTCACATTTATTTCCCAAAAGCTAATGCCACCCATAAGGATCTGGACCATGTGCATGTTCACAAGAGTGATGCTGCAACGGGAACTATGCAATGTACAAAATCCAGACGTCATGGGTGTCATTAGCTTGTGTGAAAAAAATAGCAGAAGCATTCTTGGGGCTGAGTAAAAAAGAAGAAGACACAAGGTGTTAAAACAAACTTTGATTTAATAGAAGAACAAACAGTTTAAACAGCAATTAAACAACATTATCCTGCCAACTCACTCTGCCCGCTTCAGAAACAAAATAATCGGCAAAACTGTCCCTCATTCGGGCCACAGCAAGGTTTGAACGATACCCCAGATGTTGCAGCCTGGTGAGTGCGCAATCAACCTCTTGCGGGTCCAGGCACAGTGGTTCCTCTGATAAAAGATAGTTATGTAGAACTACACAAGCTTTAACTATATCGTCTATGGTTTCAACCTTAAGATTCATGGCTTTGGTGAGAATACGCCATTTGGCAACTGAAATGCCAAAGGCGCACTCCACCAGTTGTCTAGCTCGTGTCAGTATCTAGTTAAACACATGCTTTGAAGTGTTCAAGTCAAGGCTAGAGTACTGCTTGTTGAGGTTCTCGCACATTTGGAACATCTCGTCCCCTACTACCACAAATGGCAATGAAGGTCCATCAGTACCTTGCAAAGGTCTCGGAGGTGGCAATCCAAAGTCCTTTGGGGCCATGAGATCAGATAGACTGGCAACACGTGGGTTAATCTGAATGGTTCCTTGTGGATCATTTGTGTCTGTGTTGTTTTGGTAATGACCACACCTCGTGCAGGTGTTGTTGGTTTGGTCATTTAACTTCCCCTATTTATTGCTGCTTACCCCTTCTAGGTGTGCGGTTTATAGCTTCAGTTTCTGGACTCTGGGCTAGCTGGTTCTTGGTTCTCGGTTGAGCTCTTGGTGATGCCTTTGCTCCATGTGAAGTTAAGTGTCATCTTTGCTATTTGTATTTTGTTTGTCGTATTCCCCTGTCTGTTGTATCCAGGCCTGAGGGATAATACTGTTCATCCTTCTGGTGGAGGAATAGCTTTTCTCAAGTCCTGTCACTATATCAGGGCCCTACAGGGTGTGTTAGGTTTTTAGGTTCCTGTGAATGAACTTTCCTACCATCAAGGTCAGTTCATACTGATAGTTAGTCAGGACTTGGATTAGGGTTGTTCTAGGAGGTGACCTTCTCCTTTACCCAAGTTTCCAGGCGTCGTTACTTTTTTCCATTCCCTCCTGTGCTCGGTGTGGAGTTTTCCACCCACACCGCATCTGTGACAGTGTCCCATTGCTGAGTTTTTGAAAGCCATCGAGTCATTTGTCCGCCCATAATCTCCAATGTGAACAGCGACAAATGGCCATCAAGATTATTGAGAAATATTGTTTGTAGTTGAAGAATTCGGAGCCACTTCCGGAAGTTTTTACAATCCGTATATGTTTCTTATCTACAGCTCCGACGCAATTAGTGAATTGGCAGGTTTCCAGGAACTTGTCTGCAATCTGAAACCACTGTTCTATAGTTGGATGTGGGATGTAATCCTCATGCAATACCTCCCACAAGGCACGTCAAGTATCGCGGACTATACCAGAGATCGTTGAAATTCCCATTCGATACTGGTAATGCAGCAATGACAGACTTTCTTCCACAGCAAGAAACCTGTAAAAAAAATGAAAAATATAGATAAATATAAAAATAATCATATATACAGCTGTACCAAAAAAAAATAGGAAAATCCTTACTTTATTGTCACCATTAGCCGCTCTGCAGGAGAAATTGCCCTTCTGTAGCGGTCTTTCGATGCGTCTCGAAATGCACTGCAGTAGCTGGTCATAACTCTTGACAGTCATGCGCATATAATTGAAAAAGAATTCGGGATGAGCACGAAACTCCAAATACAGGACGGAAACAATGCCTCTAGTCATCCGTTTGGAAGTTATCGGGTGGACCCAATACCGCCGTCTTCTTATTTTTGGGCACATCTTTTACATCTCACTTTTTAGGATAAGTACCGTCAGTTGCAGATGTAAGTGTGCAGGCAACATGGTCCCAAAAAACAAAGAGCCAGAATGGAGGTTTACCTGCTTAAATACACTGTAAAAGTGGGTGGACACTTTGAGACACGCCTCCTCAAAAATGGATTCCCTAAACGGAAGAAAAAACTAAAACAAATGTTTCGAACAGATTCGCTTTACAAATGGATCTGTTTGAACGGATCCGTTTGAATGGGTTCCATTTGCCTCCGTTTTGTCATTCGTGTGACGGATCAGTTTCAAACGGATCCATGAAACACGAGTGTGAAAGTAGCCTAAGAGCTAAAATTAACCATATCTAAGTTATGGACACACATATTTTAGTGTATTTTACATAATATACCGTAACATGCTTTATATATTAAAATAATAGAAATATGGTGGGCGGTCCTGTTCCTTAAATCCATGCCAGTGTATATGGAAAGTCTACAGTTAAACTGGTTGCTCACTGTTTCTATGAATCCTGGTAGTCATTTGACTTATCACATAATTGGAAGGACGTGTAACAACTGAAAGTGTGAATTGACAAACAGCAGGTATTTGCACAAATGTCTTAAACTGTCCCATGTATCTTTATGGGGCTTGTAGAACTCCATGCCCATTCAAATAAATTGAACTGATTTCAAGTAATGGAAATCTCTGCAAAAGATTTGGATCCGTTATAAAAGTGAGAACTATCACTATAACATGGCTGATATTATCCACAACTGGAGCATTGGGTGGTCAGAGGAAAAACCCCCAATACTTGCGTTCAATCTTTTTGAACAAATTCCAAAATTAAAAAGAAAAAAAAAAAAACTTTCAACTTTTGATTCACAAATTACAGTACAGCATAAGGCCTCATGCACATGAACGTATTTTGTTTCCGTGTCTGCTCTTTTTTTTTTTTGCGGATAGGATGCAGACCCATTTATGGGTCCGCAAAAAATGCTATCCGTATGTCCATTCCGTAGTCCCGCAAAAAAAATATAACATGTTCTATTCTTGTCCGTTTTAGGCATTGTTACAATGGATCTGCAAAAAACAACGGATAGCATAATGATGTCATCCGTTTTTTTGTGGATCCGCAATTTGTGGACCGCAAAACACATACGGTCGTGTGCATGTACCCTAAACATAACAATTCAAAAACATAAGTGAAAGGTCTGTCTTTTCTATAGGAAAAATGCAAGCTGCAATAGTAAAAAAAAAAAATTGAATAATTACATTAATTGTAAAATTGTTTTAACTATTAAACTACCACTACAAATGACTAAACTGTTCCTTGTCCTGGAGGCCCAAAATATATCAGATCTGAACCAGTTAAGTTTAAGTATTTAATCTCCTTATGCAAAGTAACAAAAATCACATACTGTATAACCACAAAATCCCAGCAGAAGGAAAACAACTAAAAGGAAGAGAAAAAAAGATTCCAAAAACTTCTTTATTGTACCTTAGAATTCCTGAGATGAGTATACATTGTTTGTCATTGAGATTAAGATTTTAAAGAAGTAGTCCATAAACCTAAAATAAATTAAAATACAATGATTTTTTTAACTCTAAATTTAAGGTTAACCTTCAGTTATAAACACAATATCATAAATGAATAGTAGATGTGAATATAAGAAACTTTGAAATGTATCATTTATGCTTTCTTGTGGGCTTCTTTTCTCCTCCTTTCCTTCAGTCATTCTCTTATCTCTTGTTGCTTTTGTCTCAGTCTTAAGTTTCACACACAAAAGTCTATAGAGAGAGGAAGAAGGAGATGAGGTTGCTGCTAGCTAGTAAATGATTTATTACTTCACTATGAACAATTGTAGAGCCATATCCTACTAGCTAAGTAGAGTCAAAAGTACTAAGTAGGGTTGAGCAAACCCGAACTTTAGGATTTTTGGACCCCGGACCCGAACCCGAACATTTCAGTAAAAGTTCGGGTTCGGGTTCGGTGTTCGGCGATTTCTCTGCGCTTTTTGAAAGGCTGCAGAGCAGCCAATGAACAAGGGTTTAACTGTCTGACCTTAGAAGCCATCACAGCCTTGCCTACTAATGGCATGGCTGTGATTGGCCAGTGCAGCATGTGACCCAGCCTCTATATAAGCTTGGGTCACATAGCGCTGCACGTCACTCTGCCATGCTTAGTGTAGGGAGAGGATGCTGCTGCTGTGAGGGAGAGAATAGGACAGAATCTGTTTTCAGAACGCCAATTGAACTCAGCGATCTACATAGATTTAGTTTTGTGGGTGCAGTGCACAATCTTTTTACCCTGCCCTGAGCCCAGTGACAGAGAAAAATAACTTTTATCCGTCTGTTAGTTAGGTGGGCGGCGGCGGCCATTTTATGCAAGCTCACTTCACCAGCACTGCATCTGAGCTTTTGAAATACTGCAATAATAATCTTGTTTTAAAAAAACAACCTTTTTTGGCAATATCCTCCATCTTGGGGCATCTGCAGCATTAGTCAGTGTGCAATTTAAGCTAGAAATACAGCCATAATTTTCTGGGTTTTTAAAAACACCCTTGCTGCATCTGCACGTGTGAAATTCAAGCGTTACATACAGCTTTTATATTTTGATAGTAAAAAAACACAATTTTTTTGCAAAATACTTAATATTGCAGCCCTTGCTGCATCTGTGATAGTTAAAAACAAGTTTTAAAAACTTCAATAATTTTCTAGCTTTGAAAAAACACCCCTTTTTCGCAATATCCAACATCTGGTGCCTTTGCAGGATTAGTCAGTGTGCAATTTAAGCTAGAAATACAGCCATAATTTTCTGGGTTTTTAAAAACACCCTTTTTTGGCAAAATACACAATTTTACAGCCCTTGCTGCATCTGCAAGTGTGAAATTCAAGTGTTATATACTGCTGTCATATTCTGTTATTCAAAAAAACACACATGTTGGACAAAAAAATAAATTTTGCAGCCTTTGCTGCATATGTAATTGTGAGATACACCCTTTACATACTGTGGTTCTATTCTGCTATTAAAAAAACACCAATTTTGGGCAAAAATCTTTAATTGCGGCCTAGTTTGCATATGAACGTGTGAGATACACCCTTTACATACTGTGGTTCTATTCTGTTATTTAAAAAACAACAATTTTGGGCAAAAAACTTAAATTGTGGCCTAGTCTGGATCTGTACGTGTGAGATACACCCTTTACATACTGTGGTTATATTCTGCTATTAATAAGTAGGGATCAGCGGGAGTGCCATATTAGATTTTCCGATATTTCGCAAATATTCGATTGAATATTTGTCTTGTATTCGTCAAAATCGAATATTCGTCATTATTCTATTTATCGCATATAATATGCGATTTAATTATTCGCGTATTTGCGATTTTCTTTTAACTGTATAAGGCAACTTTCCTATTGGTTTAGCTATTTAGAATATTTGCATTTTTTTTTTCAATCTGTACAGTTGTTCGCATACTCCTCACCGACAAGCGTCCCCGTCATCATGGGAACGCCTGTGGATTAGAAAATACCATTGGATCTGAGATTTCCCTGAGATCGTGAAAACTCATATCCGATGGTATATTCTAACCCACAGGCGTTACCATCGTGACGGGGACGCTTGTCGGGGAGGAGTATGCGAACGACCATACAGATTGGAAAAATATAAAGACTAATATTTAAAATATATATATGTTTTTCAGAATATTCGAAGTTCAGATTTAGAAAAAAATTACACTATTAAAAAAAAAATACTATAGCACTATATTAGCTAAATTGCAGTCTGTATGTGTATTTCACGAATATTCGCTATATTGCTATAACTTCGTGTTTTAGAATGACGAATATGACGAAGATGACGAATATTTTAAAAAACAAAGTTATAGCAATTAGGCGAATATATTCGTTATTTAGAATATTCGTCTTTTATTTTTTTCAATCTGTACTGTTATTCAACTTTGGCATACTCCTCCCCGACAAGCGTCCCCGTCACCATGGGAACGCCTGTGGGTTAGAATATACCATTGGATCTGAGTTTTCACTATCTATTTTCTAACCCACAGGCGTTCCCATGGTGACGGGGACACTTGTTGGGGAGGAGTATGCGAACGACCGTACAGATTGGAAAAAAAAATATACGAATATTCTAAATAACGACTATGTTCCCTATATTGCTATGTGTTCATTTTTTAGAATATACGTCATTTTATTTTCCATATAAAAACATGATTCCTTCCTGCTTAAGTTGCTTGTGGGCCAATGACTTATTGACCCACAAGAAGGAAGCAGGGAGGAATCATGTTTTCAGATGTAAAAAAATGACGAATATTCGATATAGCGAATATATAGCACTTTATTCGTAATATTCGCGAATTTGCGAATTTGCGATATTCGCGATTAATATTCGCTATTCGAATATTTGCACTCAACACTATTAATAACACACCCATTTTAGGCAAAAATCTTTAATTGTGGCTTAGTTTGCATCTGTACGTGTGAGATACACCCTTTACATACTGTGGTTCTATTCTGTTATTTGAAAAACAGCCATTTTTTTGCGCAAAAAACTTAAATTGCGGCCTAGTTTGCATCTGTACGTGTGAGATACACACTTTAGATACTGTGGTTCTATTCTGTTATTTGAAAAACAGCTATTTCGGGCAAAAAACTTAAATTGCGGCCTAGTCTGGATCTGTATGTGTGAGATACACCCTTTACATACTGTGGTTCTATTCTGCTATTAATAAAACACCCATTTTGGGCAAAAATCTTTAATTGAGGCCTAGTTTGCATCATGTTCATTAAAATGTACCAGGCATAGATCCCACAGGACTCATCCGTACCTTGTGCTGAATAGACAAGAATACCGGCCGCAACCAGTTATTGTTATCCTCCAGAGCATTTTCTCTTTGCTTTCTCTTTTCCTTTTCCCAATGTTTTTGGGTCTTCCCAAATTTATAAAAAATAAATTAAGATATAAAGGGAAAAAAACAAAAAAAAAAACAGTTATCTCCTCCTCCTCCTCCACCGCCCCTTACACCGCCTCCTCAACCTCCTACTCCACGTTGTCCTCTGCCTCCTAGTTCAAGATTATTATTTTTTAATTTCTTTCTATTCTATGTTATTTTAAGTCATTTCTCTATCCACATTTGTTTGCAGGGCAATTGTCCTGGTCTTGCCCCCATTTTGCTTCATTTTACAGCCCTCTAGCCATTACTACGACTATTTTAAAGCCATTTTAGTACACCAAACTTCAATGGGAATCGGGTTCAGGTTCGAGTTTGAGTCAAGTTCGGCCGAACTCTGCGAACCCGAACATCCACGAGTCCACTCATCCCTAATCAGGATGTCTTCTATTCCATTTTGTGACCAGATACAAAACCGGTGAAAGCTGCAATTTTGTCTCCGTTCATAAAAAAATGGATCAGGCATTGAAAAGAATGTAAGGCAATGAAGACAGATCATTATTTTTTTTAGAAACCTAAAACACCAGATTCGTCACCCATTGACTTTCAGTGCATACATTTTTTTCCGTTTTGATTTCACACCACTTCATCCGATAGAAGCGGATGTATCCTGATGTGTAAAATCAAAACGGATCAGTTTATTTCCGGGATTGAGATTCTCTGCCGGATCTTAATCCCGGAATTAACAACGCAAGTGTGAAACTAGATTTAGAAATCTTAAGTAGAGTAAATACATTTATCTATCTTAAATAGAATAAGATTAATAGTGAATGTCTCTAGTAGGATCGCTGAAGTACAGGATAAGAAAACAGTCACTATATTGGTCCGCAATATACGATTTTTCCAAGCAAAATTTCAAAAAATAAATCAATGCGTTAGTCCTTCAATATAAGAACAATGGACTGTCCTTAGCGTATAAGTACAAGCATTCCTTTTTGTAGAGGTAACTTCGTCTCACAGTTATAGCTCCACTATTGCACTGTGATACAATATGGCAAGTACTCACTGTTTGTAGAGGTGGTAAAGTGTTCGGATAGTTGCGCTTAGCGTGGCGTCCCACGAGTTGTCAGCGCAGATGATTATAACTCCAATCTACTTTATCGTGAGTTGTACACTTGCATTGAAATAAGCTTGCACAAAAGGGGAGAAACAGTCCGTTTGGTGAACTAGGGTCAATGTGAATATGGCCCTTCTTGAGATTCGCCTTTGCTTTGTGTCTTTTTCGCACGGCAGGACTTTCGTTTCTTTCCAAATTGGTTGCAAACTTGTAGTTAAGATGCACAAATAATATTGCGGTTTCCTTTCTTATGTTGCGGTTTCTTTCCTTTTGTTGAGACTTGTCTACACCATACGCGTTTCGGAGTTAGCACGACTCCTTCCTCAGAAACCGCAACATAAGAAAGGAAACCGCAATATTATTTGCGCATCTTAACTACAAGTTTGCAACCAATTTGGAAAGAAACGAAAGTCCTGCCGTGCGAAAAAAAAGACACAAAGCAAAGGCGAATCTCAAGAAGGGCCATATTCACATTGACCCTAGTTCACCAAACGGACTGTTTCTCCCCTTTTGTGCAAGCTTATTTCAATGCAAGTGTACAACTCACGATAAAGTAGATTGGAGTTATAATCATCTGCGCTGACAACTCGTGGGACGCCACGCTAAGCGCAACTATCCGAACACTTTACCACCTCTACAAACAGTGAGTCCTTGCCATATTGTATCACAGTGCAATAGTGGAGCTATAACTGTGAGACGAAGTTACCTCTACAAAAAGGAATGCTTGTACTTATATGCTAAGGACAGTCCATTGTTCTTATATTGAAGGACTAACGCATTCATTTATTTTTTCCTGCTTGGAAAAATCGCATATTGCGGACCAATATAGTGACTGTTTTCTTATCCTGTACTTCAGCGATCCTACTAGAGACATTCACTATTAACCATCTGATGCATGACGTCAATAACCCTTAGTATTATCACATTCTATCTGTATTGATATATATTTATTCATTGATATATATTTATTCATTTATTTATTCACAGTATAGATTTACGTATTTTAGGTGTATTATTAATTTATCAGGTACCGTATGTATATTTAATAAATTGTTTTAACACAATACTATGTAGTGGTCGATGTGAACTAGATGTAGGTGTGCCCCTCTTATTCTATTTAATATTTTATCTCCTTTTAAGGTTTGGGGTAACCTTTTTAGGGGGAGCACCCTTTTTCATAGCAACTTGGAGGGTGAGCCATTCCGATATATCCTACACATTTATCTATCTACAGTATTTATTTATCTATTGATTTACAAAGTTTTCCTTGTGATACTTACATCAGGTATCCTTTTGTTCTTAAATATTATTTTCAGTCTCTTTAAGTAATCTCAATTGTGCTGGAAAGAAATTTCCAAAAGGGAAATAATTGGAATTTTAGACCAAATCATAGTCATGTTATATGACTGACAGGCACTTGAATGGGAACCATGTACAACAGATATTTATATAGAAAATAAACAGCAAGGAGCCAGGTCATCTAAGGTACTATATGTCTCTAGAGTCTCATTTGTTTGGCAAATAGAAAAATCTAAAAATAAAACTTAGACTAAAGATTAACAACTTGATTTTGAAAATATATGAGCGAATTTATTATTTAAATTATTTACATGCTTCTATAGAGAATATCAACAATAAGAAAAAGATTACAACAAATTAAATGAAAAGTTATACAACTTTCTGATATACTTTATTTTAGCTCCCCACCATTTTGAAATAATTTGATCACTGTCAATAACTTACTGTATAATTAGAGATGAGCGAATTTTTCAAAAATTTGATTCGGCCGGTTCGCCAAATTTTTAGAAAAAATTGCTTTGATCCGAATTTATTTGCGGCAAATCACATTAAAAACCGGCTATTTCCTGGTTGCAGAGAGCCTTTATAGTGGTGTATAACACTGTGCCTTGCATAGGGAGTCTGCTGTGGTAGTAAAATAATACTGTGAGTCAGTATGACATGCAGATTACAGGCGTCGCTCCTAGAATCACTGCAAACTTCACATATTTGGGCAGTCATGGGGCCAAAACTGACCAAATAACTCAAGTATGAACTCAGCCTTACAGGTCGATGTTAGCGCCAATAAGCGCACTCCTTTTACACCGTCGTCAGCTGATTCCACATAGATATCTACAGAACCTGTTCTATTAAATGCTTATACAAGTAGAGCCCCCCGACAGAGTGGAGAGGGTGTCAGAAGTAAGTTTGTGTTTCACTGATTATTTTGCCCTTCCTGTGATCCGTCAGAACAATAACCCCCAAAAACAGATCCTGTCTGTTGAGAATCTGCCTTCACTCGGTTAGCATTTGGTCAGTAATCCATCATTTTTGCTAATGCCAAAAAAAGCAGGAGTGGATCCAAAACAGAGATGACACGTGAATGGAATATTTACATGTCTTCTGTGTTTTGTACCAACTACTGCTTTTGGCTACCAAATCACAAGTCAATTCTTGGGATAGAGGCCTTACAGCCGCTACACAGACAGGATCCATTGTGCGTCTCATTTTTCCTTCCTTCTGAAAGATCAGAACAAGGGTCAAATAAATGATGATGTCAGCCAGGCCAAAAGGCAAAATAGTGGCCCAGTCATGAAGTGGGAATGGTGGGAACAACATGAGAAGTCCACAGAGTGGTCCTGTGACATAGTGGTGAGGTGGAAGCAGCATCAGGAGGCCACAGAGTGGCCCAATGACAGAGTCTGCAAGTGTCGGCAGCATCAGGAGGCCACAGAGTGGCACAATGACAGAGTGTGAAGGTGGCAGCAGCAGCATCAGGAGCAGGCCACCAAGTGGCACAATGACAGTGTGGAAGTGAGAGCAGCATCAGGAGACCACTGGTTGGCAAGGTGACATAGTGTGGAGGTGACAGCAGCATCAGGAGACCACAGAGTGACCTGGTGACAGAGTGGGGAGGTGGGTGGCAATACGAGTACCAGCTGAAGATGGTGGATGAAAGAAGGAGCACTTGGCATCAAGCAGGTGGCAGCATCAGAATAGTAGCTGAGGCAGGTAGCCAGAATAAACCAGTCTCAAAGTGTTGGTGTGTCAAAGTGTTGGTGCGTCACTATGGATGATCTAGTCTGATGCATCAAGCATTGGTGGGTGGAAATCCTGGCTGATCCACGCCTGATTCATTTTGACAAAGGTCAGTCTCTCAGCATTTTGGGTTGACAGGCAAGTTCTTCTTGGGGTAACTATTACCCCCACTGCACTAAACACCTGCTCTGATGCCACACTACTGGCCGGGCAGGACAGCTTTTCCAGAGCAAACTCTGCCAGTTGCGGCCACAAATCCAGTTTGGCTGCCCAGTAATCCAGCGGATATTCAATGTGAGGTTGCAGGGCACTGTACAAGTATGCCTCTACCTGCTGGTTTAGGTCCTTCTCCAGGTCTAGCTGCTGCTGCTGTTGAGTAGTTTCTTCACTAGGCGGTTGAAAAAAAACTGCTCATCAGCGACTCTAGACTTAAGTTGCTGTTGATGGAGCAGAAACTGCTCCTACCCCCCACCTTGCCACAGCAGCCACAGCAGTGGAACATTAGCGCAGATTGGCCCCCCCGGTCAGACCTGCGAGAGGATGGACGATGACGCAGATGGGCAGCGGCCAACTCACTACACTGCGTGCAGAATTATTAGGCAAATGAGTATTTTGACCACATCATCCTCTTTATGCATGTTGTCTTACTCCAAGCTGTATAGGCTCGAAAGCCTACTACCAATTAAGCATATTAGGTGATGTGCATCTCTGTAATGAGAATGGGTGTGGTCTAATGACATCAACACCCTATATTAGGTGTGCATAATTATTAGGCAACTTCCTTTCCTTTGGCAAAATGGGTCAAAAGAAGGACTTGACAGGCTCAGAAAAGTCAAAAATAGTGAGATATCTTGCAGAGGGATGCAGCACTCTTAAAATTGCAAAGCTTCTGAAGCGTGATCATCGAACAATCAAACGTTTCATTCAAAATAGTCAACAGGGTCGCAAGAAGCGTGTGGAAAAACCAAGGCGCAAAATAACTGCCCATGAACTGAGAAAAGTCAAGCGTGCAGCTGCCAAGATGCCACTTGCCACCAGTTTGGCCATATTTCAGAGCTGCAACATCACTGGAGTGCCCAAAAGCACAAGGTGTGCAATACTCAGAGACATGGCCAAGGTAAGAAAGGCTGAAAGACGACCACCACTGAACAAGACACACAAGCTGAAACGTCAAGACTGGGCCAAGAAATATCTCAAGACAGATTTTTCTAAGGTTTTATGGACTGATGAAATGAGAGTGAGTCTTGATGGGCCAGATGGATGGGCCCGTGGCTGGATTGGTAAAGGGCAGAGAGCTCCAGTCCGACTCAGACGCCAGCAAGGTGGAGGTGGAGTACTGGTTTGGGCTGGTATCATCAAAGATGAGCTTGTGGGGCCTTTTCGGGTTGAGGATGGAGTCAAGCTCAACTCCCAGTCCTACTGCCAGTTTCTGGAAGACACCTTCTTCAAGCAGTGGTACAGGAAGAAGTCTGCATCCTTCAAGAAAAACATGATTTTCATGCAGGACAATGCTCCATCACACGCGTCCAAGTACTCCACAGCGTGGCTGGCAAGAAAGGGTATAAAAGAAGAAAATCTAATGACATGGCCTCCTTGTTCACCTGATCTGAACCCCATTGAGAACCTGTGGTCCATCATCAAATGTGAGATTTACAAGGAGGGAAAACAGTACACCTCTCTGAACAGTGTCTGGGAGGCTGTGGTTGCTGCTGCACGCAATGTTGATGGTGAACAGATCAAAACACTGACAGAATCCATGGATGGCAGGCTTTTGAGTGTCCTTGCAAAGAAAGGTGGCTATATTGGTCACTGATTTGTTTTTGTTTTGTTTTTGAATGTCAGAAATGTATATTTGTGAATGTTGAGATGTTATATTGGCTTCACTGGTAAAAATAAATAATTGAAATGGGTATATATTTGTTTTTTGTTAAGTTGCCTAATAATTATGCACAGTAATAGTCACCTGCACACACAGATATCCCCCTAAAATAGCTAAAACTAAAAACAAACTAAAAACTACTTCCAAAAATATTCAGCTTTGATATTAATGAGTTTTTTGGGTTCATTGAGAACATGGTTGTTGCTCAATAATAAAATTAATCCTCAAAAATACAACTTGCCTAATAATTATGCACTCCCTGTATATAGGATGTCTCTATAGTAGTTCAGTATGTCCTCCCTCTCAGCGGGTGTAAAAAAGGCCCCCATTTTGGACTGATAGCGAGGGTCCAACAAGGTGGAGAGCCAGAAGTCATCCCGCTGATGGTGACAATTCAGCTGTCACTACGCAAGCAAGTGAGCATGCATCATGCCATTTGTGCTAGTGACTCAGAGGGACTCCCTGCCTCCATCTTCACTGCATACTGCCACAGTGTGTCTGGTTCCTCTGCTCATCTTCATCATCGCCCTGTAGCTCCTCTGGCTGCTCCTGCTCCTCCTCTCCTGTCACCTGTGTAGAAAAACCACCCATTTTGCTACACATTGCTTGTGCTCCAATGTCCTCCATCTCCTCCAGTTCAGCCCCCACAGGGTCCATGTGGCCGTGGGATCTAGGCACCACGTCTCCAGTCCCCTGACCAGTCAGATTTACCCGCATCTGTTCCAGGACATGAAGCAATGGAATGACGTTGTTCATCGCGTAGTCCTGGAAAATGACAAATAACGTGGCCTCCTCAAAGGGCCTGAGTAAATGGCAGGTGTCACGCATGAGCTGACACTGGCTGAAATCGAAGTTACACAGAGAAATGCTCCTGTCTAGAGATGGCCCGAACTATCCGACGGCGAACAGTTCCCGGCGAACATAGCTTGTTCGCGTTCGCCTCTGCCGGGCGAACACATGCGATGTTCGGTCCGCCCCCTATACATCATCATTGAGCAAACTTTGACCCTGTACCTCACAGTCAGCAGACACATTCCAGCCAATCAGCAGCATACCCTCCCTCCCAGACCCTCCCACCTCCTGCACAGCATCCATTTTAGATTCATTCTGAAGCTGCAGTCTTAGTGAGAGGAGGGAGACTGTAACTGCTGCTGATTTAATTGGGAAATCGATAGCTAGGCTAGTGAATTCAGTGTCCACTCCAGTCCTGAAAGACTCATCTGATCTCTGCTGTAAGGACAGCGTCCTGACAGCACCCCAAAAAGCCCTTTTTAGGGCTGCAACATTAGTCTGCTTTTTTTTTTTCCTTTATATACATATTGCAGTTGCCTGGCCTGCCTGTGTGTGAGGAGCTGCAGGCCCACAGACTGTAGTGTGCCCACTGCCAGTGCTCACCCCTGTCATTCCGTGTGGCACAGGACTTTGCTTAAAAAAAGGCACTTAATTTTTACACTTTAATCTAAGGTTAGTTGCCTGCCAGTGTGTGTCAGGCTGACTTCCACTGACTGTAGTGTGCCCACTGCCAGTGCCCACCACTCATACCGGCTGGCACAGGACTTTGCTTAAAAAAGGCATTTAATTTTTACACTTTAATGTAATTTCAGCTGCTTGCCTGCTGCTAGTGTGTGTCAGGCCGACTTCAACTGACTGTAGTGTGCCCACTGCCAGTGCCCACCCCTGTCATACCGAGTGGCACAGGACTTTGCTTAAAAAATAGGCACTTAATTTTTACACTTTAATCTAAGGTTAGTTGCCTGCCAGTGTGTGTCAGGCTGACTTCCACTGACTGTAGTGTGCCCACTGCCAGTGCCCACCCCTGTCATACCGAGTGGCACAGGACTTTGCTTAAAAAATAGGCACTTAATTTTTACACTTTAATCTAAGGTTAGTTGCCTGCCAGTGTGTGTCAGGCTGACTTCCACTGACTGTAGTGTGCCCACTGCCAGTGCCCACCACTCATACCGGCTGGCACAGGACTTTGCTTAAAAAAGGCATTTAATTTTTACACTTTAATGTAATTTCAGCTGCTTGCCTGCTGCTAGTGTGTGTCAGGCCGACTTCAACTGACTGTAGTGTGCCCACTGCCAGTGCCCACCCCTGTCATACCGAGTGGCACAGGACTTTGCTTAAAAAATAGGCACTTAATTTTTACACTTTAATCTAAGGTTAGTTGCCTGCCAGTGTGTGTCAGGCTGACTTCCACTGACTGTAGTGTGCCCACTGCCAGTGCCCACCACTCATACCGGCTGGCACAGGACTTTGCATAAAAAAGGCATTTAATTTTTACACTTTAGTGTAATTTCAGCTGCTTGCCTGCTGCTAGTGTGTGTCAGGCCGACTTCAACTGACTGTAGTGTGCCCACTGCCAGTGCCAACCACTGATACCGGGTGGCACAGTAGCTTGCCGATAAATAAGGCATTTAATTTTTAGACAGTAGTCTAAATTCAGTTGCTTGCCTGCTGCCAGTGTGTGTCAGGCCCGCTTCCACTGACTGTAGTGTGCCCACTGCCAGTGCCAACCACTGATACCGGGTGGCACAGTAGCTTGCCGATAAATAAGGCATTTAATTTTTAGACAGTAGTCTAAATTCAGTTGCTTGCCTGCTGCCAGTGTGTGTCAGGCCCTCTTCCACTGACTGTAGTGTGCCCACTGCCAGTGCCAACCACTCATACCGGGTGGCACAGTAGCTTGCCGATAAATAAGGCATTTAATTTTTACACTTTAGTGTAATTTCAGTTGCTTGCCTGCTGCCAGTGTGTGTCAGGCCCGCTTCTACTGACTGTAGTGTGCCCACTGCCAGTGCCAACCACTGATACCATCTCCCCGTTCGAAAAATCTATTCAATAAATGGCACCCAGATTGGGGACGTTAGAGGGATTAAACTGATGAGAATAGTACTACAGAAAATACCACTCATATCGGGTGTGACAGTAAATTGCACGGCGCAGACGCAGTCACCGTGGATAAAAACAAAGGGGAGGGAGCCAGCGTTTTTTTAACCATCTCCCCGTTCGAAAAATCAATTCAATTGACCTTTCGGGGACCCTTGGTGTTGTACGTGGCTGGGTGGAGGAAGAAACCTTCAATGACATCACCGGGACGTGGCTAGCTTGGTATCCAACCTTGTGCAAATGGGGAGTTTGCGGTTGTGCAAATGAACTGTTTGCGGTGCATTAAAAGGGGAGTTTGGTCTGACAATGTCTGTGATGCGGGCGTAACCCTTACACTACCTGATCGATACAACATCATACCTGATCGTATACACACACTGGATGTTTTAAAGCACGTTATTCCAAACAATTTAGGAATGTTAGTTGATTTATGCCCTTTATGGATTAAAACCCGACTCTGCGTCCACTACGTAATTTTCCATGGGAGTTTTGCCATAGATCCCCCTCCGGCATGCCACAGTCCAGGTGTTAGACCCCTTGGAACAACTTTCTCATCACTATTGTGGCCAGAAAGAGTCCCTGTGGGTTTTAAAATTCGCCTGTCTATTGAAGTCTATGGCGGTTCGCCCGGTTCGCCAGTTCGCGAACATTTGCGGAAGTTCTCGTTCGCTGTTCGCGAACTGAAAATTTTATGTTCGCGACATCACTACTCCTGTCTGCTTAGATCATCAAGAAATCGTTTATGGCCTTTCTCTGTTTGTATAGTCAGTCCAATATATGGAGAATGGAATTCTAACAGTTGGAAACGTTGCATATCAGCCTATGTTGGGCGATGCTGTTCTGCCACTGCAGCTCAAGGAGGGTGTGCTTTGCAGTGTACGAGTGGCTGAAAAGCATGCAAAGTTTCCTGGCCATTTTTAGGATGTCTTGCAGATTGGTGGAAGATAGAGTTGAGCGGACACCTGGATGTTCGGGTTCGACGGGTTCGGCCGAACTTAGGAAAAAAGTTCGAGTTCGGGACCCGAACTTGAACCGAACTTGACCCTGAAGCCGAACCCCATTGAAGTCAATGGGGACCCGAACTTTTGAGCACTAAAATGGCTGTAAAAATGTCATGGAAAGGGCTAGAGGGCAAATGGCGTCAAAATGTGGTTAAGAGCATGGCAAGTGCTCTGCAAACAAATGTGGATAGGGAAATAAAATAAAATACGTAAAAAAAAAAATAATAATCTTGATCTAGGAGGACCAGTTCCATATGGAGAAGGAGGTTGAGGAGGCGGTGGATGTGGCAGTGTAGGAGGAAGTGGCAGTGGAGAAGGAGGAGGTAGCCTACACTGCTTTTTGGTTTTAAAGAGGACCTTTCACCGATTCTTACCTTATGAACTAACTATACAGATATGTAGAGCGGCGCCCGGGGATCTCACTGCACTTACTATTATCCCCGGGCGCCGCTCCGTTCTCCTGCTATGCCCTCCGGTATCTCCGCTCACTAAGTTATAGTAGGCGGAGATAGCAGTCCCTAAGTTATGGTAGGCGGAGTCTGCCCTAGCGCTGGCCAATCGCAGCGCAGAGCTCACAGCCTGGGAGGTTATTTTCTCCCAGGCTGTGAGCTCTGCAATGCGATTGGCCAGCGCTAGGGCAGACTCCGCCTACCATAACTTAGGGAACGGAGATACCGGAGGGCATAGCAGGAGAACGGAGCGCGCCCGGGGATAATAGTAAGTGCAGAGAGATCCCCGGGCGCCGCTCCACATGTCTGTATACTTAGTTCATAGGGTAAGAATCGGTGAAAGGTCCTCTTTAAATTTATTTTTATTTTTTTAAATTAGGGTACACCCCAAAACATTGGGAAATATGACCCTCCAGTCATGCTAAACACACGTTCAGACAAAACACCGGATGCAGGGTAGGCCAAAACCTCCAAGGCGTAAAGGGCAAGCTCAGACCATGTGCCCAATTTGGAGACCCAGAAGTTGCAGGGGCTGACCCCTGTCAGTTAGTTCATGTAGGCGTGTGCATACTTACTGCCCCACCCACCATGTCGCATGTCCCCGTGATGTTCACGATCCAATTTGATATCTGCTCTATCAACTTTCGATGTTCTTTTATGCGCCTACCATGGTGATTACGGGTGACGGGGAATCAGGGTCCCAGGCCGGAGAGGGAGCGTGAGAAAAAGAGACCAAATTTAAGGGAGATAAATTTATTTAAAAAATTTGGGATCAAGAAGAAATGTGGGAAAAGTTATTGAGGCGCAAATGTGGAACAAATTACAGAAGCCCAAATGTGGGCCAAAAGAGTCAAGCGGAAATGTGGGACAAAGTATTAAAGCTTAAATGTGGTACAACTTGCTTAAGTTTAACCACCTCAGCCCCCCTAGCTTAAACACCCTTAATGACCAGACCACTTTTTACAATTCTGCACTACACTACTTTCACGGTTTATTGCTCGGTTATGCAACTTACCACTCAAATGAATTTTACCTCCTTTTCTTCTCACTAATAGAGCTTTCATTTGGTGGTATTTCATTGCTGCTGACATTTTTACTTTTTTGTTCTAAATCCAAATTTACCGATTTTTTTGCAAAAAAATGACATTTTTCACTTTCAGTTGTAAAATTTTTCAAATAAAACTACATTTCTATTTAAAATTTTCTCTAAATTTATTGTTCTACATGTCTTTGATAAAAAAAAATGTTTGGGTAAAAAAAAATGGTTTGGGTAAAAGTTATAGCGTTTACAAACTATGGTACAAAAATGTGAATTTCCGCTTTTTGAAGCAGCTCTGACTTTCTGAGCACCTGTCATGTTTCCTGAGGTTCTACAATGCCCAGACAGTAGAAAAAAACCACAAATGACCCCATTTCGGAAAGTATACACCCTAAGGTATTCGCTGATGGGCATAGTGAGTTCATAGAACTTTTTATTTTTTGTCCCAAGTTAGCGGAAAATGATGATTTTTTTTTTCCTTACAAAGTCTCATATTCCACTAACTTGTGACAAAAAATAAAAACTTCCATGAACTCACTATGCCCATCACGAAATACCTTGGGGTGTCTTATTTCCAAAATGGGGTCACTTGTGGGGTAGTTATACTGCCCTGGAATTTTAGGGGCCCTAATGCGTGAGAAGTAGTTTGAAATCAAAATGTGTAAAAAAATACCCTATGAAATCCTAAAGGTGCTCTTTGGAATGTGGGCCCCTTTGCCCACCTAGGCTGCAAAAAAGTGTCACACATGTGGTATCGCCGTACTTAGGAGAAGTTGGGCAATGTTTTTTGGGGTGTCTTTTTACATATAACCATGCTGGGTGAGAGAAATATCTCGACAAAAGACAACTTTTCCCATTTTTTTATACAAAGTTGGCATTTGACCGAGATATTTATCTCACCCAGCATGGGTATATGTAAAATGACACCCCATGTGTTTTGCGGATCGGATCCGCAAAACACATACGGACGTCTGAATGGAGCCTTACAGGGGGGTGATCACCCCATATAGACTCCATGATCATCCCCCTGTCATTGATCACCCCCTGTCATTGATCACCTCCCTGTAAGGCTCCATTCAGACGTCCGTATGTGTTTTACGGATACACGGATCCATGGATCGGATCCGCAAAACACATACGGACGTCTGAATGGAGCCTTACAGGGGGGTGATCAATGACAGGGGGGTGATCAGGGAGTCTATATGGGGTGATCACCCCCCTGTCATTGATCACCCCCCTGTAAGGCTCCATTCAGACGTCCGTATGTGTTTTGCGGATCCGATCCATGGATCCGTGTATCCGTAAAACACATACGGACGTCTGAATGGAGCCTTACAGGGAGGTGATCAATGACAGGGGGTGATCAATGACAGGGGGATGATCATGGAGTCTATATGGGGTGATCACCCCCCTGTAAGGCTCCATTCAGACGTCCGTATGTGTTTTGCGGATCCGATCCATGGATCCGTGGATCCGTAAAACACATAAGGACGTCTGAATGGAGCCTTACAAGGGGGTGATCAATGACAGAGGGGTGATCAATGACAGGGGGATGATCAGGGAGTCTATATGGGGTGATCAGGGGTTAATAAGGGGTTAATAAGTGACAGGGGGGGTGTAGTGTAGTGTTGTGCTTGGTGCTACTTATTACAGAGCTGCCTGTGTCCTCTGGTGGTCGATCCAAGCAAAAGGGACCACCAGAGGACCAGGTAGCAGGTATATTAGACGCTGTTATCAAAACAGCGTCTAATATACCTGTTAGGGGTTAAAAAAAATCGCATCTACAGCCTGCCAGCGAACGATCGCCGCTGGCAGGCTGTAGATCCACTCGCTTACCTGCAGTTCCTGTGAACGCGCGCGCCTGTGTGCGCGCGTTCACAGGAAATCTTGCGTCTCGCGAGATGACGCGTATATGCGTGACTCTTCCTGAGTGAGCCGCCTCCAGAACGCGATCCTGCGTTAGGCGGTCCCGAGCCGGTTAAGCATTGAATCAAAGGAGGTGGCGCGCATCATCTTAAGAAGCATTTCAGAAATTGTATTCCCTGTCACCTATGCAGAGCAGGGGTTTATTCACGTCTAAAATTGTATAATGTCAACCCAAGAATGTAACTGAAAAATTACAGAAATTAATTAACCTGTCTACTTGGTAGAGCAGGGGTCTATGACAGAAAACAATTGTTTATTGTCACCCGAAAATGTAAAATAAAAATTATTTAAATTTATTAAGCTGTCAACTAGGTAGAGGAGGGGTATTTTACACCCAAAAATTTGTGAATTTGACCCTGAAATGTAACTGACAAATGTTATATATTTTTTTTACCGGTCTAATAGGTTTAGCAGTGGTACTTGACACCAAAAAATTGCTGAATTTCACCAGAAAATGTAACTGACAATTTTATTTTTTTTGTTAACCGGCCTACTAGGTATAGCAGTGGTACATCACACCCAAAAATTAGTGAATTTCACCATAAAATGTAAAAGACAATTTTTTTTGTTGTTTAACCCGTCTACTAGGTATAGCAGTGGTACTTCACACCCAAAAATTGGTGAATTTCACCAGAAAATGTTAATGAGAATTTTATTTTATTTTTTAACCGTCATACTAGGTATAGCAGTGTCACTATACACCCAAAAATTGGTGAATTTTACCCGAAAATGTTAATGATAAATTTATTTTTATTTTTTAACCGGCCAAATAGGTAGAGCAGTGGTACATCACAACCAAAAATTAGTGAATTTCACCATAAAATGTAAGAGATCAATGTTTTTATTGTTTAACCTGTCTACTAGGTATAGCAGTGGTACTTCACACCCAAAAATTGTTGAATTTCAACTGCAAATGTAACTGACAAATATATTTTTTTTGCTAACCGGCCTACTAGGTATAGCAGTGGTACTATAAACCCAAAAATTTGTGAATTTCACCAGAAAATGTTAATGACAATTTATTTTATTTTTTTAATCGGCCTACTAGGTATAGCAGTGGTACTATACACCCAAAAATTTGTTAATTTCACCAGAAAATGTTAATTACAAAGTAGTGAAATGATATAAAATAAAACACGTACAAAAAAAAATATATGGATTTATGAGGTGGAGTTCCATATGGAGTAGGTGGTGGACGTAGCGGAGTAGGTGGAAGCGGCGGTGGAGGAGGACGAGAAAGCTAACACAGGTTTTTGGTTTTAATTTAATTTTGTAAAATTAAGGTACACTCCAAAAGAGTGTGAAATGTCCAAAATACAAACATAAGCAATTGCGCTGCAGTATAACAATGGCTGCTTAGTGCCGGTATACATGTCTATTCTGCACAAGGTACGGACAAGTCCTAAGGGATCCATGCCTGGTTCATTTTAATAAACGTGAGCTTGTCCACATTGGCTGTGGACAGGCAGCTACGCTTGTCTGTGATGACGCCCCCCGCCGTGCTAAAGACACGTTTTAGATAATACACTGGCTGCAGGGCAGGCCAGCACCTCCAAGGCGTAAAGGGCAAGCTCAGGACATGTGCCCAATTTGGAGACCCAGAAGTTGAAGGGGGCAGACCCGTCATTCAGTACGCGTAGGCGTGTGCACATATACTGCTCCACCATGTTGGTGAAATGCTGCCTCCTGCTAAGATGTTCCATATCAGCTGGTGGTGCTGGTTGTTGTGGCGTGCTGACAAAGCTTTTTTCAAATGACTGCCATGCTAACCCTGCCTTCTGAGGTGCTGGTGGTGCCCCAGCTGTGTTGACGGCCTATTCCTCATCCTCTGCCTTCGCCTTGTGCTTCCACTGTGCCCCCGCTGTCAGGTGGGAATGCCACCAGCAGCGCGTCTACCAGCATGCGCTTGTACTCGCGCATCTTACGATCACGCTCCAGTGAGGGAATTAAGGACGGTACATTGTCCTTGTAACGGGGATCCAGCAGCGTGGCCACCCAGTAATCAGCACAAGTTAGAATGTGGGCAACTCGGCGGTCGTTGCGGAGACACTGCAGCATGTAATCGCTCATGTGTGCCAGGCTGCCCAGAGGCAACGAAAAGCTGTCCTCTGTATCCCCACATCCATGCACCAGTGATGACCATGAGCTGGTCTGGGTGCCACCCTGCTGTGAACATGGTTCCTCCTCCTCCATCTCCTCCTCCTCATCCTCCACCTCCTCATCCTTCAGAACTGTGTCCTGGCTGGACAATTGTGTACCTTGGGTTTGTGGGTGCAGTAACCCACCCTCGGAGCCACTTGGGAATGACTGGCCGGAAACCCTATGAAATGATCCCTCTTCCTCCTCCTCCTTCTGTGCCACATCCTCTTCCATCATCGCCAGAAGCGTTTTTTCAAGGAGGCATAGAAGTGGGATAGTAACGCTGAGAACGGCGTTATCGGCACTGGCCATGTTGGTGGAGTACTCGATACAGCGCAACAAGGAACACCAGTCATTGGTGGTGAAGTGGTGCTGTTCCGCAGAGCGACTCACCCGTGCGTGCTGCAGCTGAAACTCCACTATCGCCTGCTGCTGCTCGCACAGTCTGGCCAGCATGTGCAAGGTGGAGTTCCACCTTGTGGGCACGTCGCATATGAGGCGGTGAGCGGGAAGGCCGAAGTTACGCTGCAGCGCTGACAGGCGAGCAGCAGCAGGGTGAGAACGCCGAAAGCGCGCACAGAAGGCCAGCACTTTATGCAGCAGCTCTGACATGTCGGGGTAAATTTTAAGGAATCTCTGCACCACCAAATTCAGCACATGCGCCAGGCAAGGGATGTGCGTCAAACCAGCTAGTCCCAGAGCTGCTACGAGATTTCGCCCATTATCGCACACCACCAGGCCGGGCTTGAGGATGACTGGCACAAACCACTCATTGGTTTGTTGTTCAAGGCCCGTCCACAGCTCCTGCGCGGTGTGGGGTTTGTCCCCCAAACAGATATGTTTTAAAACTGCCTGCTGTCGTTTACCCCTGGCTGTGCTGAAGTTGGTGGTGAAGGTGTTACGCTGACCGGATGAGGAGCTGGTAGAGGATGAGGAAGCAGAGTAGGAGGAGGAAGCAACAGGAGGCAAACTGAAGCGCACTGCAATCCTCGGTGGTGGAAGGACATGCGCCAAACTGCTATCCGCCTCAGGCCCAGCCGCCACTGCATTTACCCAGTGTGCTGTTATGGAGATATAACGGCCCTGACCGTGCTTACTGGTCCACATATCCGTAGTCAGGTGCACCTTGCCACAGATGGAGTTGCGAGGTGCACACCTGATTTTGTCCCCTACTTGGTTGTGAAGGGAAGTGATGGCTCGCCTTGAAAAGTAGTGGCGGCTGGGCACGACGTACTGTGGGACAGCCACCGCCATAAGGCCTTTAAAACTATCCGTCTCCACCAGACGGAATGACAGCATTTCAAATGCCAGTAATTTAGAAATGCTGGCTTTCAGGGCTAGGGATTATGGGTGGGTAGGTGGGTACTTCCTCTTCCTCTCCAGCGTTTGGGATATGCAGAGCTGAACGCTTGCGTGGGACATTGTGGAGATGCTTGGGGACCCAGATATTGGTGTTGCTAGCAGATCCTCTGTTTGCGGGGTGCCAGGTGGCACTGTCACTCCAGAGGTAGATGAAGAGGCATCAGCAGAAGAGGAAGCAGGAGCAGCCAGAGACCTTTCTTGGTTTTTGAGGTGTCTACTCCACTGCAGCTCGTGCTTTGCACTTAAATGCCTGGTCATGAAGGTTGTGCTCAGGTTGAGAACGTTTATGCCTCGCTTCAGGCTCTGATTGCACAGCGTGCAAACCACTCGTGTCTTGTCATCAGCACATTGTCTGAAGAACTGACATGCCAGGGAACTCCTTGGAGCTGCGTTTGGTGTGCTCGGTGCCTTGCTGCAGTGGGCAGTAGGAGGCGTACTGTCTAGAGGAAGGCCGCTCCATTTTTTGCACCCTGCTCCCTCTTCTGCTGTGCTGGTGGCTCTGTGCGACCACCGCCTCTTCTTCCAAACTACATAGGTCACTCGCATGACCTTGATTCCATGTGGGGTCGAGGACCTCATCGTTCTCCACATCATCTTCCACCCAGTCTTCACCCCTGCCTTCCTTGTCGGTCTGCACAATTTCGAAAGCCCCAGCAGTTGGCACCTGTGTTTCGTCATCATCCGAGACGTGCTGTGATGGTCCTCCCATGTACTCATCTTGAAAGATAAGTGGTTGGGCATCGGTGCACTCAATCTCTTCCACTTCTGGGGCAGGGCTAGGTGGATGGCCCTGGGAAACCCTGCTAACAGAGTTATCAAAAAGCAGAAGAGACTGCTGCATGACTTGGGGCTCAGACTGCTTGGCTGATTTGCAAGGGGGTGAGGTGAAAGACTGATGGACATCGGCTGCAGGTGCCAACTGTGGTCTTTCAGCAGGATACTGGGTGGGAGACAATGTGAAGGAACTGGATCCACTGTCAGCAACCCAATCTACTATCGCCTGTACTTGTTCAGGCCTCACCATTCGTAGAGCAGCATTAGGCCTGACCAAATACCGCTGTAGGTTTTGTCGCCTACTCGCACCTGAGGAAGGGGTTTCACTTGTGCACGTAGCTGGCACAGATTGACCACGTCCTGGGACACGTCCCTTATTTGACGCTCTCCTCATATTTTTAAAATTTAGGATCTTGCCCTAAATGGGTGTTTAATTAATAGTACTGTAGAATAGAACAACAGTCTGTAAAGGGTGTATGTCACACGGCCTGAACCAGACTAGGCCTCAATAAAAGATTTTTTTGCCCAAAATGGCTGAATTTCAAATGCTTAAATTAAACCCCTGTATGTAGAGGTAGTATCTCAGATGGCTGGAACCTCTGTAGGCCTGAAGTAAATATATCTTTACACAAAATGGCTGTATTTCAAATGCCTAATTCAAACCCCTGTATGTAGAGGGGGTATCTCACAGGGCCTGAACCAGTGTAGGCCTGAATTCAATATTGGTGCACCAAATGGCGGTATTTAAAATCTCTGAATGTAACCCAAATGTATTAAGGGTGTATCTCACAATGACATCTGCAGCAAAGGCTGCCAACTAAATTCTTGGAGCCCAAACGAGTGTTTGTTTAACAACTGAATTTGACAGCAGTATATAAGCCTGTAATTTCACACATGCTGATGCTGCAAGGCCTGAAAATAGTGTTTTTTGTCAAAAAAGTGTGTTTTCCAAACCCCAGAAAATGATGGGTGTATTTCTAGCTTAAATTGCAGACTGACTAATACAGATGTTGTAGATTGCCCAAAAAGTCTTTTTTTGCTAACAGAATATGAATGCTGTATATATTAAACTTGAATTTAACACTTGCAGATCTGGCAAATACTGTTTTCTGAAAAAAAAAAAAAAGTTTTTCAAACCCCAGAAAATGATGGGTGTATTTCTACCTTAAATTGCACACTGACTAATCCAGATGTTGTAGTTTGCCCCAAAAAATATGGTGATTTGCAATGTCCCAAAAGCTCAGATGCAGTGCTGGTGCACTGAGCATGCATAAAATGGCCGCCGCCGCCCACCTAACTAAAAGAATTCTAAAAGTTAGTATTTTTGGTCAATGAGCTCAGGGCAGGGTAAAACGATTGTGCCCTGCACCCACACAACTATTTGTCTGTAGATCGCTGAGTTAGATTCTCTCCTATTCTTTCCCTGAAATCACAAGTCCAGCAGCATCCTCTCCCTACACTTGTAACAGCAGAGTGACGTGCAGCGCTACGTGACCCAAGCTTATATAGAGCCTTCGTCACATGCTGCTCTGGCCAATCACAGCCATGCTATTAGTAGGCATGGCTGTGATGGCCTCTTGGGGCACGTAGTATGACGCTTGTTGATTGGCTGCTGTGCAGCCTTTCAAAAAGTGCCAAGAAAGCGTCGAACACCAAACCCGAACACAAACTTTTACGAAAAAATGTTCGGGTTCGGTCCGGGGTCCAAAAATTCTAAAGTTCGGTACGAACCCGAACTTTACAGTTCGGTTTCGCTCAACCTTAATTATGACATAATACAATACATTATCTGAAATTAATATATCAATGGTTTGATTGCAGCACAACGCATTCACTAATAATGTCCGGTAGCTTGACACAATATAATTAGAGATGAGAGAATCAAAGTTGACTAAGTGGAATTCGATCCGAATTTCAGTAAAAATTTGATTCGCACTGAATATAAATTTCCTCACGCATCATGGTAACAAATCACATTTTTTCCCTAAAATGACTGCTGCATGTGTGAGGACATGGAACAATGAACTCTGGGAAGGAAAGATCACACATAATGCCAATCAGCAGCCAGCCAGCCCTGTAATGTCACTGCACTATAAATAGCCTCAGCCATCTAGGATTCTGTCATTTTCCAGTGTACTTAGTGCAGGGAGAGACATCAGCAGGCACTAGGGACAGTGCTAGAAAAAACTTAATTGTGCTAAAAAAACGATTTACAAGTGCAGGGAAAAATGATTCAAACTGTAGGGAAAGGATAGGGAGGAATCATTCCACAGCATTTATGTAGAACAGAGTTCTGTAGGGGAGGTTACAGCCTGGGTAATAGGAACAATCCTATTACACCTTGCTGCACTGACTGGGAATCCATATTGCCATTATACAGCTTTGTAATTCCAGTAAACCGTTCCTGTTATTGGGGTGCAATATTTCTACGTCTTATTTGCCCTTGTGAAAATATATGTTACATGTTATATGTTCAAAATAATTTTTTGGCTTGAATTAGTGGGAAAAAAGGGCTTATTAGCCGTTATGTGGTGAAGTGCGAAAATTACAGCCCTTTTTGTAGTGCATTAGTGGCAAAAGAAAAATATATATGTCGTTCAGCGGTGCAGTTATATGTTCTAAAGCCCTTTTTGTTGCGCATTAGTGGCGAACGTAAAATATATTTGCCGTTCAGCGGTGCAGTTATATGTTCCAAACCCTTTTTGTTGTGTACTAATGGCAAAAGAAAAATATATTTGTCGTTTAACGGTGCAGTTATATGTTCTAAAGCCTTTTGTGTCGTGTATAATTTGAAAAAATAAGGGCCTATTTGCTGTTCAGCGGTGCAGTTATATGCTCTAAAGTCCTTTTTGGCGTGTATTAGTGGCAAAAGTAAAATATATTTGCCATTCAGCGGTGCAGTTATATGTTCTAAAGGCATTTTTGCCGTGCATTAGTGTCAAAATAAAAATACAGATGTAGCAAGGTTAGCACTCAAGCTCTTAACTCAAATTTCTTTACTCATCGCATTATCTTGAGACAAATGCCATTGAAAAGCATTGAAAAGCCATTGTTTGATTAACGCATTTTGTTTAGATAACACGTCTCATAAATCATGAGTGTTAGCTTTACTACATCCGTATTTTTGCTGTTCAGTGGTGTAGTTATATGTTCTAAAGCCTTTTATGCCGTGTATAAGTGGAAAAAAATAAGGGCCTATTTGTTGTTATGCGGTGCAGTTATATGTTCTAAAGCCTTTTGTGTCATGTATAAGTGGAAAAAAATAAGGACTTACTTGCCGTTCAGCGGTGCAGTTATATGTTCTAAAGCCCTTTTTGTCATGTAATAGTGGAAAAATTAAAATATATTTGCAGTTCAGCAGTGCAGTTATATGTTCTAAAACCCTTTTTGTCGTGTATTAGTGGCAAAAGCAAAATATATTTTCCATTCAGAGGTGTAGTTATATGTTCTAAAGCCCTTTTTGACATGTATTATTGGCAAAAGTAATATATATTTTCCATTCAGCGGTGCAGTTAAATGTGCTAAAGCCTTTTGTAGCGTGTATAATTTGAAAAAAAATAAGGGCCTATTTGCCATTCAGCGGTGCAGTTATATGTTCAAAAGCCCTTTTTGCCGTGCATTAGTGGCAAAATAAAAATATATTTTCCGTTCAGCGGTGCAATTATATGTTGTAAAGCCTTTTGTGGTGTGTATAAGTGCAAAAAAATAAGGGCCTATTTGCCGTTCAGCGGTGAAGTTATATGTTCCAAAGTTCTTTTTGTCGTGTACTAGCGGCAAAAGTAAAATATATTTGCCGTTCAGTGGTGCATTTATATGTTCTAAAGCCCTTTTTGCCGTGCATTAGTGGTAAAATAAAAATATATTTGCCATTCAGCGCGGCAGTTATATGTTCTTCGTTTTTGCCGTGTATTAGAGGCAGAAGGAAATTTATTTGCTGTTCAACGGTGCAGTTATATGTTCTAAAGTCTTTTATGGCGTGCATAAGTGGAAAAAATAAGGTCATACTTGCCATTCAGCGGTGCAATTATATGTTCTAAAGCCCTTTTTGCAGTGCATTAGTGGCAAAAGTAAAATATATATGTCATTAAGCGGTGCAGTTATATGTTCTAAAGCCCATTTTGTTGCGCATTAGTGGCGAAAGTAAAATATATTTGCTGTTCAGTGGGGCAGTTATATGTTCTAAAGCACTTTTTGTTGTGTACTAATGGCAAAAGAAAAATATATTTGCCGTTTAACGGTGCAGTTATATGTTCTAAAGCCTTTTGTGTATAAGTGGAAAAAAATAAGAGCCTACTTGCCATTCAGCGGTGCAGTTATATGTTCTAAAGCCATTTTTCTCATGTAATAGTGGCAACAGTAAAATATATTTGCCGTTCAGCAGTGCAGTTATATGTTCTAAAGCCTTCTGTGGTGTGTATTAGTGGGAAAAAAGGGCTTATTAGCCGTTGTGCGGTGAAGTGAGAAAATTACAGACTTTTGGTTTTTTTTTAATTTCCATTTTATTTATTTATTTGATCCAACAGTATGTCAGACAGAGAAGTGCCAGGCCCTGCACAGAGAAGTGGCAGAGGCGTAAATGTTTCTGGCACAGGTCGCAGCAGAGTAAGGGGACGTGGCAGCAGGAGTCGCAGCAAGAGGCCTGAGCTCTCGGTGTCATCTAGCGGTCGTGTCTTGACCAGCAACCCAGCGGTTCTTGATTGGTTGACTCAGTCATCTACTTCGTCCCAAGTGACATCAGACACCCCCAGCCAAGCGTCGTAGATTTTACAGACACAACCCTTAGTTAGCATGGCCCGGGAGCATGCCCTTTGCCCTCACCTGTCCTCAATCTGCCACTGTCATTTTCTGTTCCCTCAGCTAGAGAAGTAATGTATGCTGTGGGTTTAGCTCCACTATACAGTGAGGATGAGCTTCTATAAGACAGTCAGCAGCTACTGGCAAGCCAAGATGTGGAGAAGACATCAGCTGCTTCCTCCACTATGCGGGCAAGTAGTGATGAGGAGAGTCGTGTAGGAGCTGGTGTTGCGAGCGGTCAGACTCCTGACCCAGGGACGGTTGATTGGACATCAGTGACGTGCAGACAGTATTCGATGATGATGTAGGTGATCGCACTTGCGAGTCGGGTGACGAAGGGGCTTCATCAACGGGAGAAGAGGGTGGGAGCTTGCCAACTAAGCAGCCAGAAAGTTGCTAGCGTGGGCAGGAATCATTAGGGTGGCAGTAGTGGGAGGTCGGTAGCCAAAAGAGCCCTGGGTAGACCACCCGCTTCGCAGGAGCCTACCTGCCCGGGAAGTAGCGGGTTCAAGGAGGCAGTGGCGTTAGCAGTCAGTCAGTGTGTAGTGATGGGGTTAAAATCACCTACTCAGCGGTGTGGTAGATTTTTGTTAAGCCGCCGGAGGAGGTGAACATGGCCATATGTAGAATCTGTGGGCAGAAGGTGAAGTTTGGCCAGGGTGCATATGCAGCATCACCATAAAGTGGCCTGGGAAAACTGTGGCTCCAATGTGGTGGTCCAGCCTGCCGCAGCCACCGCTGCATCACCCAGTGGCACGCACCCGGTTTCAGCCAGTCAAGGCTCCGACCACCTCAGTTGAAGGGAGCTGTCTGTCCTTTCCATCATCTGCTGGTCCTTATGCTCCTGCTCCTCCTCCTCCTATTCTTCGTCAGTCATGCCGTCAGCAATCGATCACCGAAGCGATTGCCAAGAGACAACAGTATGAGTGCACTCATACATCGGCACATAAGCTGAATGTGCTGCTGTCCAAGTTGCTGGTGCTGCAGACTTTTCCACCTTTCAGAGAACTGATGGCTTGTGCAGAGCCAAGGTGGAGAGTCCCAAGCCGTCAATACTTAGCCAAAAAAGGCAATACCAGCCCTGCACACACATGTAGAACAAAAGTTGGGCCAGTCCTTGAGCCTGTCTGTATCTGCCAAAGTGCACAGCATTGCCAATGTGTGCAGCTTTAACTACGTTCAGGGACAATACATTTCCTTTATGGTCCACTGGGTTAATGTGGTTCCTGCGCAGCCACACCAGCAACTTGGCCAGGTGACGCCACTTATGCCTCCACATTCTTACGCCGTTGGTACTGCGACAATGTCCGCCTTTGCCTCGTCATCCTTCACCGTGTCCTAAGCCTACACTGCAGGGACAATTTACAGTGCCCCTCCAGCATGCCACATGTGCAGGGCACGGCAGTGTCACGCTGTTCTGCACCTCATTTACCTGAGCGAAAAGAGTCACAAAGGGGAGGAGCTGCACCATGTCCTTCATCAAGAAATCTAATCCTGGCTTTCTCCTCGACAACTCAAAATCGGAACCATGGTGAAAGACAACGGGAAGAACATGGTTTTCTCACTGCGTCAAGGAGGGCTGAGCCATGCGCCCTGCATGGTGCACAAGTTCAATCTGATTGTAAAGCGGTTCCTGAAGTCTTCACCCAATCTGCATGACATCCTGAAAATGACCAGGAAACTTTGCAAGAACTTCAGCCACTCGTACACCGCAAAACACACCCTCCTTGAGCTGCAGCAGCAGAATGGCATCCCCCAACATAGGCTGATATGCGACGTTTACACCCATTGGAATTCAACTCTCCATATGTTGGACCGACTGTACGAACAGAGAAAGGCCATAGACGATTTATTGATGATAAAAGTGGACAGGAGTACTCCCCCGTGTAACTTCGATGTCAGCCATTGGCAGCTCATGCGTGACACCTGCCGTTTGTTCAGGCTGTTTGAGAAGGCCACGTTATTTGTCAGTTGCCAGGACTATGGGATGAACAACTTCATTCCACTGCTTTATGTCCCGAACAGATGCTGGTAAATCAGTCTGGTCAGGGAACTGGAGACCTGGTGCCTACATTTCACGGCCACATGAGCCCTTGGGGGCTGAAATAGAGGAGGAGGAGGAGGACTTTGGAGCACAAGCAATGTGTAGCGAAATGGGTGGTTTTTCTACACAGGTGACAGAAGAGGAGAAGCAGGAGCAGCCAGAGGAGCTACAGGGCGATGAGGAAGAGGAGGCAGAGGACCCAGACACACTGTTGCAGTATGCAGTGGAGATTGAGGCAGGGAGTCCCTCCGAGTCTCTTGCACAAATGGCACGATGCATGCTCACTTGCTTGCGTAGTGACAGCCGCATTGTCACCATTCGGCAGGGGGATTACTTCTGGCTCTCTACCTTGTTGGACCTTCGCTTCGGGTCCAAAATTGGGGCCTTTTTTACACCCGCTGAGAATGAGGACAAACTGAACTACTATAGAGACATCCTATGTAGTCAGATGGTCGCTGCCTATCTGCGCCATTGTCCATACTCTTGCAGGTCTGACTGAGGGGGGGGGGTCCCTCTGCGCTCACGTTATACTGCCAGGGCTGCTGGGGAGGGGTGGGGTGGCAGGAGCAGTACCAGCTCCATAAGCAGCAGCCTGAGTAGAGTTGCTGATGAGCAGCTTTCTTCACCCGCCTAGTGAAGAAACTACTCACCAGCAGCAGTAGCAGATAGACCTGAAAAAGGACTTGAACCAGAAGGTGGTGGCATACTTGGACAGCACCCTGCCACCCCATATTGAAGATCCGTTGGACTACTGGGCAGCTAAACTGGATTTGTGTCCGCAACTGGGCGAGTTTGCCCTGGAAAAGCTGTCCTGCCCGGTCAGTAGTGTGGCATCAGAGCGGATGTTTAGTGCGGCGGGGGCCATAGTTACCCCAAGAAGAACTCGCCTGTCCACCCAAAATGTGAAGAGACTGACCTTTGTCAAGATGAATCAGGCGTGGATCAGCCAGGATTTCCACCCACCAATGCCTGATACATCAGACTAGATTATCCATTGTGCCACACCAACACTTTGAAAAAAGAGACCATTTTCTTCTGCTTACCTGCCTCAGCTACAATTCTGATGCTGCCACCCACTGATGCCACACATCTGATGCCAAGTGCTACTTCTTTCACCCATTATGTTCAGCTGGTACTTGTATTGCCACCCTCCTCCTCCCCACCCTTTCACCGGGTCACTCTGTGATCTCCTGATGCTCCTGTCACCTCCTTAATATGTCACCTTGCCACTTTCTGGTCTCCTGATTCTGCTGCCATCTCCACACTATTTCGCCACTATATGGTCTCCTGATGCTGCTGCAACCTCCACACTGTGTCACCGGGTCACTCTGTGGTCTCCTGATGCTGCTGCTGCCACCTTCACACTGTTATTGCGCCACTCTGTGGAGTCCTCCTGATGCTGCTACTGCCGCCACATCCACACTCTGTCACTGTGTCACTCTCTGGCCTCCTGATGCTGCCACCACCTCCACACTCTGTCACTGTGCCACTCTGTGGCCCTCTGATGCTGCCGACACCTCCACACTGTCATTTTGCCACTCTGTGGCCTATCCTGATGCTGCCGCCACCTTTAGAATCTTTCATTGGGCCGCTCTGTGGCCAACTCATACTGCTTCCACCTCACCACTATGTCATAGGGCCACTCTGTGGACATCTCATTCTGTTCCCACCTTCCCTACTTCATGACTGGGCCACTATTTTGCCTTCCGACCTGTCAGACATCTTCATTGATTTGACCCTTCTTCTGATCTGTCAGAAGGAAGGAAAAAATACAGAGGAGATCGACTAAACTGATAAGGGGAATGGAGGGTCTTAGTTATGAAGAAAGATTAAAAGAATTACAATTATTAAGCCTTGAGAAGAGACTTCTAAGGGGGGACATGATTAACCTGTACAAGTATATAAATGGGCCATAAAAAAATATGGTGAAAAACTGTTCCATGTAAAATGCCCTCAAAAGAGAAGAAATAGTTCAGTCTCCAGAAGCATCAAAGCTTCTTTACTGTAAGAACTATGAATCTGTGGAATAAACTTTTTCAGGACATGGTCACAGCAGGAACAGTGGGCAGTTTTAAAAAGGGTTTAGATAAATTCTTGAAAGTAAATTACATTAATGCTTATGAAAACTGTCACAATGGGAGTAGGGGAAACCCCTATTGCGCAATGTCATAGGCTACCAGGCTGCAATGCAGGGAAAAGGGAGCTGGTCACCTCCTAAAACTTCCCTCAATAGGCCCTAGTCTCCTAGCTGTATGAGCCCCCTTCAAAGGTAAGGGGACTTATACCCACATGCCTAGAAGTCTAGGAATCCCTGCATTGTCCTACAACTGGTGACAGGGCAGAGAACACCTGTTCATCCACGACACGGATGAAAGATGTCTCCAGAGGCCCAGTAGCTGGCAGGGTGCAAGACTTTAAGAGAAACAGTACGGCAGGTAAATAGCACAGCAACACAACAAATGCTATCAACACTTACCTGCCGCAGCCGAGATGGATGAAGTGGGAGAACTTGCAAAATTGCAGGGTGTTCAAATACTTCTGTTCCTCACTGTAGATGGGGTAGTGTTATCCAGATATAGATATGTCTCTAACTCCACCTGATACAGTATCTTATATATGCCCCTGTTATGGCAAAATCCCAGAATCTTATATAATCTAAAGTGCAAAAATCTTTCACATAATAATAAAGTTTGAGATGTGGTTGAGCAGGGGCATAAACGTGCTAAATCAAAGTATATCTTCCGAACACAAGCGGAAAAATAGGTAGACAAGTTGAAACTGGATAAATCGAAAATACAGACCCAGAGCCTGGGGGAGGCCAACAACTCCAACATACGTTTCGCCAGAGCGCCTCGCTTCCTTCCTTGGGGGCGTGTCGGTTTGAACCATCCCCACACTTTATATATCCTACAGGATGTGGATTATCCTTCCCTTTTAATAATCACCACCACCATTCACCTGTAGCATCTGAAGAATGGAGGTTATCAGGTGGAGTTAGAGACATATCTATATCTGGATAACTTACTGCCTTTATATAACACTACCCCATCTATGTATGTAAGGGGATCTAGTTGAGGGGGCAGTGGTAGGGTTACTATCATTCATAGCGCTAATCTGTACTGCAATTTGTAATTGATTTTATTAACTCATTTTATGTCTAATTTGATATCATGTAATAAAGTATGTATTCGTATTACATGTGTGTTTTTGTTTTTGTTTGGTGTGGCATACAATTGTGCAGAACAAGCCACTCTTTCTTCTGAAATTAACATGTCTGTGTAAACAGAGGCAGAGATGTGCCCCCGTCGATACATAATTTTTGGACGCTTGGTCCCAACAAGCCACTGTTATTTTCCCATAAAGGGCAATCTTTGGAGGTTTTCTAATATAAAAAAAAACATAACATATATGACAGCACAGTATGTTTAACCTCCTTGAACACATCTTCTGTACATGTACGACGGAAGTTGTCACTTTAAAGATGGAGCCTGCTGTTTCAAGCAGCAGATGCCCAAGATTAATGGCTGCAACCGATACCAGACATTTAACCCCTCAGATGCTATGTCAAATGTGACCACGGCATCTGAGCGGTGAAAATACAGGAGCTGTGTGCACTTGTAACCACCTCCCCGGCTGAGATCAGGGTAGCTGTTACACAACAGTGATAGTATGGAGCCTACTTGAGGCTTTGATGCCTATCACTGGTATATTCTAATACAGGCCTACAGCTGGCAATACTGTATTGGAAGATACAGAATGCTGTATTCTGTAACGGATAAATATACATCACAGATTCCAACTGGCAATCTAATGATTGCTTGTTATAGTCATAAAGTAGTAATAAGTCATAAAGAAAAATTAACTAATTAAGAAAAAAAAAAACATTATAGACTTTGCCACGTTTGAAAACATCAGTATTATAAAAATATAAAAATATTTATTATTGTATTTTTTTCCCAATTACAGCTTATTTGGATTTTTTACAGCTTCCCACTACATCATAAGCAACATTAAATTGTACAACTTGTTTTGCAAAAAAAAAACAAGCCAAATGGAAAAATAAAAAATTATGGTAAAAAACTGAAACACAAAAACACTAAAAAGTTGTTTACAGCTGTGAGCCAGGGAAGATATGACAGATGAGAAGTAGGCCTGTTTTGCATTAGTGTTGAACGCGAATATTAATCGCGAATATCGCAACTTCGCTAATTCGAGAACATTTAGAATATAGTGATATATATTTGCTATATCAAATATTCGTCATTTTTTTACATCTGAAAACATGATTCCTCCCTGCTTATTTCTTGTGGGTCAATGAGTCATTGGCCCACAAGCAACTTAAGCAGGAAGGAATCATGTTTTCATATGGAAAAAAAAAGAAGAATATTCTAAAAAACAAATATATAGCAATATAATGAATATATTAGTTATTTAGAATATTCACCTTTTTTTTTCAATCTGTACAGCTGTTCGCATACTCCTCCCCGACAAGCGTCCCCGTCACCATGGGAACGCCTGTGGGTTAGAAAATACCATTGGATCTGAGTTTTCCCTGAGATTGTGAAAACTCAGATCCGATGGTATATTCTAACCCACAGGTGTTCCCATGGTGACGGGGACGCTTGTCGGGGAGGAGTATGCCAAAGTAGAATAACAGTACAGATTAAAAAAAAAAAGACGAATATTCTAAATAACGTATATATTGGCTATATTGCTATAACATAGTTTTTTAGAATATTCGTCATAAGTTATAGCAATATAGCGAATATTCGTAAAATACACATATAGACTGCAATTTAGCTAATATAGTGCTATAGTATTTTTTTTTAATAGTGTACATTTTTTCCAAATCTGAAGTTCATAAGAGACAAAAAAATTTGACTATAAAAAAATCTTTATAGCACTATATTAGCTAAATTACAGTCTATATGTGTATTTTACGAATATTCGCTATATTGCTATAATTTTGTTTTTTAGAATATTCGTCATATTCTAAAACAAGAATATATAGCAATATAGCAAATATTCGTAAAATACACATATTCGCCAATAGCCATAGCCAACCAATAGGAAAGTTGCCTTATACAGTTAAAAAAATTAATAAAATAAAATCGCAATACGCAAATAATTAAATCACATCTTATTTGCGATAAATAGAATAATGACGAATATTCGATTTCGACTGATATTCGATAGAATATTTGTAGACGAATATTCAATCGAATATTTGTAAAATATCGCAAAATTTAATATGGCACTTCCCGCTCATTACTATTTAGCATCAGCGAGTGAGGATTTGAATATGAGGATGGATTGCTTGTATGCGGTGAATTAATTTTTAGAATGGGATTTCTTCCATCGCCGCTCAGCAGTTCTGGAAGCTTGTCTGAGTTTTTTGGTCAGGTTGGTGTGCCAGGGTTGTCTGTTGATTTTTCGGGTTTTGTTGTGTGTGAGGGGGCAACAGTGTCCAGAGCTGTACTTATTGTGGTGTTATATAGGTCGGTGGCAGCATCTGGGTCTTGGAGGGAACAGATTGTAGAGAGTAGGAGAAGAGAGTCGAGATTTTTAAGGTTGCTGCAGGGGTGTGCTAGTGTGTGGACCGGGGGAGCAGCAGAAGAGACCAATGAAGAGAAGGTGAGTAGGTTGTGTTCGGATAGGGGGAAAGGCGAATTAGAAAGGTTAGATAGGGAGCAGAGGCGGGTAAAGATAAGATTCAGAGTGTGACCATCTCTGTGGGTGGAAGCTGAAGACCACTGTGAGAGGCCGAAGGAGGAAGAGAGTGATAGGAGTTTAGAGGTGGCTGAGTTGCAGGTGTCAATAGGGATGTTGAAGTCACCGATGATGATAGTGGGGATGTCGGCAGAAAGAAAGTGTAGTAGCCAGGTGTTAAAGTGGTCAAGAAAGATGGTGGCTGGGCTTGGGGGGCGGTAAATCACAGTTACTTAAAGGTTGGAGGGAGAGTAGATGCGAACAGAGTGTACTTTAAATAAAGTGAGTGTAATGGAGGGTGGCAGTGGAGTTGGGCTGTAGGAGCAGGTGTCTTATAGGAGAAGACCAACTCCTCCACCATGTTTGCAGCCGGGGTGAGTGAAAATAAATTTGCTATAAGATTGTGCAGCAGGGGAGGAGGTGACAGAGGGTGTCAGCCATGTTTCTGTGAGACCCAGAAAGGAAAGTTTTTGAGAGATGAAAAGATCATGAATATAGGACAGTTTGTTACAGACAGAGTTTGCATTCCATAATGATCCTGCAAGAGGAACCAAAAGAGCAGGGGTCAGAGGAATGGTTATTAGGTTTTAGGGGTTGCAGAAATTTGTAGAAGGAGATTTGTAGTGGGACATGGAGGCGGTAATGGGGATTTGCTGAGGGGGGCCTGGATTTGGAGAGATATCACCAGCAATAAGGAGAAGCAGAGAAAGTGTTAGTAGGTGAGAATAAGAGAGGGCATGAGGCATCTGTATGTGTTTGGGAAGGAAGTGTTTTACGTTACCATACAGGTTTGTGCAAGCGGTCAGAGAAGAAGGTAAGATGGAGGAAGAGAAGAATAGTTCCTTGCTGGGTGAATGGATGTGGGGGTATGTCAGGAGGTTGTGGAAAAGTGGGAAGAGTAAGATGAAAAATTTAAACATTGTTTGCACTAACTATTTCTGTAATCACCTGTGGTCCATTTCTGGTTCAATTCTGGTATAATTCGGTATGTGCACTTAAAGAGTTGCACTTGAAAGATGTTGCATTTGGAAAGACCAAGGTCTGAAAGACCTAAGGACAGATTTATATCACTCAGTGTTCAATCAGGTGTGACCAAGAGGGGAGGGGGCTACATATGGCCTAATCAAGGGAGGACCAGATACAGAGTGAAATAGTCAATGTAAACAAACACTCAATAAATACAGCAGGGAAAGAGACATTAAAGTTCAATGGAGACATATCAGGGATGAGAAGGAAAGATGAGAGGTGTGGACAATATCAGACTGTGGAAAAGCTGGGTGCAGCAGTTAGCTTCAATGTAGACATACCTAGAGAGGAGAGAATTGGGTGATGGTCAAAGTGGATTCTATATCCATAATATTACATTCTGGTATAATTCGGTATGTGCACTTAAAGAGTTGCTGTCCTGCCCTGCTCGGACGGTGTGCGTAGGTCTGTCAGATTGGCACCACGTGTCTAACCATTTGTTTTGTTTTGGAATCATGCTGGATCCGCTTTCCTTCAGGTGCTCTGGATGGGGTCATTGGCTTAAATTGCCTTCACTCCCAGAGGGCCGTGCGGGTTATAGAATTCAGTCTGGCCTTGGATCCAAGGAAGGAAGGTTTGTCTGCTCCATCTCAGATAAGTTTGGTTTCTATTTGCGGTCTAGGCTGTTTGTGTGTCTTCTGCCCCTTCTCTTAGTGCATAGTTAGTGCAAACAATGTTTCAATTTTTCATCTTACTCTTCCCACTTTTCCACAACCTCCTGACATACCCCCACATCCATTCACCCAGCAAGGAACAATTCTTCTCTTCCTCCATCTTACCTTCTTCTCTGACCGCTTGCACAAACCTAGGGATTCTAGGGTGTTTGCAGTCCAGGCACGAGGACACATTATTCCTACCATCTAGGTCTGAATGTGGGCTTAGCAGCGTAGAGACAGAAGTCAGGGATATGCTAGGAGGTGACCATTCCCCAGCATCTCGCCTAGACACTTGTTTATTTGGTTGTCTGTATATCTGAGATCCAGTCCACCGTGACAGTTGCACTTGAAAGATGTTGCATTTGGAAAGGGTTAAACACTGTTTATTAACATCATCCAACCTGCATTTACCCATAGCTATATATACGTCACTATATTTTCTATAGCTGTCAGAGTTTGGGGGTGGCGGGGGTGCTGGGGGGGGGGGTTAGAAAGAGCAAAAATTTATAAAACATCTTTTCATATAAAATCTGACTGTTAGGAGACTAGAACGTATCATGTACCAAATTCCAGGGCAATTGTAGCAACTTTGATTCACCTAGAATCGATTCATAAACAAGTCAACTTTTTTAAAACAAAAAGGGGAAATTACTGGGCATGTCTACAAGTAACTTGTTGAAGAAATAGCTAAAATGACAATGAAAGGAGAAGTTATCATTATGGGAGATTTCAATCTTCCAGATATAAACTGGAAAACCAAAATAGCAAGTTCTACCAGGAGTACAGATATTCTAAATTCCCTACTGGGGTTATCTCTACAACAAGTGGTTGAGGAGCCAACCCGGAGGGAGGCCATTTTGGATTTGGTATTCACAAATGGGGATTCGGTATATGATGTCATTGTAGGCGAAACCTTGGGATCTAGTGATCACCAGTCAGTGTGGTTTAATATAAGAGCTGTGAAAGAGTCCCACCACACAAAAACAAAAGTTTTAGATTTTAGAAAAACAGACTTTTCAAAAATGAAATTAGTCATAAATGAGTCCTTATCAGACTGGAACGGATAACATGGAGTCCAGGAGAAATGGGACTACTTAAAAGGTGCATTATTGAAGGCAACAGAAAATTGCATTAGACTTGTCAGTAAAAGCAAAAAAAGGAGGAGACCACTGTGGTACTCAGCAGAAGTGGCCCAAATCATTAAAAATAAAAAGCTAGCATTTTGTAATTATAAAAAAAACCAGAGCAATGAAGATAAGGAAATCTACAAGATTAGGCAGAGAGAGGCCAAGCAAGTTATAAGAACTTCTAAAGCGCAGGCAGAAGAAAACTAGCTCAGTCTATGAAAAAAGGGGATAAGACATTCTTCAGATATATAAATGAAAAAAGGAAATTAAAACAAGGAATAACTAAATTAAAAACAAAGGACGGAAGGTATGTAGAAGAGAATAAAGGGCTAGCCGACTGCCTTAATGAATACTTCTGCTCAGTTTTTACAAAAGAAAAAGGAGAAGGACCTCCACTAGAAAGAATGACTAATAAATCGTTTGATGCATGTATCTTTACAGAGGAAGATGTTCTAAGTTTGATGTCTAAGGTGAAGACAAATAAGTCACAGGGGCCTGATGAGATACACCCAAAATTATTAAAAGAGCTTAGTGGTGAGCTGGCAAAACCGTTAACAGATTTATTCAACCAATCATTAGTAACAGGAGTCGTCCCGGAAGATTGGAAATTGGCAAATGTCGTGCCCATTCACAAGAAAGGTAGTAGGGAGAAATCGAGCAACTATAGACCAGTGAGTCTGACATCAATAGTAGGCAAATTAATGGAAACCCTATTAAAGGATAGGATTGTGGAACATCTAAAATCCCATGGATTGCAAGATGAAAAACAACATGGGTTTACTTCAGGGAGATCATGTCAAACAAATCTTATAGATTTTTTTGACTGGGTGAATAAAATAATAGACGGTGGAGGTGCAGTAGACATCGCATATCTAGATTTTAGTAAGGCTTTTGACACTGTCCCACATAGAAGACTTATCAATAAACTGCAGTCATTGAGCATGGACTCCCATATTGTTGAGTGGATTAGGCAGTGGCTGAGTGACAGACAACAGAGGGTTGTAGTCAATGGAGAACATTCAAAACAAGGTCATGTTACCAGTGGGGTTCCACAGGGATCTGTACTGGGACCGATTTTGTTTAATATCTTCATAAGTGATATTGCAAAAGGCCTCGATGGTAAGGTTTGTCTTTTTGCTGATGACACAAAGATATGTAACAGGGTTGATGTTCCTGGAGGGAAACGCCAAATGGAAAAGGATTTAGGAAAACTAGAAGAATGGTCAGAACTCTGGAAACTGAAATTTAATGTGGATAAGTGCAGGATAATGCACCTGGGGCGTAAAAACCCAAGGGCAGAATATAGAATATTTGACACAGTCCTGACCTCAGTATCTGAGGAAAGGGATTTAGGAGTAATTATTTCAGAAGACTTAAAGGTGGGAAGACAATGTAATAGGGCAGCACGAAATGCCAGCAGAATGCTTGGATGTATAGGGAGAGGTATAAGCAGTAGAAAGAGTGAAGTGCTTATGCCGCTGTACAGAACACTGGTGAGACCTCACTTGGAGTATTGTGCGCAGTACTGGAGGCCATATCTCCAGAAGGATATAGATACTCTAGAGAGAGTTCAGAGAAGAGCTACTAAACTAGTACATGGATTGCAGGATAAAACTTACCAGGAAAGGTTAAAGGACCTTAATATGTATAGCTTGGAAGAAAAAAGAGACAGAGGGGATATGATAGAAACTTTTAAATACATAAAGGGAATCAGCTCGGTAAAGGAGGAGAGCATATTTAAAAGAAGAAAAACTACCACAAGAGGACACAGTTTTAAATTAGAGGGGCAAAGGTTTAAAAGTAATATAAGGAAGTATTACTTTACTGAGAGAGTAGTGGATGCATGGAATAGCCTTCCTGCAGAAGTGGTAGCTGCAAATACAGTGAAGGGGTTTAAGCATGCATGGGATAGGCATAAGGCCATCCTTCATATAAGATAAGGGCCGGGGGCTATCCATAGTATTCAGTATATTGGGCAGACTAGATGGGCCAAATGGTTCTTATCTGCCGACACATTCTATGTTTCTATGTTTCTAACATTTTCTTACACTATCTTCAGAGTGACCATATATTGGAGTGGATTCAACTGTCTGTTTTAAATGTTGCAAAGTTTCTTAAATAAGTGTTCCGAACAAGCTAGTGTGAGCATAAACACACCCATCCATCCCAAAAGGGATCATTTTCGCACCTTTATTCATTTGAAAACCATAATAAATCGGACAGTGCATTGATTCATTAAATTCTGTTTGATACCACTGGCTACTATGCGTTTACCCATAGCCATGTATGTGACTGTCATTTTAAGATTACTAATGCTGCCTTGGAGTTAAAAAGATCTTTAAAGTAGCTGGATATACAGTTTCAGGATTTGAGTTAATCCCCAACACTATGCTGGGTCCCCTGGACATTGTCAAGGTGTCACCACTTGCTGCTGCTTTCCAGAAAGGATGGTCAGACGTGATGCACCCAATAGGAAATAAGTCCAGAGAGTCAGGGTCTACAGTTCACCAGGGTGCTCTTTACTGGAGGAACTCAAGTGCAAAACAATACAGGCTAGGCATAGGGCTGGCTTCTCCAGTATCCCCACTGATAGCAGAAGGTTCTGTGTTGAGTAAAGGCCTGAGCTAGCTGTCATTCTCTTTCTTAGAAAACTAGTACCTGGCAAAAGGGTAGGTGGCCCAGGATCTGTGGTTCAGTCATCGAGTTGGCTCTGTTGCAGAGTATTCCTGTCTCAACATCTTCTTCTGGTCAGTTGTGCAGTGTGGCAGAGTCTCTCCTACAAAACATGTGTCTCTATCTGCAGACCACTAGGAGCTCATAATACTCCATTGCTATACTGTAGAGTATATCTGATGGGAGGAGTGAAGCTTGAAAAGCATATTCTAACCGAAACAATGTTGAAGTTCAAGGCTGCCATACACTTGAATTAGGGTGCTTTCACACTTGCGGCATAGGATTCCGGCAGGCAGTTCCCTCGTCGGAACTGCCTGCCGGATCCGGCAATCCGGACGCAAACGGATGGCATTTGTCAGATGAATCCGGATGCGGATCCGTCTGACAAAGGCATTGAAATACCGGATCCGTCTCTCCGGTGTCATCCGGAAAATCGGATCCGGTATTATTATTATTTTTTTCCTTTTTAAAGGTCTGCACATGCACAGACCGGGACTGAACTGATGCATCCTGATGCATCCTGAACGGAATGCTCTCCTTTCAGAATGCATTTGGATAAAACTGATCAGTTTTTTTCTGGTATTTAGCTTCTGTGATGGAACTCAATACCGGAAAACAAAAACACTAGTGTGAAAGTACCCTTAGGCATCAATAAAAGTCAATGTGAATACTTTGGTAGTACCAGGGGTGTCTACACTAGACAACCCCCTATTTGGCACTTTTATATTCATTTATGAAATGTTCCCTGTACAGCTTTCATAATGTCTTTATTTTTGAGGCTGTATATAATGGGATTGACCAAAGGGGTGAATACAGTATATAGCAGTGAGAGGATTTTAGTAACAGAAAGTGTTAGGACATGTGGTGGGACAACATAAACACTGAAGATTGTCCAGTAAAATATGGAGACCACAATGAGGTGGGAGCTACAGGTGGAGAAGGCTTTCTGTCTACCAGTACTGGATGGGATCCTTAAGACTGCTAAAACAATGTAAGTATAAGACACTACAATGATTGTGACGGGGATTATTAAAATTGGAACAGCCAAAATATAAAAGTCCAAGTGAACAATGAAGGTGTCAGAACAAGAAAGTTCTACAAAGGGAATAGGGTCACAGAAAAAATGGTTGATAATATTTGGGCCACAAAAATATAGCTTTGCTGGTGGTACAGTGAAAATAATTGTAACAAAAATACCCACCAACCAACACATAGCAGACAATTTAACACAAAATTCGTTTGTCATGACAGAAGTATAACGGAGAGGATTACATATGGCCACATATCTGTCATAAGACATCACTGTGAGAAGAAGACATTCAAATACTTCGGCAGCACAGAAGAAGAAAAACTGAGTCAAGCAGTGAATAAAGGTAATGGTTCCCCCATTATGTAGTAAAATGTGGAGCATTTTGGGAACAATATCTGTGGTAACCAGGATGTCACTGATGGACAGTTGTGAGATGAAGAAGTACATTGGAGTGTGCAGGTTCTTGCTGTTGAGTACTAATGATATTATCAGGAGGTTACCACACATGGTTGCTTCATAAATAATAAGGAACAGAAGGAATAGAACATTTCTTAGAAGTTGGCTGCCTTGAAATCCTGTGAGGAAAAACTCTGTGACCACAGTCAGATTTGTCTGTAAGTAGAATAAGATAAGAAAGTGAGGCAAACTTAAATAGAAGTTATACAGCATTTTTTCAAGATTAGATTAAGGCCTCTTTCACACGGGCGAGATTTCCGCACGGGTGCAATGCGTGAGGTGAACACATTGCACTTGCACTGAATCCGGACCCATTCACTTCTATAGGGCTGTGCACATGAGCGGTAATTTTTACCCATCACTTGTGCGTTGCGTGAAAATCGCAGCATGCTCTATTTTGTGCGTTTTTCACGCAACGCAGGCCCCATAGAAGTGAATGGGGTTGCGTGAAAACCCCAAGCATCCGCAAGCAAGTGCGGATGCAGTGCGATTTTCACGCATGGTTGCTAGGAGATGATCGGAATGGGGACCCGATCTTTATAATTTCCCCTATAACATGGTTATAAGGGAAAATAATAGCATTCCTAATTCAGAATGCTTAGTAAAATTGAGCTGGAGGGGTTAAAAAAAAAAATATATTAACTTACCTTAATCCACTTGTTCGCGCAGCCCGTCTTCTCTTCTTTCTTCTTCTTTGCTGTGCAGGAGGAAAAGGACCTTTGGTGACGTCACTGCGCTCATCACATGGTCCGTCACATGAGCCATCACCATGGTGATGGATCATGTGACGGACCATGTGATGAGCGCAGTGATGTCATCAAAGGTCCTTTACCCAGGTCCTGAAGAAAGAAGAAAGTAGAGAAGCTGGGCTGCTCTAATAAGTGGATTAAGGTGAGTTAAATAATTTTTTTATTTTTTTTAACCCCTCCAGCCCTATTGTACTATGCATTCTGTATTAAGAATGCTATTATTTTCCCCTTTAACCATGTTATAAGGAAAAATAATACAATCAACACAACAACTAACCCAAACCCGAACTTCTATGAAGAAGTTCAGGTTTGGGTACCAAACATGCCGATTTTTCTCACGCGCCTGCAAAACGCATTAAAATGTTTTCCACTCACGCAGAAAAATCGCGCATGTTCCCGCGACGCACCCGCATCTTATCCGGCCCGAATCCATGACGCCTGTGTGAAAGAGGCCTAATACTGATGAGACCAAGGTCAGCCTTTGGTCAAATGGCAGTCATTCTCTCCTTTTTATTTCCTCCTCTCCTCAATATCATATTACCCCATCACACCCCTTTCTTTAGGTAGCATCTATGGCTCTCAGAATATGGAGACACTAAAACATGATTTTTTTTTGTTTTCTTATTGTGTAAAACTTAAATAAATAAAAAAGTATATATATTAGATATCGAGGCGTCCGTAAGAAACTGCTGTATAAAAGTATCACATGAACTAACCCCTCAGATGAACACCGTAAAAAAAATAAAACGGTGGAAAAAAAGCAATTTTATGTCACCTTACATCACAAAAAGTGTAATAGCAAGAGATCAAAAAGCCATATGCACCCCAAAATAGTGCCAATCAAACCGTCATCTCATCCCGCAAAAATGATAGCCTACCTAAAACAACCGCCCAAAAAAAAACAAAAAAAACTATGGCTCTAAATAAATTAAAAAAAAGTATACATATTAGGTATTGCCGCGTCCATAAGAACCTGCTGTATAAAAGTATCACATGAACTAACCCCTCAGGTGGACACTGTAAAAAAATAAAATAAAAAGTGTGTCAAAAAATTGCAAAAAATCACCACTGTCATGAAGTACAATATGTGATGAGAAAATAATCTCATAATGGCCTGGATAAGTAAAAGCGTTTTAAAGTTATCACCACATAAAGTGCAAAAAATGGCCTGGTCCTAAAGGTGAAAAATGGCAGGGTCCTGAAGGGGTTAATACTACTATAGGTAATACACATAATAATATACAATACTTATGTACTTACATTAGATATTTCCATTTTCCTATCAAAGGATTTCTGTATTGCTTCATTGGAAAAGCGTAGCACCTCTTCCATTAATATAATATCAAATACAAAGCTTTGTAATGTAGAAATCTTGTGTGAGGTGGCCAGGCTCATGGCCATGACATATATTGTAAGCCATAAAGTTACAACCTCTATATATACATATATATCATGTGTCTGCTGTGATCTATCTCACTGAGGAGTAAAACCTCTGCCAAGTAGTTCTCGAGAGATCACAAAGAGTTTCCAAAGTAAAAAGTAAAACTTTACAAATACAGTTGACGCCTGGAAAGAAAACAACTCTATGAATAGTTTTGCCTTTACTTCATAAGTCTCCTGTGTTTTGAATAACTGAAGAGAAAACTTCTAAATTCTGAACCCAAACCATATTGAAGTCAATGGGGACCTGAACTTTGGAGCACTAAAATTGCTGTAAAACAGTCATAATAAGGGCTAGAGGGCTGCAAAAGGAAGCAGGACAGATGCCCTGCAAACAAATGTGGATGTCACGAACCGGCAGGACAGGTAGTGAATCCTCTGCACCAGAGAGGCGATGGCGCGGGTTGTACTAGAGGACCGGTTCTAAGCAGTTACTGGTCTTCACCAGAGCCCGCCGCAAAGCGGGATGGATTTGCCGCGGCGGTAACTACCAGGTCGTGTCCCCTAGTAACAACTCGACCTCTCTGGCAACTGATAAGGCGTGGTACACAGGGAGAAGGCAAGAGCGTAGTCGGACGAAGCAGCGGTCAGGGCAGGCGGCAAAGGTTCAAAGGCGAGTGGACGGTAGCAACGGGTACGGCAACAGGTAAGGCAAACTAACATCATAGGGAACGCTTTCTCTGAGGCACAAGGCACAAAGATCCGGCAGAAGGCTGTGGGAGGAGAAGGTATAAATGGGCAGTGCACAGGTGCAGCCTAATTAAGTCAGCACCGCCTCTCACAACCTTAACCCTTAATAACCCCTTTGGACCAGGCACCAATCACTGGTGCACTGGTCCTTTGAATCTAAGAGTCCCGGCGCGCGCGCGCCCTAGAGAGCGAGGATGCACACGCCGAGACGCTGGAGTGCTGCCTGGGGACATACGCTGTGAGCGCTCCGAGACCAGCAGGGGACCCGGAGCGCTCAGCGTAACAGTACCCCCCCTTTGGTCTCCCTCCCTTTTTGGTACCGAAGAACTTGCGGATGAGACTGCGGTCCAGGAGGTTCTCCTCCGGCTCCCATGACCTCTCCTCAGGACCGCAGCCCTCCCAGTCGACCAAAAAAAATCTTTTCCCCCGGGAGATCTTGGTCGCCAAGATCTCCTTGACAGAGAATATATCGGAGGTACTGGTGACAGGGGTGGGAGAAACAAGCTTGGGAGAAAAACGGTTAAAGATAGCAGGTTTAAGAAGGGAGACATGGAAGGAGTTATGGATTAGGAGGGAGGGAGGAAGATGGAGCTGATAAGAAACTTGATTGATACGACTCTTGATTTTATAGGGTCCCAAGAAACGAGGGCCCAACTTGTAACTTGGGACCCTAAATCGGATGTACCTAGAGGAGAGCCACACCTTGTCACCCTGGCGAAATTCCGGTGGAGATCTGCGTCTCTTGTCAGCTTGAACCTTCATACGGGCGAAAGCCCTGAGGAGAGCAGCGTGGGTTTCTCGCCAGATGGAGGAAAAATCCTGTACAAGACTGTCAACAGCAGGTACAGAAGAAGGAGTGGGAGACTGCGGCAGAGGTGGAAGAGGATGACAGCCAAAAACTACAAAGAAAGGAGACTTGTTAGAGGCAGAGGATTGTTTGTAGTTGTAGGAGAACTCCGCCCAGGGAAGTAGATCAGCCCAGTCGTCATGGCGAGAGGATACAAAGTGACGCAGATAGTCACCCAAAATCTGGTTCACCCGTTCTACTTGGCCGTTAGATTGAGGGTGGTACGAAGAAGAAAAGTCCAATTTGATCCCGAGCTGGGCACATAGAGCCCTCCAGAATTTGGAGACGAATTGTACCTCACGATCCGAGACAATATGTTTGGGAAGGCCATGGAGACGGAAGATGTGTTGGAAAAATTGTTTGGCCAACATGGGTGCAGAGGGTAGACCGGGCAGGGGTACAAAGTGAGCCATCTTGGTGAAGCGATCCACCACGACCCAAATAACGGACTTGCCATGGGAGGAGGGAAGATCAGTAATAAAGTCCATGGCGATGTGAGACCAGGGAACTTCAGGAACAGGTAGAGGCAAGAGGAGACCCGCTGGTCTCTGGCGAGGCGATTTATCCCGGGCGCAAATCATACAGGCCTGGACAAAGTCCGAGACATCTTTCTCCAGAGAAGGCCACCAGTACCTTTGGGAGATTAGTTGGAGAGACTTTAGCACCCCTGGATGACCGGCAAAAGGGGAGGCGTGGCCCCACTTGAGAATTCGCAGCCGCTGACGTGGAGGTACGTAGGATTTGCCAGGAGGAAGAAGGCGCAGGTCCACGGGAGCGACTGTAATAAGGCGTTCTGGAGGGATAATATATCGAAGTGTTAACTCGTCGCCCACCACATCACGTGACAGAGCATCTGCCCTAATGTTCTTGCAAGCCGGACGGAAATGGATCTCAAAGTTAAAGCGGGCGAAGAACAGAGACCAACGAGCCTAACAGGGATTTAATCTCTGAGCAGACTGGAGATAAGCCAGGTTCTTGTGGTCCGTGAAGATGTACACAGGATGTGTGGCGCCCTCGAGTAAATGTCTCCATTCCTCCAGTGCCAATTTAATAGCCAGCAGTTCCCTGTCCCCAATGGAGTAATTTCTCTCTGCGGAAGAGAATGTTTTTGAAAAGTAGCCACAAGTTGAAGTCTTGCCCCGGGAAGACTTCTGGGTGAGGACGGCTCCGGCTCCCACCGAGGAGGCATCCACTTCAAGAGAGAAGGGCTTGGTGGAATCTGGTCTAGAGAGAACGGGTGCAGAGGCAAAGGCGGATTTCAGGGACTGGAAGGCTTCCTCGGCTTGGGAAGGCCAGGATTTGGGGTTAGCTCCTTTTCTAGTGAGGGCCACGATAGGAGCTACCAGAGTGGAATAGTGAGGGATGAATTGCCTGTAGTAATTCGCAAAGCCCAGAAATGTTTGTATGGCTCGGAGACCAGAGGGACGTGGCCAATCCAGAACCGCCGAGAGTTTGGCTGGGTCCATTTGAAGTTCTTGGGCTGAGATAATGTATCCCCGGAAAGGCAGGGAGGTCTGTTCAAATAGACATTTTTCAAGTTTAGCGTATAGGCGATTTCTCCTGAGACGAGTAAGAACTTGTTGCACATGGACCCGGTGTTGATCCAAATTGGAGGAAAAGATGAGGATATCATCCAGGTATACGACCACGCAGGTGTAAAGTAAGTCCCTGAAAATGTCATTGACGAATTCCTGGAAGACAGCAGGTGCGTTGCAGAGGCCGAAGGGCATCACCAAATACTCAAAATGGCCGTCCCTTGTGTTAAAGGCGGTCTTCCATTCGTCTCCCTCATGGATACGGATCAGAATATAGGCCCCTCGGAGGTCCAATTTAGTGAAGATCAGCCCCTCGGAGACGATCAAATAGCTCAGAGATTAGAGGCAGAGGGTAACGGTTCTTGATGGTAATTTTATTAAGACCTCTGTAGTCAATGCAGGGGCGAAGGGAGCCGTCTTTTTTTGTCACAAAGAAAAAACCGGCCCCAGCAGGAGAAGAAGATTTTCTTATGAATCCTCTCTGTAGGTTCTCACGTATATAGTCGGACATGGCAAGAGTCTCAGGAGGTGAGAGAGGATAAATTCTGCCCCGAGGTGGAGTTGAACCGAGTATCAGGTCGATCGGGCAATCATAGGATCGGTGAGAAGGAACAGAAGGGAAGGACAAAAAACTCTAAAGTCTCGGTATGAAATATTCCGATGTCCATCTGTAGAGGCTGGGTACGGAACTGCACGGTGGCTGAGAGTCTCTCACCGTTAACAGTAGAGATGAAAAACGGCTTGGGTAGACGGATTACTGGAATACGGTACTTGTCAACCAAGGAGGGCGTGAATGAAGTTGCCAGCTGAACCGGAATCCAAGAAGGCAGCTGCGGAGAAAGAGGACTTGGAAGAGATGATCAACTGCACGGGTATGATAAGACGTGGAGAGGAAGAATCCACACCTAGCAACGCCTCTCCCACGCTTACTAGGTGCGAGCATTTCCCGAACGTGGTGGACGAAGAGGACAATCTCTAAGGAAGTGCTCGGTACTGGCACAGTACAGACACATGTTCTCGTTTCTGCGGCGGCTTCGTTCTTGCGGAGTCAAGCGTGACCGATCCACCTGCATGGCTTCCACGGCGGAAAACCCAGTAGCGGGTTGAGGTGGATGCGGAAAAACGGGAGCCAGACGAGGAAAGCATCTAGGACGAGCTTTTTCCTTTTCAAGGAGGAGTTCCTCCTGTCTTTCGGCGAAACGTTTGTCTATCCTAGTGGCCAGCAATATGAGGTCACAAAGAGTGGAAGGAAGCTCACGTGCAGCCAGAACGTCCATTACTTCACTGTTAAGTCCTTTCTTGAAGGTGGCACAAAGGGCTTCATTGTTCCAGTTCAGCTCAGAGGCCAGAGTGCGGAACTGAATGGCATAGTCACCCACGGAAGAACCTCCTTGGGTCAAATTTAGTAAGGCAGTCTCTGCAGAGGTAACCCGGGCAGGCTCCTCAAAAACATTCCTGAACTCTAGGCAGAAGCTCTGGACGGATGCGGTGGCAGGATCTGCGCGGTCCCATAGTGGTGTAGCCCAGGCCAGGGCCTTCCCGGACAGTAAACTGAGAATAAAGGCTACCTTGGCTCGCTCAGAAGGAAACTGGTCGGACAGAAGCTCGAGGTGGAGAGAGCACTGCGACAAGAACCCACGGCACTGCTTAGGATCTCCGTCATATTTGTCTGGTAGGGACAAACGGATTCTGGAACCGGTGGTAACTGCAGGCGGAGGTAATGCAGCAGGAGCAGACGGAGGAGCTGGCTGTTGCAGAGAAGGCAGGAGCTGCTGCAACATAGCGGTCAACTGGGCCAGGCTTGGTGGTGAGGTCCTCCAGGCTTGGCAGGGGAACATCAGTGGGATTCATGGCCGGATCTTACTGTCACGAACCGGCAGGACAGGTAGTGAATCCTCTGCACCAGAGAGGCGATGGCGCGGGTTGTACTAGAGGACCAGTTCTAAGCAGTTACTGGTCTTCACCAGAGCCCGCCGCAAAGCGGGATGGATTTGCCGCGGCGGTAACTACCAGGTCGTGTCCCCTAGTAACAACTCGACCTCTCTGGCAACTGATAAGGCGTGGTACACAGGGAGAAGGCAAGAGCGTAGTCGGACGAAGCAGCGGTCAGGGCAGGCGGCAAAGGTTCAAAGGCGAGTGGACGGTAGCAACGGGTACGGCAACAGGTAAGGCAAACTAACATCATAGGGAACGCTTTCTCTGAGGCACAAGGCACAAAGATCCGGCAGAAAGCTGTGGGAGGAGAAGGTATAAATGGGCAGTGCACAGGTGCAGCCTAATTAAGTTAGCATTGCCTCTCACAACCTTAACCCTTAATAACCCCTTTGGACCAGGCACCAATCACTGGTGCACTGGTCCTTTGAATCTAACAGTCCCGGCGCGCGCGCGCCCTAGAGAGCGAGGATGCACACGCCGAGACGCTGGAGTGCTGCCTGGGGACATACGCTGTGAGCTCTCCGAGACCACCAGGGGACCCGGAGCACTCAGCGTAACAGTGGATAGGGAAATGACTTAAAATAACCTAGAATAGAAAAAAAAAAAATAATAATAATCTTGAACTAGGAGGCGGAGGTAAAAGTGGAGTATGAGGTTGAGGAGGCGGTGGACGTGGCGGTGTAGGTGGAAGCGGCGGTGGAGGATGAGGTAGCCAACACTGTATTTATTTTTTTAATAAATTTGGGAAGACCCCAAAACACTGGGAAATCGAAAAGGAATGCAAAGAGAAAGTGTGCTAGAGTATAACAATGGCTGGGTGCAGCAGGTAAACTTGTCTACTCAGCACAAGGTACGGACAAGTCCTGTGGGATCCATTCCTGGTTCATATTAATGAACGTGAGCTTGTCCACATTGGCTGTGGACAGGCAGCTGCGATTGTCTGTGATTACCCGCCCTGCCGTGATAAACACAAGTCTGGACAACACATCATTCAGTACGTGTAGGCGTGTGCACACGTACTGTTTCACTATGTTGCTGAAATACTGTCTCTTGTTAAGATGTTCTGTATCAGCTGATGGGGCTGGTTGTTGTGGCGTGCTGACAAAGCTTTTCCACATTTTGGCAATGCTAACCCTCCCTTCTGAGGTGTTGGCGGTGCCCCAGCTGGGTTGGCGATTTCTTCCTCCTCCTCCTCCTCTGCCTTCTCCTTGTGCTTCCACTGTGCCCCCGCTGTCAGGTGTGAATGCCATCAACAGTGCGTCTACCAGCATGAGTTTGTACTCGCACAGCTTCCGATCAAGCTCTAGTGACAGTTTTAAGGATGGTACGTTGTCCTTGTAGCGGGAATCCAGCAGGGTGGCCGCCCAGTATTCAGTACTGGTTAGAATGTGGGCAACTCAGTGGTCGTTGCGCAGGCACTGCAGCATGTAGTTGCTCATGTGTTCCAGCCTGCCCAGAGGCAACGACAAGCTGTCCTCTGTGGGAGGTGTATCGTCTGTGTCCTCTGTATCCCCCCAGCCACGCTCCAGTGATGCCAATAAGCTGCTTTGGGTGCCTCCCTGCTGTAAACACTGTTCCACCTCCTCATCATCATCATCCTCCTCCTCATCCTTCTGATCTGTGCTCTGGCTGGACAGTTGTGTACCTGTCCTCTGTTGGTTCAGGAACCCACCCTCTGAGCCACTTGTGAAGGAATGGCCTGATAACCGTGGAAATGATCACTTTTCCTCCTCCTCTTCCTCCTGTGCCACAACCTCTTCCATCATCGCCCAAAGTGTTTTTTTTAAGAGACATCGAAGTGGGATAGTAACGCTGAGGATGGTGTCATCGTCACTGGCCATGTTGGTAGAGTACTCGAAACAGCGCAACACGGCACACACGTCCCACATGGAGGCCCACTCATTGGTGGCGAAGTGGTGCTGTTCCGCAGAGCGACTCACACATGCGTGCTGCAGCTGAAACTCCACTATCGCCTGCTGTTTCTCCAGCATTTGCAAGGTGGAGTTCCACCTTGTGGGTACATTGCATATGAAGCGGTGAGCGGGAAGGCAGAAGTTACGCTGCAGCGCAGACAGGCGAGCAGCAGCAGGGTGAGAACGCCGAAAGTGTGCACAGGCAGCCCGCACTTTCTGCAGCAGCTCTAAAATATCGGGGTAATTATTCAGGAACTTCTGCACCACCAAATTCAGCACATGCGCCAGGCAAGGGATATGCATCAAACCGACTAGCCCCAGAGCTGCTATGAGATTTTGCCCGTTATCGCACAACATTAGGCCAGGCTTCAGGCTCAGCAGCACCAACCACTCATCGGTCTGTTGTCCCATGCCCATCCACAACTCCTGCGCGGTATGGGGTTTTTCCCCCAAACAGATGAGTTATAAAACAGCCTGCTGTTGTTTCTCCCTGGCTGTGCTGAAGTTGGTGGTGAAGTTGTTACGCTGACCGGATGAGGAGGCAGTAGAGGGGGAAGCGGAGTAGGAGGAGGAGGCAACAGGGGGCAACGAGAATTGCCCTTCAATCCTTGGTTGCGGTAGGATCCACCTCAGGCCCAGCCGCCACTGCAAATACCCAGTGTGCAGTTAGGGAGATGTAACGTCCCTGCCCGTACTTACTGGTCCATGTTTCTGTAGTTATGTGGACCTTGCCACAGATGGCATTGCGCAGTGCAAACCTGATTTTGTCCACCACTTGATTGTGCAGGGAAGGGATGGCTCGCCTGGAAAAGTAGTGGCGGCTAGGAACCACATACTGTGGGACAACCACCGCCATAAGGTTTTTAAAGGGCTTCTGTCACCCCCCCATTGTGCAATTTTCATCAGCCGACATTAGCTATTTGCTAATGTCAGCTGAGTGCAATCATACATGTCCTACCTTTGTCTGTGGCTTATTTCTTGTAAAAATCATACTTTTATCATATGCAAATTTCTTCACTACCAGCAAGTTGGGCGTGTACTTGCTGGTAGCCGCTGAATCTGCCCCTTCTAGACACGCCCCATCTCTTCTTGATAGACAGGGCCAGTGAGCACTCTCCTCCTCCCGCTGGCCCCATCTGCTGCTGAATTCCCGCGCCTGCGCCGTAACGTTCCTCGATCGGCGCAGGCGTACTGAGTGAAGGACGCGCGCTTGCCAGCTCCTTCCTCAGTGTGCCTGCGCCAATTACGTCACACTACACCCGGAAGAGAAGACTGTCTATTATCGCTGATGCCGGCAGTCTTCTCTTCCGGGTGTAGTGTAACGTTATCGGCGCAGGCGCACTGAGGAAGGAGCTGGCAAGCGCGCGTCCTTCACTCAGGACACCTGCGCCGATCGAGGAACGTTACGGCGCAGATGCGGGAATTCAGCAGCAGACGGGGACAGCGGGAGGAGGAGAGCACTCGCTGGCCCTGTCTATCAAGAGGAGATGGGGCGTGTCTAGAAGCGGCAGATGTGGCGGCTGCCAGCAAGTACACGCCCAACTTGCTGGTAGTGAAGAAATTTATATGATAAAATTATGATTTTTATGAGAAATAAGCCACAGAAAGGTAGGACATGTATGATTGCACTCAGCTCACATTAGTAAATAGCTAATGTCGGCTAATGAAAATTGCACAATGGGGGGGTGACAGACGCCCATTAAAAGTCTCTGTCTCCACCAGACTGAATGACAGCATTTCAAAGGCCAGGAATTTTGAAATGCTGGCATTCAGGTCCAGGGATCACCGGTGGATAGGGGGGTACTTCCTCTTTCTCTCCAGTGTTTGGGGGATGGACAGCTGAACGCTTCTATGGGACAGTGTGGAAATGCTGGGTGACGGTGGTGACATTGTCTATAGAACTGCCATGCCAGGGAACTCCTTGGAGCTGGCTTTGCTGTGCTCAGTCCCTGGTAGCGGTGGGCAGTAACAGGCATAATGGCTAGGGGAGGGCCACTCTGCTTTTGCACCCTGCTCCCTTTTTTACTGTGCGGCTGGCGCTGTGTGAGCACCACCTCTTTCTTCGAACTGCACACATCACTTCACATCACATGACCTTGATTCCAAGTGGGGTCTTGGACCTCATCATCCTCCACATCATATTTCACCCAGTCTTTACCCCTGCCCTCCTTGCCGGTCTGCACACGGCAGAAAGCCGCAGCTGTTGACACCTGTGTTTTATCATCATCACCAGAGACGTGCTGCGGTGGTCCTTCCATGTCCGCATCCTGAAAAATAAGTGGTTGAGCATCAGTGCACTCAATGTCTTCCACTTTTGGGGCTATGCTGGATGGATGGCCCATGGAAACCGCACCAGCAGAGTCCTCAAAAAGCATAAGAGACTGCTGCATGACTTTGGGCTCAGACTGCTTGGCTAATTTGCAAGGGCGTGAGGTGAAAGACAGATGCCCATGGGCTGCAGGTGCCAACTCTGCGGTTAGAGCAAGGGACCTGGTGGGAGACAATGTGAAGGAACTAGAGGCACTGTCAGCCATCTAATCTACTATTGCCTCTATTTCTTCTGGCCTCACCATTCATATACCGGTATTTGGGCCTACAAAATGACGCTGACCATCCCGTCGCCTACATGCACCCGATGAAGGTGTTTCATTTGGGCGTGTAGCTGGCACAGATCGATCACGTCCTAACCCTGCAACGGGAGCTCCACCAGCACCAGCAGCACCACGACCAGGGCCATGTCCCTTATTTGATGCTCTCCTCATTCTTTGAGGTCACCCACCGAACTAACAGACGGATTAACTATATTAAGTTCAGTGTCACATATGCATTGCATTTGTATCTCACACCAAAAAACAGCATATGTCACCGTCTGACCTAACAGACGGATTAGTTATTATATTTATGTGTCAGGGGTACAAAAATGGTGCATTTCCCCCACAAAAAATCGCTATAGGTGAGCTACAGAATTAACAGCCAGATTTATTATTATATTTCTGTGTCAGGGGTGCAAAGCTGGTGTATTGCACCCACAAACAATCATTATAGGTCACCCACAAAACAAATAGCCAGATTCCTAACCCTCTCCCTCACTCCAGCTGCCTGCTTCCTGTCCCTGCACTACTCAGACCTGATGGGCGGTGCTACACTCGAATGAAGCTTATATAGAGGCTGGGTCACATGACGCATCGGCCAATCACAGCCATGCCATTACTAGGCATGGCTATTATGGCTTCTAAGTGCCCACAGCTTAAAAACTTGTTGATTGGCTTCCCTCCAGCCTTTCAAAAGCTTTATTAAATAACAGAACACTGAACTTTACAGTTCGGGTTCGCTCAAGACTAGTTATAAATAACAATATAATAACCTAATATTAGTTAATAAGTGTGGTCTAGAAATGAGCAAATTGATTCTGAAACTCTGAAATTTGACCCTTTTTTAAATTGGATTCCTTAGAATAAAAATGTTGTGTGACTTGCTTCAGGAAAATCAAGGAGAGACTGTTCTAGAGCACTTGTAACTTAGGTAGTATTTATTTGGACCTAAATCTAATCACACAGGTAATTGGGCAATTCAGACCAGAATCAAATTTTAACCTCTTAAGGACACATGACGTACCGGTACGTCATGATGTCCTGGTACTTAAGGACACATGACGTACCGGTACGTCATGTGTTGTTCCGATCACTGCCGCCCGGCTGGCAGTGATCGGAACCCGGTGCCTGCTCAAATCATCGAGCAGGCACCTAGGCTAAATGCGCGGGGGGGTCCCGTGACCCCCCCATGTCGGCGATCGCGGCAAACCGCAGGTCAATTCAGACCTGCGGTTTGCTGCGATTTCTGCAGTTTCTGATCCCTGCGGTCCCTGACCGCGGGGATCAGAAACTTTAGTATTCCTAAAATAGATCTGTATCCCTCCCCCTGCACCCCCCGAGTGATTTTAGCCCGGTGGGAGGTGCAGGGGGAGGGTTGCGGGCGGTGCGGGCGGTGCGGGAGGCGGGCGGTGCGGCAGGCGGGATCGCGATCCCCCGCCCGCCTCCCCTTGTATAATCGTTGGTTTCTAGTGGGTATACCAGGGTGCCAGCACATTGCTGGCACCCTGGTATAAACGGCTGACATCTGCGATGCGATGTCAGCCGTTAACCCTTTCCATACAGCGGTCCGTACGGACCGCTGTATGGAAAAGGTTAACAGCGCAGGGAGCTCCCTCCCTCTCCCATCGGGGGGCTGCTGTGCCTTTGCAGCCCCCCGATGGGAGAGGGAGAGAGCCCCCAGAGAGCCCCCCTCAGCCCTGTGCTTACCCTTCCCCGTCTGCGCAGTTCTGAGCAGACGGGGAAGGTTCCCATGGCAACAGGACGCCTCTCAGGCGTCCTGCTGTCCATGGTGCTGAACAGATCTGTGCTGAAAGCATAGATCTGTTCAGTGTAAGTAAAATACAGTACAGAACAATATATATTGTACTGTACTGTATTATACAGACATCAGACCCACTGGATCTTCAAGAACCAAGTGGGTCTGGGTCAAAAAAAAAGTTAAAAAAAGTTAAAAAAAAGGAAAAATCAAAAAACACATTTATCACTGATTAAAAATGAAAAAAATAAAATTCCCTACACATGTTTGGTATCGCCGCGTCCGTAACGACCTGATCTATAAAACGGTTATGTTACTTTACCCGAACGGTGAACGCCATAAAAATAAAAAATAAAAAACTATGATGAAATTGAAATTTTGCCCACCTTACTTCCCAAAAAAGGTAATAAAAGTGATCAAAAAAGTCGCATGTACGCCAAAATAGTACCAATCAAACCGTCATCTCATCCCGCAAAAATCATACCCTACCCAAGATAATCGCCCAAAAACTGAAAAAACTATGGCTCTTAGACTATGGAAACACTAAAACATGATTTTTTTTGTTTCAAAAATGAAATCATTGTGTAAAACTTACATAAATAAAAAAAAAAGTATACATATTAGGTATCGCCGCGTCCGTATCGACCGGCTCTATAAAAATATCACATGATCTAACCCCTCAGATGACCACCGTAAAAAAATTAAAATAAAAACGGTGTAAAAAAAGCCATTTTTTGTCATCTTACGTCACAAAAAGTGTAATAGCAAGCAATCAAAAAGTCATATGCACCCCAAAATAGATGCCAATCAAACCGTCATTTCATCCCGCAAAAAATGAGACCCTACTTAAGATAATCGCCCAAAAACTGAAAAAACTATGGCTCTTAGACTATGGAGACACTAAAACATTTTTTTTGTTTTAAAAATGAAATCATTGTGTAAAACTTACATAAATAAAAAAATAGTATACATATTAGGTATCGCCACGTCCGTGACAACCTGCTCTATAAAATTACCACATGATCTAACCTGTCAGATGAATGTTGTCAATAACAAAAAATAAAAACGTGCCAAAAAATCTATTTCTTGTTACCTTGCCGCACAAAAAGTGTAATATAGAGCAACCAAAAATCATATGTACCCTAAACTAGTACCAACAAAACTGCCACCCTATCCCGTAGTTTCTAAAATGGGGTCACTTTTTTGGAGTTTCTACTCTAGGGGTGCATCAGGGGGGCTTCAAATGGGACATGGTGTAAAAAAAAACTGTCCAGCAAAATCTGCCTTCCAAAAACCGTATGGCGTTCCTTTCCTTCTGCGCCCTGCTGTGTGCCCGTACAGCGGTTTACGAACACATATGGGGTGTTTCTGTAAACTACAGAATCAGGGCCATAAATAATGAGTTTTGTTTGGCTGTTAACCCTTGCTTTGTAACTGGAAAAAAAATATTAAAATGGAAAATCTGCCAAAAAAGTGAAATTTTGAAATTGTATCTCTATTTTCCATTAAATCTTGTGCAACACCTAAAGGGTTAACAAAGTTTGTAAAATCAGTTTTGAATACCTTGAGGGGTGTAGTTTCTTAGATGGGGTCACTTTTATGGAGTTTCTACTCCAGGGGTGCATCAGGGGGGCTTCAAATGGGACATGGTGCCAAAAAAACAGTCCAGCAAAATCAGCCCTCCAAAAACCAAACGGCGCACCTTTCACTCTACGCCCTACTGTGTGCCCGTACAGTAGTTTACGGCCACATATGGGGTGTTTCTGTAAACAGCAGAGTCAGGGCAATAAAGATACAGTCTTGTTTGGCTGTTAACCCTTGCTTTGTTAGTGGAAAAAATGGGTTAAAATGGAAAATTAGGCAAAAAAATGAAATTCTCAAATTTCATCGCCATTTGCCAATAACTCCTGTGCAACACCTAAAGGGTTAACGATGTATGTAAAATCAGTTTTGAATAGCTTGAGGGGTGTAGTTTCTTAGATGGGGTCACTTTTAGGGAGTTTCTCCTCTAGGGGTGCATCAGGGGGCTTCAAATGGGACATGGTGTAAATAAACCAGTCCATAAAAATCAGCCCTCCAAAAACCATACGGCGCACCTTTCACCCTACGCCCCGCTGTGTGGCCGTACAGTAGTTTACGGCCACATATTGGGTGTTTCTGTAAACGGCAGAGTCAGGGCAATAAAGATACAGTCTTGTTTGGCTGTTAACCCTTGATTTGTTAGTGGAAAAAATGGGTTAAAATGAAAAATTAGACAAAAAAATGAAATTCTCAAATTTCCTCCCCATTTGCCAATAACTCTTGTGCAACACCTAAAGGGTTAACAACGTATGCAAAATCAGTTTTGAATACCTTGAGGGGTGTAGTTTCTTAGATGGGGTCATTTTTGGGTGGTTTCTATAATGTAAGCCTCGCAAAGTGACTTGAGACCTGAACGGGTCCCTAAAAATTGAGTTTTTGTAAATTTCTGAAAAATTTCAAGATTTGCTTCTAAACTTCTAAGCCTTATAACATCCCCAAAAAATAAAATATCATTCCCAAATCAATTCTAACATGAAGTAGACATATGGGGAATGTAAAGTCATCACAATTTTTGGGGGTATTACTATGTATTACAGAAGTAGAGAAACTGAAACTTTGAAATTTGCAAATTTTTCCAAATTTTTTGTTAAATTAGGTATTTTTTGGTGCAAAAAAAATAATTTTTTTGACTTCATTTTACCAGTGTCATGAAGTACAATATGTGACGAAAAAACAATCTCAGAACGGCCTGGATAAGTCAAAGCGTTTTAAAGTTATCAGCACTTAAAGGGACTCTGGTCAGATTTTCAAAAAATGGCCTGGTCCTAAGGTGTAAAAAGGCTGTGTCCTTAAGGGGTTAAGAACATTTTAAGAACAAAGTTATCACAACTTCTTCTCCTTTTCCCCTTTTTATGCTTATCTCTAAGACTTCCCCCATTTTTCTCCTCTGCTTATATTCTTTAAATCCAACCCTTATCTTCTGTGCAGTTCTACAGAAGACAAAAACATCATACACACAGATTAACCCTATAAGTACCCGCCCTGTACATGCTGGTGGACGTCACTTAAGGACCAGCGCCGTACATGTACGGCGGGCTGATCGGGCGGGTGCAGGAGCTGCGCCCGCCCAATCAGAGGCAGGGGTTTCTCAGAAACTGATAGCCAGACCCCTGCTGTATGCGCCAGCATGGGTGAAAACACCGATGCCAGCACATTAACCCTCTCACTGCCACGGTCAGCGTTGACCATGGCACGTGCGGGATCCTGCCGGGTGCAGGGTGTCCATCAGGTCCACGTGCTGTTGTGACGGGGTCCCGATGGCAGGGGAAGCAGCCCCCTGGATCTTACAGGCAGGAAGCTATAAGTGTATTACACTGTGTAATACACTTACAGCCAATGCATGACAATACAGAAGTTAGATAAAAGCATAGTATTGAGGATGTGCGATCCAGTTCTTTTTCTTATATTTTATATTTTGCATATCTATGTTCTTTTCCCCACTGGTATCAGCACTCCTCCCCATTCGGCCCAGGTGCTTTTAATTAGCAGGAGTCTGCATAAGGGTATAAATTCCTACCTCTCAGTTGGAGTTCCTGAGAGTGTGTGATAGGGTGAGTTTCACACCTGTTCACATGGTGCAGTACTCCACGACGGCCATTTTTGCTTTGGTGCTGTCCTGATGGGTTGGTGGGGTCCAGTGCCAAGGTGGCTTTGCCAGACAGCGGGGGCGCTGTTTGGCTACTGGGTCCTGCTGCCTGCTGGGGCGGTGCTGTGGCGTTGGTGGTCGCCGTGCCGTGCTGCGCCAAATTTAGGTTAGGGTCCCATTCAAAGAGGCAACCTTGTCGTGGTAAATGGGCCTATGCTTTTGGATCAAATTGTATACTAATGCCTCATGTACAGTATTTAGCATAGAGGTAGGTATACGATATATTGCACTGAGAAGCGATGTTAATTATGCTGAGAAGCAGTTAGATAAAAACATAGTATTGACGATGTGCGATCCAGTTCTTTTTCTTATATTTTACAAGAAGTATTGTAATGCATTGTACAGGGAATCAGACCCCCAAATGTTGAAGTAAAAAAAGAATTGGTAAAAATAAAGTTAAATAAAGTAAAAAAAATATTTAAAATTAATAGGGGAAAAAAAGTATACATATTAGGTATTGCCACATCCGTAAGGACCTGCTCTTTAAAAATATCACCTGATCTAACCCCTCAGGTGAACAGTGTAAAAAAAATAATATAAAAACGGTGTCAAAAAGTGTAATAGCAAGCGAGTCAAAAATTAATATGCACCCCAAAATAGCCCCAATCCAACCGTCATCTCATCCCGCAAAAATGATACCCTACATAAGACAATTGCCCAAAAAATATAAAAAACTATGGCTAGCAGACTATGGAATACACTAAAACATGATTTTTGTTTTGTTTCAAAAATGATACTATTGTGTAAAACTTAAATAAATAAAAAAGTATACATATTAGGTATCCCTACATCCGTAATGACCTGCTCTATAAAAATATCACAGAACCTAACCCCTCAGGTAAACACCATAAAAATAGTGTCATAAAAGCCATTTTTTATCACCTTACATCCAATAAAGTGTAATACCAAGCGATCAAAAAGTCGTACGCACCCCAAAATCATACTAATAAAACCGTCATCACATCCCGTAAAAAAATAAGACCCTACCTTAGAAAATTGCCAATTTTTTTTTTAAAACTATGGCTCTCAGAATATGGAGACACTAAAACATGTTTTTTTTTGTTTCAAAAATGCTGTTATTGTGTAAACTTAAATAAATTAAAAAGTATATATTTTAGGTATTGCCGCGTCTGTAAGAACCTGCTGTATAAAAGTATCACATGAACTAACCCCTCAGGTGAACACAGTAAAAAAAAAAAAAAAACGGTGGAAAAAAAGCTATTTTTTGTCACCTTACATCACAAAAAGTGTAACAGCAAGCTATCAAAAAGTCAGATGCACCCCAAAATAGTGCCAATCAAATCTCATCACGCAAAAATGATACCCTACCTAAGACAATCGCCCAAAAAATAAAAAATAAACTATGGCTCTGAGAATATGGAGACACTTAAACATGATTTTTTTTTTAAATGCTTTTTTTGTGTAAAACTTAACCACTTCCCATCTGGGCCATCAATCTCTGAATGACTTGGATAAGTAAAGGCGTTCAAAAGTTATTACCACATAAAGTGATATATGTCAGATTTGCAAAATTAGGCCTGGTCAGGAAGGGGGCACCTTCCTGACCAGGCCTAATTTTGCAAATCTGACATATCTCAGATTTCAGAGGCGTCCCTGAATCGGACTCCCCGCGCGAAGTCCCGGATATTGTCAGAAACATCTGTCTGGATTTACTAGGCCCGGACTGCCCTGATCCTCTAATAATCGAAAGGGCCCACCGCGCTCTTCGCCTGAAACCGGGCGCAAATGATCCCCCCAGGGATATCATATGCCGCTTCTTACGATTTCAAGATAAAGAAGCCATTCTGAGTAAAGCACGCAGTCCTGAAGGAATGAAGTTCAGCGGAGCGACTATTACAGTTTATCAAGATCTGGCTCCTATCACACTCCAGAAAAGGAAAGCTTTAAAACCCCTGACAGATTGGCTCAGGAACCGCAAAATTCTGTACAGATGGAACTTTCAGTTCGGATTATCTTTCTCGATTAATGGCAGAAGAATCAACATCAGAGCCCACTCTGACTTGGATCCAATCTACGATTTGTTGGACATTCCTCCCTTAGATATAGAGGATTGGGACCTTGTTCGGGATGTAACGATGCTGCCGGAGACACCCAAATATGCCTCCTTTGAAACTAAAGATACCCCGAAGTCGCGCTGTCAAAAGAGAAGAAATCAATCTCTTACCCCAAGGCGCATCGCCTCAGAAGATCGCTGAACCTCTTCCTAGTCCATGCGATTATTTCCACCTACTGTTTCCTGCAAGAGACCCTGATAATACATAAAACACCTACGATATGGTCTGTATTTCTGGTACAAGGTTTTCTTCAACTAAGAGACGGTCTCACCTTCATCTTCAGGACTGTCCTGTAGAGGGTTCCATATCCTACCTGCACTATATGTCCTTGCAGGTCACAGATGTTCCCCTTTCTCCTTTAAGGCCAAATTAGGATATACACATCAACATGTCTGATATGAATCCTCTCCTTTATCCCTGATTTCCACAAAAGGGAAAAGATCCATAGCCCTATTTTTTCTCCATTGTGTTCTAATCATCACTATATCCTTACCCCTATATGTTCCCCCCCCTTCCCTTAATCCCCCCCCTCCCCCCCATTTCCCTTCATGTCTCCGTATGTCTCTCCTTCTTCCCATCTCTCTTCTTATAGTCCCATTTTTTACGTCCAAGGCCCTTATTTAAATAACTTCTGCCTGCTACATGTAGATTTAGGCCTAATTATTTTTCCCAATGTAAAGTGGCTGTCATTTACTGGTGTTAAACCATTTCCCCCCTACAACCCTTTATTGGCATCAATATGCCGCCTTCTCATCCCTGTTCTCAAGTTTCCCCTGTCAATTATGTTTTTCTTATGTTTTATTTTTCTTGGTCCTTCAACAGAACTTCCAATAATCATCTGAGGCGGAAGCTCTCCTCCAAGTTCCGGTGATCTGCAAGAGATAAGTACCACTCTCAAATCTCCTTACACGTCTGTGACATGATGGTGTTGATTCAGCTTTTCAGGACCACTATATACCCTTACGATGGCCATTAAATTAGCCTAATTTAATGTAAAGGGCTGTAACTCTCCCTCAAAGAGAAGCCACATCTTTGGGATCCTGAAAAGGGATAAAGCAAACATTGTCTTTCTCCAGGAGACACATTTCAAATTAAATCACCTTCCTAATCTCTCCTTCTCTGCATTCCCCAATTGGTTCCATAGCGGCTCCCCCACATCCAATTCTAAAGGTGTTAGTATTGGGTTCCACAAAAAAGTCCCTTTTCTCCTAGTAGACCAAATTTGTGATCCGGAAGGTAGATTTATCATGGTTAAAGGCAAAATAGGTCCAAATCTGTTCACTTTTATGAATATATACGCTCCTAACACCAATCAAATCCATTGGCTGATTGAAGTGTTGAGGAGATTAGAAACTTTCAGGGAAGGAATCACTTTCCTGGGAGGAGACTTCAACTTAATCTTCAACCCATTCCTGGACTCTTCCTCACACAAGTCAGCCCAATCCCAAAAAGCCCTTAGATCTATTTTAAACAATTTAGCCAGGATACATCTAGTTGATGCTTGGCGCACCCTTCACCCGGAAGTAAGGGACTATACCTTATTTTCTCAGGTGCACGGTTCATATCAGCGCCTAGATCATGTGTTTGTGTCTAAGGAGCATCTCCAGTACTGTTCTGAGGCAGATATTGGGTCTATCACCATCTCTGATCACGCTCCTATATTTTTAACTTTTGAAATCCTACCTAATGGTCGCACCATTAGAAACTGGCGCCTTAACGAAAGACTCTTGGGCCTCACCGACACCAAAGCTCGCCTGAAAACCCTCCTGGAAAACTACTTTGACACAAATTGCACCCCTGACGTAACAGTTCATACAATTTGGGACGCCCATAAGGCTTTCATCCGAGGTCACTGCATTAGTATGGGAGCCCATATAAAAAAAGTGAGGATGAAACAGATAGATGACTTGCAAGAGAAAATAAGATATCTGGAAAGCACCCATAAGAAATCCCTACTACAATCACATTTATCAGAGCTCTATGCTTGTCGGGCCTCACTTAAAAATCTCTTGAATGAATCATCCGCAAGATATTTTTTACACTCAAAACAAAAAAATTTCGCCCATGGTAACAAGGCCTCTAGGTTCATGATGCAAAGACTTAAACGTAGGAAACTCAACAACCATGTTCATAAAATGAAAACCTCAGAAGGCTCCCTGACCTTTGATTCAGATCAAATAGCCTCCCTCTTTAGACTTCTATAAATCCCTCTATAATCTACACCCCTCAATCGAGCCCAAGAAGGCTATAGAGACTGACCCTGAACATTTGGCCTTCTTAAAAGACTTAGATCTTCCGCAGTTAACGGACCTAGATAGACTTCAGCTTTCTGCTCCTTTTACTCCGGAAGAATTATTAGGTGTCATCAAAGACTCCCTCAAGGGCAAATGCCCAGGACCAGATGGGCTACCCATTCCCTATTACAACACTTTCCATGAGATACTAATCCCCCATCTATTGCCTATTTTTAATGCATCTCTGCAGGGAGTTCCGTTGACCAGGGACATGACCAGAGCTAACATCACAGTGATCCCAAAAGAAGGCAAAGACCATACTCTCTGCTCCAATTTTAGGCCCATCTCCTTACTCAATATAGATCTTAAGCTTTTAGCAAAATTGCTAGCTAATAGATTAGCTAAAATCCTTCTGACCCTGATCCACAGAGACCAAGTAGGTTTCATCAAGAACAGAGAAGGTAAGGACAATACAGCCAGGGTTCTCAACATTCTTCACTTTGTTAAAAAACGGGCTCTACCTCTGGTCCTTCTCAGCACAGATGCTGAGAAGGCCTTTGATAGAGTTAGCTGGTCCTTCATGTATTCAGTCTTACAATCTGCCAATTTTCCTCCTCACTTTATCCAAGCAGTCCATGCTATGTATCTGAATGCATCAGCTTCCATAATAGTTAATGACACCCTATCAGCCCCCTTCCAAATAAGTAATGGCACACGACAGGTTTGTCCCCTATCACCCCTCCTTTTTGTACTGACCTTAGAACCCCTTCTGCAACTTATTAGATTAGACAATGGCATCCATGGTATAACCCTTGGTGACCAACAACACAAAATTGCCGCATTTGCGGATGATATGTTAATAATGATAGATAACCCGTCCACGGCTCTCCCTAAGATTTATAAACATATAGAAAATTTTGGATCCCTTTCCAACCTTAAAATTAATCATAATAAGTCACTTATAATTTCCACTGGCATTTCCAATACTCTAAAGAGAAACTTAGTCCAAAATTTGCCCTTTAACTGGTCCTCCCCTCATTTAAAATTTTTAGGTGTTAAACTTGGTACTGATCCCAGCCAATTTTTCAACTTGGATTATCTCCCTCTTTTACAGAAAATCAAATCCGACCTGGTAACATTAGACATCCATATCGTTTCATGGTTCGGGAGAAAGAACATATTAATGTCTCTGGTCATACCTAAACTGACATATCTTCAACAAACACTCCCAATATCCATACCCTCTACCTACTATGCTTCCCTTCGCTCTCTGTTCAGATCCTTCATTTGGTCTGGGAAGAGGGCATATAGAGCCTTAACTTACTTTAAAGAGAAAGGGGGAATTTCACTGCCAGATCCGGAAATTTACGGCAGAGCGGTCCTTCTGGCAAGAGTGGTGGATTGGATGAGATGCCCTCCTCATAAATCTTGGGTCGCAATGGAGCAATCCCTAATGGGTTCACCATTTTCAGCCTTTTTACTGGGCAAACTATCCTCTATCCCTCCTTGCTCTAACATCTCGCCGGTCATGAAAGCAACCTTACAAGCTTGGAACACCCTGCAGAGATCCTTTAATGGTATACCTCTCCCATCCCCAACCCTGTCTGCTAAAGACGTCTTTGACTTGGCCCCCCAGACAGTATCCCAACTAAGGTTAGAATGTCAGGAGTTAAGATCATAAATCTATACCAAGAGGGTTCCCTCATTTCCATTGATGATATGCATAAGTTACTAGAGGTGTCCCCCTCGAGATATAACTTACTATACTTCCTCAGAGCTTACATGTCCCAACATGGTAGATTAAACAATCTTCTCAGACCTCTTACATGGTTTGAGAGTATTATTTCTCAAGCCCAGACTCCACGTAAAATCATTTCTCAATTATATAAGAAACTTAGAGACCCCCCCATTCTCGCTGGTCCCTGCTTTTATCCGCTTGTGGGAAAAGGATCTACACAAAACCTTTCAGAATAATGAAATTCAAAAGATCTATATCTCCCCCCATATTGCGTCTAGATGCGTGAGGACTCAAGAGAACAGTTACAAAATAATCTCAAGGTGGTACAAAACCCCTGACAAAACATGCTTATATTCTGCTTCGGCTTCGGACGTGTGCTGGAGGTGCTCTAAGGATAGAGGCACATACATACATATCTGGTGGAAGTGCCCTATAATACTACTTTGGTGGGAAAACATTTTCAGACAAGGAAATCAGATATGTGGAACCAATTATCCTGCTTCTCCCGAAATAGCCCTTTTAAACCTCTTCCCTACAGACCTCTTTACTCCCAACTTAAAACTGTTTAAATACCTATTAAGTGCTGCCAAACTCCTGATCCCAACCTTGTGGCTTTCTCCTGAAGTCCCAACCATGGAACAATGGTTCCTTAAGATCGATCAGATATTTAGACTTGAGGAGATTTCCTCCTGGGAAGCGAGATCACACCATAGTTTTGACAAGACATGGAAGGTGTGGAAGTCCTTTAGAGGATATATGACCTAGAACTTTTGAGGGCTTAATCCCTCTGATAATTAACAAGACTTTTGGGAAAGGTTGATAACTTCAACCACCTACACACTAAGTTGCAGATCCACGGCTACTGGAGATTACCTGCCTAACCCGCCTCAGATGTTGAATCTACCCTTATCAATGTGAACTCATTTACCAGTTTGCTCTTGCCTAACATAACACATTAACATGTGACCAGTTGTTCTCCCCCATCCCCATTATTGGAGTAATGTTTATTGAAGTATTGCTCATTGAAGAAACAATTGTAACTTGTTGGAGACTTATTGTCGTCTCTATTTTCATGAAATTTTATCTCTGTATCTGTGATATTACTCAATAAAAGAGTTAAAATAAAAAAATAAAATAAAATGACAACTTTGTATAAAAAAAAAAATTGATCTCCATTTTCCTTTAATTCTTGTGGAACGCCTAAAGGGTTAACAAAGTTTGTAAAATCGGTTTTGAATACCTTGAGGGGTGTAGTTTCTACAATGGGGTCATTTATGGGGGTATCCACTATGTAGGCCCCACAAAGTGACTTCAGACCTGAACTGGTCCTTAAAAAGTGGGTTTTGGCAATTTTCTAAAAAATTTGAAGAATTTCTTCTAAAATTCTAAGCCTTCTAACGTCCTAAAAAAATAAAATGACATTTCCAAAATGATGCCAACATAAAGTAGACATATGGGGAAAGTTAAGTAATAAATATTTTATGAGGTATCACTTTCTGTTTTAAAAGCAGAGAAATTGAAATTTAGAAAATTGCGAATTTTTCAAAATTTTTGGTAAATTTGGGATTTTTTCATAAATAAAGGTGAAATATTTTGACTCAAATTTATGACTGTCATGAAGTACAATGTGTCACGAGAAAACAATCTCTGAATGACTTGGATAAGTAAAGGCGTTCCAAAGTTATTACCACATAAAGTGAGATATGTCAGTTTTGCAAAATTAGGCCTGGTCAGGAAGGGGGCAAATGGCCCAGATGGCAAGTGGTTAAAATGGAAAATCTGCCAAAAAAGTGAAATTTAGAAATTGTATCTCTATTTTCCATTAATTCTTATGGAACACCTAAAGGGTTAACGACGTTTGTAAAATCAGTTTTGAATACCTTGAGGGGTGTAGTTTCTTAGATGGGGTCACTTTTATGGAGTCCCTGTAACATCTCTACCTGAACTACATTTACTGTAAAATGGCGGAGACCAAGAAAGATGATACTTTTTATAGGGCTATGACATCACAAGGTCTGGCTAGCTGCTGATTGGCTGCATGCATGGCATTGTGGATGATCAGTCTCGGGCTTCTTACTTCTTCATTCTAACATGTGCAGCAGCCATTTAGAAAAAATTAATTTAATTTAATTTAAAGGGGTTGTCCAGGTTCATTTTCACCCCGGCAGCCCCCCTGATATGAGCATCTGAGCAGTTCATGCTAAATTGCACAAGGCAAAGGCATTTTTAGGAGTTCTGGTGATGTACCGGGCTCTCCATGGGGCTGACAGGAACCCCGGTGATGTCACCGGCACTATTTACCACCGGGATTTAGCTCTGCCCTAGCCAGTAAAACGGCACCCGAGCCCCATAGAAGTCAATGAGAGGATCCAAGCATTAAACCAGGCACCCCCTGCTCTGAAGAGGGGAGGGTGCCTGGTTCATAGGAAAAGGTCAGAAATTGAGGGAAACACCACTGAAATGGGTCGGGGACAGCATGGGGAGGATGTCTGGATGCATCTTGGACTACAATGTCGCTGCTAGTAACGATGTTGCCCGAGTTGTACGCCACTTTTACAGACTGACCATAAAACTCACAAAACTAAAGATAAAAGCGATTTTAGATGAAAAATTGTTAGGAAACATTCTTTCCTGTATATTTACTTTTATATAAAGAGCAAGTTCAGACAAATTTTTTTCGTGATTTTCGGAACTGGGGCCATGACTAAGTGGGACGGCCGGTGGTTTCGATTGTGTTGACCGGACTCTTAGACGATCAAACTGAACTCATTGGAAGAGGAACGGCCGGTAGCATCCGTATTGTACCTGTAGAGGTGAAATTCTTGTACCAGCGCAAGCCGAACCACAGCCGAAACCTTTGATGCCACGAAAGTTTTCATTAATCAACAACTTAAGTTGGAGGTTCGAAGACGATCCCCGGCAGCGTTATTCCCATTTACCACCGAGCATTTTCTGGGAAATTAAAGTCTTTGGGTTCCAGGTGGAGTATGATTGCAAAGATGAAACTTAAACTAATTGATGGAAGGGCACCACCAGGAGTGGAGCCTGAGGCTAAATTTGACTATGCACGGGAAGCCTCACCCGGCCCGGACACAGAAAGGATTGACAGATTGATACCTATTTCACGATTCTGTGGGTGGTGGTGCATGGCAGTTTTAAGCATGTGGATCGAGTCAATTTGTGTGGTTCATTCCGATAACCAAAGACACTCCTCCGTGCTAATTAGTTACGTGTCCCCTGGTGATTACGATTGTGTTGACCAGACTATCATCTGATGATAATGAACTTGGAAGAGGAACGGACGTTGAGCTGACCATGTAAAAAATTGTAGGTGAGGGCATTCTGCCAATTTGTTAACTCTAGATAACTTCTAAGCTGATCACACGTCCCCATGATGTTGACGATCTATTCGGATGTCTGCTCTATCAACTTTCGCCTACCATGGTGTCTGCTCTATCTATTTTGTGCCTACCATGGTGACCACGGGTAATGGGGAATCAGGGTTTGCTTCCGGAGAGGGAGCCTGAGGGATGGCCACGGCTACCACTTCCAAGAAAGGCAGGCGGGGGCGTGCAAATTTCCCAGTACCGACTCAGGGAGGTAGTGACGATAAATAACAATACAGGACTCTTAAGAGAGCCTGTCATTGGAACGAGTACAAAAAAATTACAGGCAATGTCATAGGTATTTAGGATGAGAAAACGTTATACAGGAGAGGTAAAGTATGATTGATGGCCTGCTGGTCACCCACTAAAACATTAGGGGTGAGGGTTTTCAGCTGAGCTGACCATCTAAAACATTATGGGTGAGGGCCTGCTGGTGAGCTGACCATCTAAAACATTATGGGTGAGGGCCTGCTGGTGAGCTGACCATCTAAAACATTATGGGCGAGGGCCTGCTGGTGAGCTAACCATCTAAAACATTATGGATGAGGGCCTGCTGGTGAGCTGACCATCTAAAACATTATGGATGAGGGCCTGCTGGTGAGCTGACCATCCGAAAAATTATATGAGAAGGCATATACATGATGGACGAGGAGGAGGAGGATGAGAAAAGGAAGATTCAAATATATACCCTTTTTTGTGGCGGAAGGGTTGCATGGGAATACAGAGTATTCAGTACATTGTAAACAACAAATTTAAAGTGCCTTTATGTTCAGTCGTGGCTTTCCTCTGGTGGAGTGGAGAAGTCAGGGGCAATCCAGGCCTTGTTCATTTTTATAAGAGTCAACCTGTCAGCATTTTCAGTTGACAGCCAGATACACTTATCTGTTATAATGCCATCAGCAGCACTAAATATTTGCTCAGACAAAATGGTGGCGGCAGGGCAGGCCAGCACCTCCAAGCCGTAGAGCGCCAGTTCGTGCCATGTGTCCAGCTTGGACACCCAGTAGTTGTAAGGCACTGAGAGATCACTGAGGAGGCTGACACGGTCTGCTACGTACTCCTTTACCATCTTCCAAAACTTTTCCCTCCTTGAGACACCAGGACGTGCATTATGTTGAGGGTGCTGACAGGGTGTCATAAAACTGTCCAAGGCCTTGGAGAGTGTTGCCCTGCCTTTGCTGGAAGTGCTGCGTGTTCCCCTTGTCTCCCCACCTCGGTTGCCCAAGGAAGTACGGACTCTGCTGCCAGCGCTGTCAGATGGAAATTTTTGCAGCAATTTGTCAACAAGGAACTTCTGGTATAGCACCATTTTGCTCGTCCTCTCCACCGGAGGAATGAGAGATGAGAAGTTCTCTTTGTACTGGGGGTCCAGAAGGGTGAACACCCAGTAATCCCTATTATCTAAAATGCGTATAACACGGGGGTCACGGGAAAGGAAGCCTAACATGAAGTCAGCCATGTGTGCCAGAGTACCAGTGGGCAAGACTTTGCTGTCGTCATCAGGAGGATGACTGTCCATCTCCTCATCCTCATCCTCCTCTTCTGTCCAACCACACTGAACAGATGGAATTAAAGTTCCATGGCTACTACCCTGTGTAGCGGAGGCAACCGTCCCCTGCTCCTCCTCCTCCTCCAATATGCGCTGAGAAGACAAATTGAGGGTGTTCTGGCTATCACCCAGGGTCATGTCTTCTTCCCCCATTTCCAACTCTTCCCCACGAACAGCGTCGGCCTTAATTGTGAGCAGCGAGCGTTTGAGTAGACACAGAAGTGGGATGGTTACACTGACAATAGCGTTATCGCCGCTCACGATCTGTGTCGATTCCTCAAAGTTTCTTAACACCTCACAGAGGTCAGACATCCATGCCCACTCCTCGCTTGTGAAGAGCGGAAGCTGACTGGAAAGGCGACGACCGTGCTACAGCTGGTATTCCATTACTACCCTTTGCTGCTCACAAAGCCTGGCCAACATGTGTAACGTGGAGTTCAAGCGCATGCTCACTTCACACAACAGCCGGTGAGCTGGCAATTTCAAGCGCTGCTGCAGCGTCAACAGACCGGCTGAAGCTGTTGATGACTTGCGGAAATGTGCACACACGCGGTGCACCTTCGCCAGTAGCTCGGGCAAATTGGGGTAGGTTTTCAGAAACCGCTGAACCACTAAGTTAAAGACGTGGTCTAGGCATGGGATGTGTGTGAGCTTGCCGAGCTCTAAAGCCGCCACCAAGTTACGCCCATTATCACAAACAACCATGCCTGGTTGCAGGTTGAGTGGCAAGAGCCACAGCTCAGTCTGGTCTCTTATCCCCTGCCACAGCTTTGTGCTGTTTATCCCCTAAGCATATCATCTTCAGCACGGCCTGTTGACGCATCCCCACAGCAGTGCTACACTGCTTCCAGCTACCAGCTGATGACTGACAGGTGCTTCACGCGGAGAATTCGGAGGTGGAAGTGGAGGAGGAGGTGGAGGAGACACTTACATAGGTGCTGGCGGTAACCCTGATGGAAGTAGGGCCCGCAATCCTGGGCGTCGGTAGCACCTGTGCCATCCCAGGGTACAAGTCGCTCCCAGCCTCCACTACGTTCACCCAGTGTGCCATCAGGGAAATGTAGCGCCCCTGGCCACAAGCACTTGTCCATGTGTCAGTCGTTAGGTGGACCTTAGCAGTAACGGCGTTGGTCAGGGCACGGGTGATGTTAGCAGACACATGCTGGTGTAAGACGGGGACGGCACACCGGGAAAAATAGTGGCGGCTGGGGACTGAGTACCCAGGGACGGCCGCTGACATCAGGCCGTGAAAGGCCTTGGTGTCCACAAGCCTAAATGGCAACATTTCAACCGCCAGTAACTTAGAAAGTTGGACAGTTAGTGCCATGGCCTGTGGGTGGGTGGCTGGGTATTTGCGCTTGCGTTCAAATGCCTGGGGTAAAGACATTTGGACCCTGCGCTGGGACAGAGAAGTGGATGTGGTCGCTGATGGTGCTTGTGACGGTACAGGTGCAGCGCGGGAGGCATCCGGGCCTGTGCCTTCGACAGGTGATTGGTCGTCACCCAACATAGGGGAAGAGGAGGCATGGTGTGACCCGCGGACACAGATTGTGGACCAAGGTGTTCCTCCCACTTATTGCGGTGCTTGGCTGCCATGTGGCAGATCATGCTGGTGGTGGTGAGGTTGCTACTGTTCACACCTCGGCTCATTTTGGTGTGGCACAGGTTGCAAACTACTATTCTTTTGTCGTCTGCACTTTCCGCAAAAAAGCGCCATACCGCGGAACACCTACTCCTTGGCAAGGGAGATTTCCGCAAGGGGGTGCTCCGTGGAACACTTGCGGGCCTGTTTGGCGTGGCCCGCCTTCTCCCTGTTGCCACCCCACTGCCTCTTACAGCCTGTTGAGGTGCTGCAGATCGCTCCCCCTCGGAACTGCTGTCCTAACTCGCGTTTCCGCCTTCCCATGTTGGGTCAGTGAGCTCATCGTCCACCAAGTCCTCTTCAACTTCCTCACTCCGATCATCCTCCTCATTTGCTGACCCCAACACAACTTCAGTGATTGACAACGGTATATCATCCTCTTCATCAACCTCTGCAGACAGTAATTGTGGTTGACTTGATGGCAACTGTGTCTCGTCATCATCCACCTCCTTAAACACATCATCTTGTGAGTGTGAAGGCTCTAGAGGTTGAGAATCAGGGCATAAGATCCCATGTCCCTCTTCAAGAGTGCTTGGGGAGAGGGCCAAATTAAGTGGTGGTGGTGAAAATAGCTCCTCGGAACATCCAAGTACCGGATAGCTTGTTTGGCCAGACTCTACATGGTGGGAGGAAGTATGATCAGGGTGAGGATTGTGTTGTTGACTAGACTGTTGGCTACTGAGACTGGACTTGGTGGAAGACAGGGTGGTGCTTAACCCAGTGGAAGCATTATCTGCTGCAATCCAACTGACCACCTGGTCGCACTGGTCTGACTTCAAGAGGTGTTTTCCTTTTGCTCTGGCAGCAGGCACAGTTGCAACGCGCCCTGAGCCACGGCCTCTGCGTGAACCATCAGAATCACGTCCACTTCCCCGTCCCTTAATACTCGCCTTCTTCATATTGACACTGGATGTCACTGATATTTGGATTAAATATAGGCCTCACACACTGTCTAGAAATAAGTGTAGATTTGCTTCTCACTGGTCACAGCAAGCAGAGTTTAAACAATACAGAAACTGACTGTAACTGCTATTTGGATTAAATATAGGCGTCACACACGGCCTAGATATCAGTGCTGATTTGCTTCTTACTGGTCACAGCAAGCAGAGTTTGTAGAATGCAGAAAATGAATGTCACTAACGGTCGCCCTGACACAAAAAAATAATTCCCCTAAAATAAATTTTGCTGCCACCTCTAACAATAGTCCTTAAAAGGACTTTTGGGTCTCTGAAAGGTTTGAGATCAAATTCGCTCTGTCCCTTCCTAACAGCAGCTCTCCCTGACTCGCAATGAGCCGAACCCGCGTGACCGGGTGCTATATAGCACGTGTTCCGGCCAGACAATCACTGTAATGTCTGTAGAAAACATGGCTAATGGCATTACAGTGATGGCAATACTTACCAGCATGTTTATTGGCTGCCAAACGTCTGGGGAGGAGACTCGAGCATGGCGCTCGAGCACATGTGGTACTCGGCAGAGCGGTCGGATCTGACGAGCATAGCGATGCTCGAGCCGAACCGGTACTCAGCCGAGCATGCTCGATCATCAGAAGTGCACACGCCTACACAAACTGAGGTCTGCAACTTCTGGGTCTCCAAATTGGGCACATGGCCTGAGCTTGCCTTTACCCCTTGGAGGTGCTGGCCTGCCCTGCAGCCAGTGTATTGTCTGAACGTGTGTTTAGCATGACTGGAGGGTGTTATCACAGGTTATATTTCCCAATGTTTTGAGGTGTACCCTAATTTTAAAAATAAAATTCAAAACCAGAAAGCAGTGTAGGCTACCTCCTCCTCCTCCACCGCCGCTTCCACCTACACCGCTACATCCACCGTCTCCTCAACCTCCTACTCCATATGGACCTCGTCCTCCTAGATCAAGATTATTATTTTTTATTTTTACCTATTTTATGTTATTTAAAGTCATTTCCCTATTTCCCATAATAGAAGTCTATGGCCTGCATAACAGATCTGTCCTGTTTCCGTTATGCAGGAGAGGACTTCCCTACATAACGGAAGCGGGACTGATCCATTTTGCAGGCCATAGACTTCTATTATGACGGAATGAATAACAGAATGCCTCTAAAGGCATTCCATCATAGAATTGCGTTATGGTCCGTGATAACGGAATCCATAATGCAATTCTGCTTTTACCACCAAATGAAGCGTGAATGAGTTTCAAAATATGAAATTTGCTCATCTCTAATCACAATTAAACAAGAAGATAATTGATGACTGATCTACACCATAATTCTGTATACAGTAAAACACCAATAGGCTGACTAAAGGGTTTGTCTTGGAAAAATCCAGTAAAACAACTCATAGCGCCATTTTAGTGCACATGTTGGCAGGAAAAAAGCACTAGGGAGTAAGGACAAGGGTTCTCACATAACCCTGAGAGGAAGTGGGGGGAAGACTTGATAGAGAGCCTGGATGAGCCAATCAGTGGTGCAGTAGGCAAGTAGGTGCACTAGCAGAACGAGCAGAACTTCATTCTACGCTGGGCTGTGAATAAGGATGCTGGGCAGTGTCTGCCAGAAAACGATCTTAGTGAGTCAGGGAGAGTAAAAAAACAATCAGGAACAGTGAGAAATCAATCAAGCTTATTGCCAGGGAGAGTGAAGGGAAAGGCTAGGATTATAAAGAAGAAAAAAATATGGTGGAGCGCCGAAACTCAGCAGAAGGGTGAAGCAGGGAGCGGATGCTTCACTATGCAAACGAAGTGTCCAGAAGTTAAAAGAGCTGCCGGGAGGGTACATCCCCACCCCAGCCTCTGTGCTTGGGGCACGTGCCCCGTCTGTCCCGCCTCGCTACGCCCCTGTTCAAACTAGCAGGATATAAGTGTTTACTACACCAATACACAGGGTAGTGAACAACATCTGAGTGGCCCAAAAATGTCTGGGCTACGGAAGGGTCACAAATGAGAGATCTCGAGCCAGAATGTGGGTAGCAGCAGCACCAGGTATCCAACCAGAAGAACTGGTAGAAGTAGTATGATGCAGTTGTCTCTGCTGGCTTCGGAAAGGTGCAACATTATCATTGAGAAAAAAGGGGATGAGATTTTGGCCGTATGGCAGATAGTCAAGAGAGTCTCCCTGTTCATGACTTGTGTGAGAGCAGTCAGTGTTTATACTGCCATAAGAATACTTTTTTTATTCTTCAAACTTTGTCAGCAGGGACAACTGCAGCATAAACAACGTCATCTCTCTCATGTTTATCTTAGAACAGATACTGACGCTCATGCAGCAGGGGACCACGGTGGAAGAAGAGCAGCTAACACATCTTGCTGTCCGCCCTACAGCTGTTGGGTACACACAAAAGGGAATATGCCATGGAGGATGAGGATGATGAACACCAGGATGAGAAGCTGCCACTGCAAGAGGAGGAGGAAGAGTCAGAGGTGGAGGAGCAAGAAGACGATGATGAAGATGGCAACGGCAAAGACACCCAATCATCTCATTTGGGGGTGGATCTGGAAAGAAGTGGCTCCTCAGGCATGCTAGACAAAATGGCGGCCTGTATGCGAACTTGCTTACACAGTGACAGATGTATTGTTGACATCAAGCAGTCTGATGATTACTGGATAGCCATGCTTTTAGACCCTCGCTACCAAGGCAAAATTGTTTTCCTCTGGCAGAAAGAGAGGACAAACTACGTTACTACCAAGAAACATCGTGGACGCAGCTTGAGGCGAGCAGACGTCTGAAAGGGAAGCCCCTCTCCGCCCCCAGCAAAGTCACCGCCCTTCTGCGTTCATGAGCAGTAGAAACTGCAGCATCAGCCATTTCAGTCTCCTCAACATGATGGAGCAGTTTTTCCACCTGCCCGAAAGACAGAAGCCAGTCAGCAAGCCGGCAGCTCCCGCCTCAACACCCAGGTTCAGGCCTAACTAAACTCTGGCCAGTCTCTGTCTCATACCCTGTGCCTTGACCCCATGGATTTCTAGGCAGACTGTAACAATGGCCTGAACTGGCACAGCACACTCTCTATTTTCTTTCTTGCGCAGCCTCCGGTGTCTTCTTGAAGAGGGTTTTCAGCACCATGGGGGGCATAGTGACACCCAAACGGACCAAGTTTTCCTCCGCCAGTGTCTACAACATCACTTTTGTTATAATCAACCAAGTCTAGATTTAGGGGGATTTACTCACTCCTCCGGCTGACTCTGATGTATAGACCTCGCCTTGCTGGCGGTGCCCCATCTTGCCAATGCTGCTGTCTATCTGCCTATTATCACATTCTGTACGGTTGCTGCTGCTGTGGCCTGCATCGTGCCACTAATGTCTCAATCATCCATTTATGCTTATTCAGTTTTCACACGGTTGAAATTAGGATTTTTTTTGGGGGGTTGAGGGGTGGTAAAGAGGCAGCATATGTATGTGATTACTGCAATAATACTGACATTTTCTCACAGCTCAGGCGGTTTCTGATGAATGCACATCGACTTGCTGGTGGTGCCCCATCTTGCCACTGTTGCTATCTGTCTGTCTAACTACCATCACGTTCTGTACGGCTGCTGCTCCTGCCTCCTCCATCATGCCACTGCTGTAACCTACCGACCATCATCTTCCATAAGGCTGCTGCCTCCATCATGCTGCTGCATTTCTGCCAACAGGTACCATTCTCAAAGTGTAGGGTAGTTCTGTATTGACAAGGCACACCTGCCCACACTGCAAAAAGAGAGACAAAAAGAATGCTGCACTCACCAATCTTTGCAGATTTATTCACATAAAAAGATCAGCGTCCTGACAGCACCCCAAAAAGCCCTTTTCAGGGCTGGTACATCAGTCTGCTTTTTTTATATTTTTTTTATATATATATATATATATATATTGCAGTTGGCTGCCCGTGTGTGAGAGGCTGCAGGCTCAGTCACAGACAGCACTGTGTGCACACCATTCATACAGGGTGTGACAGAAAATACCTTGCAGATAAAAAAAATATATATTTAATATTTTTCTGTGATCTAATCACAGTTGCAAGCCAGTGTGTGTCAGGCCCACACAGACTGTATTGTGGCCACTGGCTAGACCTCCACTTATACCGTTACAGGGTGTCACTCATCACAAATACCTCGCAGATAAAAAAAAAATCTATTTAATATTTTTTTGTGATATAATCACAGTTGCAAGCCAGTGTGTGTCAGGCCCACACAGACTGTACTGTGCCCTCTGCCCACCACTTATACAGGGTGGCACAGTACCTTGCACGAATAGTAACACTTATCTAATAAAAAATGACAGGCAGAGGCAGGCCACGCCGCAGGGGCCGTCGTGTTCGTGGTGCGGTGATTTCCACTGGCCCTGGAATAATGCCCAGTGTTCAGAGGCCGCGTACCCTAAACCCAAAAAATTCTGAGAAAATTGTTGACTGGCTTACACAGGACACCCAATCTTCAACAGCTTCCGCTAAGAACCTTGACGCACAATCCTCCTCCAGCTCAGCTTTGGTCACCTGCTCTCAAGTTACCACTCTCCCGCCCGCCGCCACCACTACCACCACAGCCACAACAGCCTCTTCACTTGATCCCTCGGAGGAGTTATTTACACATCAGTTGGATGAAATTAGTGATGTGCAACCATTATTGCCAGAGGATGGAGATAACAGGGATATGTCTCAGTCAGGCAGCATTACACACATGGACGTACAGTGTGATGATAATGATGATGATGTTGTACCCGCTGCTGCTTCCTTTGCTGAGGTGTCAGATACAAGTGAAGTGGTTGATGATGACGATGTGTCCGTGGATGCCACGTGGGTGCCTGCTCGAAGAGAAGAAGAAGAGGGGGAAAGATCAGAAGGGGAGACAGAGAGAAGGAGGAGACGAGTTGGAAGCAGGGGGAGGTCGTCACAAGGAGCTAGTGGCACAGTCAGACAGCATGTATCGGCACCCGGGGTCAGCCAGACAGGATGCCAATCAACGCATGCTGTTGCCACCACCAGAATGCCGTCATTGCAAAGCTCAGCAGTGTGGCTTTTTTTTGTGTGTCTGCCTCTGACAACAGCGATGCCATTTGCAACCTGTGCCAAAAGAAACTGAGTCGTTGGAAATCCAACACCCACCTAGGTACAACTGCTTTGCAAAGGCACATGATCGCACATCACAAATGCCTATGGGATCAACACATGATGATGAGTAGAAGCAGCACACAAGCTCAAAGCCACCATCCTCCTCCTGGTCCAGCATCTTCAGCCACGTCAACCACTGCTGTCCTCCTTGCCCCCTCTCAACCACCCGCCACTCCGCCTCTCACCTTCAGCAGTTCTATCTCATCTGCCCACAGTCAGGTGTCTGTAAAGGAAATGTTTGAGCGTAGGAAGCCAATGTCACAGAGTCACCCCCTTGCCCGGCGTCTGACAGCTGGCTTGACGGAACTCTTAGCCCGCCGGCTTTTACCATACCAGCTGGTGTAGTCTGAGGCCTTCAAAAAATTTGTCGCTATTGGGACACCACAGTGGAAGGTACCCGGACAATTTTTTTTTTCAAAAAAGGCAATCCCAAACCTCTACTCAGTGATTGAAAAGGAAGTCATGGCATCTCTGGCATACAGTGTTGGGGCAAGGGTCCATCTGACCACTGATACCTGGTCTGCAAAGCACGGTCAGGGCAGGTATATCACCTACACTGCGCTTTGGGTCGACCTGCTGACGGCTGACAAGCATGGAATGCGTGGCTCTGCAGCTGAGTTGGTGACAACGCCACGACTTGCAGGCAGGCCTACTGCCACCTCCTCTACTCCTCCTACTCCATCCTCTTCCATAACCTCCTCAGATGAGTCCTCTTCTGCTGCGGTGTCTGGCTGCACATCAACTGAATCCCCCCAGCTCCCCAGGGGCTATTCCACATCCCGGATACGACAGTGTCATGCTGTCTTGGGGTTGACTTGCCTGAAAGCAGAGAGCCACACCAGCACCAGCACTCCTATCCGCCCTGAACGCACAGGTGGATCAGTGGCTGACCCCACACCAACTGGAGATCGGCAAAGTGGTGTGTGACAATGGAAGCAATTTGTTGGCGGCATTGAATTTGGGCAAGTTGTCATATGTGCTGTGCATGGCACATGTGTTGAATCTCATCGTACAACGCTTTGTGTCTAAGTACCCAGGCTTACAGGACATCCTCAAGCAGGCCAGGAAGGTGTGTGGCCATTTAAGGCGTTCCTACATGGCCATGGCACACTTTTCAGACATTCAGCACCGAAACAACATGCCAGTGAGGCAGTGAATTTCCGACAGTCCGACACGTTGGAATTCAACACTCCTAATGTTCGATCGCCTGCTCCAACAAGAAAAAGCCGTCAACGAGTATTTGTATGACCGGGGTGCTAGGAAAGCCTCTGCGGAGCTGGGAATTTTTTTGCCACGTTACTGGATGCTCATGCGCAATGCCTGTAGGCTCATGCGTCCTTTTGAGGAGGTGACAAACCTAGTCAGTCGCACCGAAGGCACCATCAGCAACCTCAACCCATTTGTTTTCTTCCTGGAGCGTGCCCTGCGAAGAGTGCTGGATCAGGCTGTAGATGAGAGTGAAGAGGAAGAGGAAGAGTTGTGGTCACCATCACCACCAGAAACAGCCTTGTCATCATCGCTTGCCGGACCTGCGGAAACGCTGCAAGAGGAGTATGAGGAAGAGGAGTCAGAGGAAGAATGTGGCTTTGAGGAGGAGGAAGACCAACCACAGCAGGCATCCCAGGGTGCTCGTTGTTGTCACCTATCTGGGACCCGTGGTGTTGTACGTGGCTGGGGTGAAGAACAGACCGTCAATGACATCTGTGAGGACGAGGAATGGGAAATGAGTAGTTCGGCATCCAACCTTGTGCAAATGGGGTCTTTCATGCTGTCATGTCTGTTGAGGGACCCTCGTATAAAAAGGATGAAGGAGAACGACCTGTACTGGGTGGCCACGCTACTAGACCCCCGGTATAAGCAGAAAGTGGCGGAAATGTTACCAACTTACCGAAAGTCAGAAAGGATGCAGCAGTTCAAAACAAAACAAAAAAATATGCTTTACACAGCTTATAAGGGGGATGTCACAGCACAACGGGAATCTAACTGGGTAAGAGGTGAAAGTAATCCTCCTCCTACCACGACCACGGCGGCAAGGATAGGACGCTTTACAGATGTGTTGTTGATGGAGGACATGCAGAGCTTTTTCAGTCCTACACATCGCCACAGCCCTTCGGGATCCAGCCTTAGAGAATGACTCGACCCACAGGTAGCAGACTACCTCGCCTTAACTGCAGATATCAACACTCTGAGGAGCGATGAACCCCTTGACTACTGGGTGTGCAGGCTTGACCCGTGGCCTGAGCTATCCCAGTTTGCGATAGAACTTCTGGCCTGCCCCACTTCAAGTGTCCTGTCAGAAAGGACCTTCAGTGCAGCAGGAGGCATTGTCACTGACAAAAGAAGTCGCCTCGGTCAAAAAAGTGTTGATTCCCTCACCTTCATTAAGATGAATGAGGCATGGATCCCGAAGGGACTGACAGTGGGGGATACGTTTGACTAACAAAAGGCCTGATGACATGCCTTGGCCTCAAAATGGTCCCCACGCTGCTGTATTTAATGTCTGCATACCGGATGACTTTCGTGAATTCTCTGCCACCAACTAGGGTTCAAGCCGCAATGTTTTAGTCACCTTTCTGCCTTGAAAACATAATTTTTTCCGGCCGCTGCCACAACAGCGGCTGCAACAATAACATTATTTTTCAGGCATGTGTACATGCCTAATTTTTCTGGCCTCTGGTGCTGCACTGTGGCTGCAAAAACAAAACAAAAGAAAAGGCACATACATGTGTCAATTCCCCTTCGTGATCGTTACCTTGTTGTGGTAAAGGGGGTTGCGTATCACAATGAAGCGGTCATCACCTCTGAGTGTTTTGGCAATGTTGTCACACCCCAGATGATAAGGCCATTGCTTCATTATGATCAGACCAAAAGCGATTGGCTGGATAATTTTTCATAGAAAAAACTTATGGTACTTTTTTTTTTTTTTTTTGTATGGGTGGGTTTTTAATACATAAAATAAAAAAATTATAATAAAGTCTCTTAATAGTTTATTAGAAATAATGCAGAAAATTTAAAAAATCCCCATCAATTCCAATACAAAGCAAGTACAAAGCTCAGAACTAAATTATTCCAGGATGTCGTAATGGTTCGTTAATTCGACAATGGTTAATCAATTCGACACACGTCCCCGGATAGAGGACGTAACAGGGATTAAACTGATAGGAATAGTACTAGTTAAGACACCACTCATATAGGGTGTCACAGCACATTGCTCCGTGCACGCGCAGTGCCCCAACTTGGGAGTAAGAGGACCGACCAAGCTGCTTTTTCCATCTCCCGGTTCCTAAAATCAATTCAGTTTGGTGTATCAGAGTTTGGTCTGTCACTGTGAAGGCAGTTGAAGGTACCCGGCCTAAATTTTTTTTCACAAAAGGCAATCCCACCCTGATATGGGACGTAACAGGGATTAAACTGATGAGAATAGTACTACAGAAAATAGCACTCATATCGGGTGGGGCAGTAAATTGCACGGCACAGACGCAGTGACCGTGGTGTAAATTCAAACAAAGGGGAGGGAGCCAGCTATTTTTTAACCATCTCCCCGTTCGAAAAATCAATTTAATAAATGGACCCCAGATTGGGGACGTAACAGGGATTAAAATGATGAGAAGAGAGAACTACAGAAAATAGCACTCATATCGGGTGTGACAGTAAATAGTACTACTTAACACACCTTATAATAACGCAGAGAGAGGCAACGCAGAGAGAGGAGTCTGAAGAAGAGGAGTCAGAGAAGGTAGGTGGCTTTGAGGAGGTGGAAGACCAACCACAGCAGGCGTCCCAGGGGGCTTGTTGTCACTTTTCGGGGACCCTTGGTGTTGTACGTGTCTGGGTGGAGGAAGAGACCTTCAATGACATCAGTGAGGACAAGGAACGGGACATGGCTAGCTTGGTATCCAACCTTGTACAAATGGTGAGTTTGCGGTTGGGCAAATGGACTGTTTGCGGTTGTTTGCGGTGCATTAAAAGGGGAGTTTGGTCTGTCAATGTCTGTGAAGCAGCGTAACCCTTACACTACCTGTTCGATACAACATCATACCTGATCGTATACACACACTGGATGTTTTAAACCACGTTGTTCAAAAAAAATAATTGGATTGTTAGGTGATTTATGCCCTTTATGGATTAAAATCCAATTCTGCGTCATGGATCCCCCTCCGGCATGCCACAGTCCAGTTTTGCCATGGATCCCCCTCCGGCATGCCACAGTCCAGGTGTTAGTCCCCTTAAAACAATTTTTCCATCACTACTGTGGCTAGAAAGAGTCCCTGTGGGTTTTAAAATTCGCCTGTCTATTGAAGTCTATGGCGGTTCGCCCGTTCGCGAACATTTGCAGAAATCCGCGTTCGCCGTTCGCGAACGGAAAATTTTATGTTAGCGACATCTCTAGTCAGCGGCAGCTAGTGCTCGCTGACACTGTTTTACTTAGTGTGGCTGTGGTATGATCCTCCAAGTGATAGTGGAGATGTGGGAGATCTGTGTTTTTTGGGAGCTGAGCCTGCAAGGCTGAGAGCTGCATGAGAGCCGCCTGCTGGGAGTCAGGCGTCCTAAAGCCTGCTGTGGTCTTCCAGGTGATTTATGTTATTTTGGGAACTCTTGCTGTGTGAACTAACACCAGGACCCTGTAAAGCATTGTTTTTCTTTTCTGCCTTCTCTGCGTAAATAAACACTGGACTTTTGTTTTTTCAACCGTGGTCTTACCTCTGTATTGTGTCCGCTTACCCTGCCTACCAGAGCAAATCCCTACTATATACACTCACCTAAAGAATTATTAGGAACACCTGTTCTATTTCTCATTAATGCATTTATCTAGTCAACCAATCACATGGCAGTTGCTTCAATGCATTTAGGGGTGTGGTCCTGGTCAAGACAATCTCCTGAACTCCAAACTGAATGTCAGAATGGGAAAGAAAGGTGATTTAAGCAATTTTGAGCGTGGCATGGTTGTTGGTGCCAGACGGGCCGGTCTGAGTATTTCACAATCTGCTCAGTTGCTGGGATTTTCACGCACAACCATTTCTAGGGTTTACAAAGAATGGTGTGAAAAGGGAAAAACATCCAGTATGCGGCAGTCCTGTGGGCAAAAATGCCTTGTGGATGCTAGAGGTCAGAGGAGAATGGGCCGACTGATTCAAGCTGATAGAAGAGCAACATTGACTGAAATAACCACTCGTTACAACCGAGGTATGCAGCAAAGCATTTGTGAAGCCACAACACGCACAACCTTGAGGCGGATGGGCTACAACAGCAGAAGACCCCACCGGGTACCACTCATCACCACTACAAATAGGAAAAAAAGGCTACAATTTGCACGAGCTCACCAAAATTGGACTGTTGAAGACTGGAAAAATGTTGCCTGGTCTGATGAGTCTCGATTTCTGTTGAGACATTCAAATGGTAGAGTCCGAATTTGGCGTAAACAGAATGAGAACATGTATCCATCCTCTGATGGCTACTTCCAGCAGGATAATGCACCATGTCACAAAGCTCGAATCATTTCAAATTGGTTTCTTGAACATGACAATGAGTTCACTGTACTAAAATGGCCCCACAGTCACCAGATCTGAACCCAATAGAGCATCTTTGGGATGTGGTGAAACGGGAGCTTTGTGCCCTGGATGTGCATCCCTCAAATCTCCATCAACTGCAAGATGCTATCCTATCAATATGGGCCAACATTTCTAAAGAATGCTATCAGCACCTTGTTGAATCAATGCAACGTAGAATTAAGGCAGTTCTGAAGGCAAAAGGGGGTCCAACACCGAATTAGTATGGTGTTCCGAATAATTCTTTAGGCAATTGTATATATATATATATATATATATATATATTCTTACCTTATCCACTTGAACTCACTGACACTCCCTCTGCACTGGAAGAACCTGACGCTCCAATCGTCATGATGTTACAAGTGGAGCATCAGGTCCTTCAAATTCTCTCCAGTGCAGAGCGAGTATCAGCGTGTTCAAGTGGATGAGGCGAGTATTATTTATTTTTGCACCTATCAAAAATAGTGACTACTTTATACTGGGGGCACTATTGGGGACATTTTATATACAGGAGGTCACTGTTAGGCTGAATTTGATATGAAAGCTAGCACTCTTGGGGGGGTATTTTATATGCAGGGGGCACTATTGGGAGAATTATATATACAGGGTGGCACTGTGGCTTCTATGAGGGGCATTATAATCTTTGGAAGCAATACAGGGGAGCCATTATAGATACCGTACTGGGGGCACTGCAGGGTTCGGGATGCTTAAAAAAAAAAATTAACTAATGAAATTTATTCATTTTTCATGGATGTTTTTTAACTGCCATTAAAATCTGATTCAAAATGGCCGTTAAAAACAAACGGAGAGAAAATGGATGCACACAAGGATGTAGAATGATCATGAAAAATGGACATTGTGTCAGTTTTTAATGGCTGTTTTTTTTTTTTACTGTCGTGTGAATGTAGCCTAATGAAACTGACATTTTACTAAATTGATGATAATTTTACTGTGCAAATGTATCATTCATTTACCTTTTAACATTTTATGATTTAAACCTATATCCTAATATAATGCAAATTCAGATTTTTCTGTTTACCTGCAGAACACGACGAGCAATCTCATCTACAATTAGTTCTCTGCAGTTGTATTTCCTCAGTGTAATGAGACCACAGGGGACAATGAGAGAAATATCCACTGTGTGTTCCTTCTGTGTGTATATATAGAGGTCTTTATGCTGCAGTGTATGACATGTCAATGAGACTGGTGACCTCCCGTCAGCTCAAACATCATTGATCCATGTGAAGAGCTGGGATTAGGAGCCGTTCTGTGAACACAATCCCATCATTAGGAGAACATGGGAACACCTGATGTGAGTACGGTCACAGGACCTGGTGGGATGATGATTGGCCCTTGTGAGCAGGACTTCTCTCTCTATACTTCTTGATTGTAAAGATCAGCTGAATATGCCTATCCTGGGTTCAGATCATAAACTTGTAAACGCCTTGACCCATAAAATATTATAAGAACCATTTATTTCTTGCTTATTTCTTTTTTTGGTTCGAGCTCACACACGGTAGAACTAGATTCTTTCTACTAGAGAACCTGTTGCACAGTCAGGTTGTGAGAAGTTCTTTCCATCCCTGCCATAGATATAAGCAGCGGTTGGGACCTCAATCAGGGTTTGCCCTGAATGTGCCGTCCCCATTACCATTACACAGACAAACATCTCAGCTCTGAGTGTTCTGCAGTGTCAGTTGTCTGCAGTGATGACATCCCTGACTACCCTATATGACAACTGACGCCAGTGATTGGCTGTAGTGATTAGAAGAGGTAGTTGAGGATATCATCACTATAGGGTCGGAGACAAAGACTAATGGGGTGCACTGGAATGGAGGGGCAGCAGACATGTGAGTAGCTACTTGTTATTTAATTTGGTATTTTTCCTGCCTGGACTACTGCAACATCCTCCTGTGTGGCCTCACGTCCAACACTCGCACTCCCCTCCAATCTATTCTTAACTCCGCTGACTGGTTAATCCACCTCTCCCCTCGTTTCTCCTCCCCCTCTGCCAATTCCTTCACTGGCTCCCCATTGTCCTCAATAATTCAGGCCGTCCACAACCTGTTCCCTCCTTACATCTCTGACCTGCTTTCTCGATACATCCCTACACGTAATCTCCGATCCTCACAGGACCTCCTCCGCTGTTCTACTCTCATCTGTTCTTCACACAATCGACTACAAGATTTCTCATGTGCCTCTCCCCTACTCTGGAATAGTGATGAGCGGCAGGGACTATATTCGAATTTGCGATATTTCACAAATATTTGGGGGAATATTCGTCGGATATTTGCGAATTTTCGAATTTGAGATTATTTTCTTGGTTGCGAAAAATTGGCAATGTAATATTTGCGTAATACGTGCGTAATACAGGCGTGGGTAACTTTTGCTACATTTTCCAAGATGCTAGAAGTTTCCTGAGACTGGAGAAAATGGTTGGCACGGCAGAACATAAAAAAAATGGCTTTATATGCAGTTAAAGTGCTCCAATATATTTGCGATTGTTCTAATCGGCACTAATGATGCAAATATTTTGGCGCAATACGTGAAACTTCATATTTTAGCAGGTCTGACTACATATTACTGATTGGTGCACTAGGTATTGTTGTGACATCACAGCACTATGTCTGTAGTATGTATGTATGTATGGACATCTACAGTATATCACTATCAGGGGCGTAGCTATATGGGGTGCAGAGGTAGCAGTCGCTACCGGGCCCAGGAGCCTGAGGGGGCCCAAAGACCTTTGTGGTGCATAAGAAGACACCAGTATTATAGAAAGTGCATGCTGGTCAAGTTAAACCTCTGGCTCAGGGGGGTGCCGTTTAAATTTTTGCCTCGGGCAACACAAAGGCCTTGTGCTTCCTGCCCCTGGCTACAAAGCACTGAGGTAAGGGGGGCCCCAAGCTGAACTCTTGCACCAGGGCCCATGAGCCATTAGCCATGCCCCTGATCACTATCTAACCTACACTGACTATCTCCCACTAACTATCTTTATTATATACACTCACCTAAAGAATTATTAGGAACACCATACTAATATGGTGTTGGACCCCCTTTTGCCTTCAGAACAGCCTTAATTCTACGTGGCATTGATTCCACAAGGTGTTGATAGCATTCTTTACAAATGTTGGCCCATATTGATAGGAAAGCATCTTGCAGTTGATGGAGATTTGAGGGATGCACATCCAGGGCACGAAGCTCCCGTTCCACCACATCCCAAAGATGCTCTATTGGGTTCAGATCTGGTGACTGTGGGGCCATTTTAGTACAGTGAACTCATTGTCATGTTCAAGAAACCAATTTGAAATGATTCGAGCTTTGTGACATGGTGCATTATCCGGCTGGAAGTAGTCATCAGAGGATGGATACATGTTCTCATTCTGTTTACGCCAAATTTGGACTCTACTATTCGAATGTCTCAACAGAAATCGAGACTCATCAGACCAGGCAACATTTTTCCAGTCTTCAACAGTCCAATTTTGGTGAGCTCGTGCAAATTGTAGCCTCTTTTTCCTATTTGTAGTGGAGATGAGTGGTACCCGGTGGGGTCTTCTGCTGTTGTAGCCCATCCGCCTCAAGGTTGTGCGTGTTGTGGCTTCACAAATGCTTTGCTGCATACCTCGGTTGTAACGAGTGGTTATTTCAGTTAACATTGCTCTTCTATCAGCTTGAATCAGTCGGCCCATTCTCCTCTGACCTCTAGCATCCACAAGGCATTTTTGCCCACAGGACTGCCGCATACTGGATGTTTTTCCCTTTTCACACCATTCTTTGTAAACCCTAGAAATGGTTGTGCGTGAAAATCCCAGTAACTGAGCAGATTGTGAAATACTCAGACCCGCCCGTCTGGCACCAACAACCATGCCACGCTCAAAATTGCTTAAATCACCTTTCTTTCCCATTCTGACATTCAGTTTGGAGTTCAGGAGATTGTCTTGACCAGGACCACCCCCCTAAATGCATTGAAGCAACTGCCATGTGATTAGTTGACTAGATAATCGCATTAATGAGAAATAGAACAGGTGTTCCTAATAATTCTTTAAGTGAGTGTATATGAGCTAACTAACTAGTGTGGAAAGCACAGAGCAGAGCAATGTCACTGCTCTCACTCAGAACTTTAAAAAACTGTAGAAAATGGCTGCTGGGGAGTTTCCTATATAGTAAGGGGTAGGCAACTTTCCTATTGGTTGCTAGGGATGTTTCTAAGCTCAGACAAAGATTTTTCAGGCTTCTCATTGGCCCACAAGCAAGAAGGGAGGTTACTGATAGAAAAAAAAATAATCTAGAATATTCAAAATCCCGATTAATATTCACGATTCGAATATTCCGCCCAACACTACTTTGGAACTCACTAGCCCAACACATCAGACTCTCCCCCAACATCCAAACCTTCAAGAGCAATCTGAAAACCAGCCTTTTCAGGAAAGCCTACCACCTGCAGTGAGCAGGCTGCCACCACACAGCCACAAGAGCAGCCTATACTCTTTCCTACTATGTTTTCCCCCTCCCTTTTAGATTGTAAGCTCTTGTGGGCAGGATCCTCTAACCCGCTGTACCAGTCTGTTAATAGTTTTTTGTTTATTATATTTTTATATTTGTGTAACCCCGGCTGTATGTACAGCGCAATGGAATTAGTGACACTTAAAAATAAATAACAATAATGATAATAATAATAATAATGATAATAATAATAATAATAATAATAATAATAATAATAATAATATTGCTGGTTTCTAACATTTTTGGGGTCTTGGAAACCCCTTTATGGTTTAATAAGGAGCAACTAAAGTCATGAATGGGTCCAGTGCAGCACCCAAAAAGATGTCAAAATGAATGTAATTATTTACAATTAGTCTTTTATGACTAGAAATTGCCTTATTGTAACCTATACCTCTTACCTATAGTCATAAAACTTAGCTTTAAATACTAGCTTTAATAAATAACACTTATAGCCAAAACCAAAATAAAAATTAAAAGTATCAGTTGTGTTGCTTCGTTTTGTTCATCTCATTACTTAAATACAGCACTGGTATTGACACAGAGTTGCAATAGTAGCTGCGTGCTTGCTTCTAAACACAGTAACTAAAAGTAGTAGAGATCCATATAATCAGGGAGAGATAGAGGCTGGAGCAAGCACGCAACTGATACTTTTAATCTTTATTTTGGTTTTGGCTATAAGAGTTATTTTATTGAAGCTAGTATTAAAAGCTTTGTGACTGTAGGTAATAGACATATGTTACAATAGGGCAATTTCTAGATATAAAAGACTAATTGTAAATAATTATGTTAAAGTGCCTTCACTAGAGATGAGCACATTTTTCATAAATTTGATATGCCCCGGTTCGCGAATCGCGTTAAAAGAACGTCTATTTCCTGCCTGCAGAAAGCCTTATAGTGGTGTAGAACACTGTGCCTTTCAGTAACACACATAGGGATTCTGCTGTGGTGGTGAAATAATACTGTGAGTCCGTATGACATGCAGATGACAGGCGTCGCTCTTAGAATCACTGCACACTTCACTTATTTGGGCAGTTACGGGGCCAAAACTGACCAACTAACTCAAGTATGAACTCAGCCTTACAGGTCGATGTTAGCGCCAAGAAGAAGTGCATTTGGTCAGTAATCCATCAGTATTGGTAATGCCAAAAAAGACAGGAGTGGATCCAAAACAGAGATGACACGTGAATGGAATATTTGCATGTCTTCTGTGTTTTGTACAAACTTATTTAAAATAAGCCTTAGTATGTGCAGGTCTCACAGCCGCTGTAATAGAATGGTAAGAAGTGGTATAACATGTAGTAAGCACTACACGGATCATGTCTAAGACATGTAAGATGTCCGGGGGTCCCAAACTTTGTGGACATGGTCCGAGATAAGAGTCGTCCATGTGTTCAATACTGGATGTTATTGATTGCCAGCTCCGTAATGAATCCCAGCACTCAGATTAGGTAGTCCTCAGGCTCGGACTGGACCACAGGGATACAGGGTAATCCTCCAGTGGGCCCCTGAGCAAGGTGGGCCCCTAGTCTCCCACCCCCTGCACAAGTGGCACATAACACATTAGACTAACTCCACTACATACATATATTCAATGTACAGCACCTCAACCAGCCTATGTTCATATAAAAAACATTTTTTTGCATATAAAAGACATGTTAGATTATTAATTATATTTGAATGTCCGTACAATGGGCCCTCATAATAAATTTTACTGGTGGGCTCTAGGCACCCCAGTCCAACACTGGTAGTCCTTACAGAGGAACTTCACTTCTCCTTCACAATGCGCTGATGCCACAGATGCCGTCACCTTGACAAGCTGGGTTGCTGATAAGTGGATTCTAAAGTGTCTGAAGAAATGCGAGTAAAGACATTGGAATAAATTGTTCACTTCCTCCAACATGACCTCGTCCTTTGATTTATGAATATCATTTCATGAAGTCTTGAAGTCCTCTGCGTGGATGTAATAAGAAATGTCCATGAGAGGTTCGACAGCCACAGAGAAAACAAGCTCTGTGGCCGACACGGATCCAGACATGTCATACCCGGTCCACATAGCTGCTAGCCAGTAGCCACTTAAGGTCCTAAGAACTGATCACCAGCTTACCGAAAGAACAGTTAAAGTTTCTTTGGAACCACGTCCCTACGATAGCCGTGAGCGCCTCAGAGCCGTTATACAGAAAAAGCGGTAGGGAAGTAAATATCTCTGGTAACACCGCCAATAGAGAGTTCTCTTTGTACGTTCTGCAGAATCAACCTGTCCACACAATCCAGTCCTCTGTGCTTACCTTGGTGATTGGAGGCTTGAATGAAATCTGTATGAGCACAGCCAGTGGAGCTCTGTCCTTTCCTTTGAGGTTCAGCTCTGAGCCAACTTTAATGGCAAGATCCTTCTGCTTCTCGGCAGCTATGTGGGCAGACAAGTGCTTGGAATACTCTTTCAGTCGGGTGTATGATAAATTATAAATCGGTGTCACGCTGTGCAGAGTCCATTGCTTTTGAAGGAGCCTTTATACTCTTGTCGGATGAAGAGTTTCCTCCAAGGGGGTGCACTGTGGGATTTTCTTTACCACTGTGAGGTAAAGCTTCTGGGAGGATACCTCGAGCTGTGAAAATGACTGATTCTTACTTCTGGGGGTTAACACCCCATTGGTAGGTGTTTGCATATCCTTGTGATAAATAATGTTCCCGTTCACTGACTGTAAAGAGAGATCTTTTACAGACAAAGGTATCAAACTCTGCCGCCATCTTTCTAGGCGCCATGTCTCCAGTCACCTGACCAGCCATATTTACCAGCATCTGTTCCAGGACATGAAGCAGTGGAACGACATTGTTCATCCCATAGTCCAGGCGACTGACAAATAACGTGGCCTCCTCAAAAAGCCTGAGCAAACGACAGGTGTCATGCATGATCTGCCACAGGCTGACATCAAAGTTACACAGAGGAGTACTCCTGTCCGCTTGGATCATCAAGAAATCATTGATGGCCTTTCTCTGTTCGTATAGGCGGTCCAACATATGGAGGGTGGCATTACAACGGGTGGAAACATCACATATCAGCCTATGTTGGGGGATGCATTTCTGCCAATGCAGCTCAAGGAGGGTGTGCTTTGCGGTGTCTGAGTGGCTGAAGTGCATGCAAAGCTTCCTGGCCATGTCCTGCAGATGGGTGGATTACTTCAGAAACCGCTTGACAACCAGATTGAACACATGTGCCATGCAGGGAGCATGGCTCAGCCCTCCTTGACGCAGCGCTGACACCATGTTCTTCCCGTTTTCGGTCACCATGGTTCCGATTTTGAGTTGTCGCGGTGAAAGCCAGGATTCAATTTCTTGCTGAAGGACACAGAGTAGTTCCTCCCCTGTGTGACTCCATTCGTCCAGGCAAACGAGGTGCAGAAGTCAGAGTGATGAGAGGGGTCACACATGGCTTGCATACACTACATGCCTCCAGCATAATTTTTGGATCTCTACATAAAAATTATGTATTTGATGTAAATTGCGAGGGGGGCATAGTTGGAGACATTTGCAGTGTCCCAGTGATAGTCGTTGGCACTTCAAACTTCTGTATATATCATGTCAATGTATTGCTGTGTAAACTGTAATTCCTTATAACCGGCTGTTTTAGAGGAGAGTCTCATTACATCTATTCACCCCTAGGCGGTGCTGGCACCACTTTTATATATATTAGAGGGTTTGCTAATACAAGGAAGAACAGGAGAACAGTGGAAGACCAGGAAGGAAGCTAGTTATGTGTGAGGAGGTGTGGAGCAGCACCTGTCCAGGATGTAGCTGCCATTTTAGCCCCTTGGCTGTTGCCAGGCTGAGGGAGCATGTAAACCAGCCTTACAGCTACCTAGCACAGACCAGAGTTGCTTATTGATATAGAGTGAGTCTAGTGGAGATAGAAGCAGCATTAGCTTCACAAGCACCAGTGACCGGGAGACGCCTAAAAGTGCCTGGACACAACCGAACGACTATACGCGTGGTTGCGTATTACCACATTCCTCTATGGACATTGTGGAACAGAGTTCAGAAAAGCATCCTGTAGAAAGAATGGAGGAGAGACCACCCTGTGGATTGCTAATTACAAGTAAGCAGATATTATATCCAGTACCTGGAGTGCTAGAGTGTGAACATAGTGTAGACAGATACAGTCAGGTCCATAAATATTCGGACATCGACACAATTCTAAGGTTTTTGGCTCTATACACCACCACAATGGATTTGAAATGAAACGAACAAGATGTGCTTTACCTGCAGACTGTCAGCTTTAATTTGAGGGTATTTACATGCAAATCAGGTGAACGGTGTAGGAATTACAACAGTTTGCATATGTGCCTCCCACTTGTTAAGGAACCAAAAGTAATGGGACAGAATAATAATCATAAATCAAATTTTCACTTTTTAATACTTGGTTGCAAATCCTTTGCAGTCAATTACAGCCTGAAGTCTGGAACGCATAGACCTCACCAGACGCTGGGTTTCATCCCTCGTGATGCTGTGCCAGGCCTCTACTGCAACTGTCTTCAGTTCCTGTTTGTTCTTGGGACATTTTCCCTTCAGTTTTGTCTTCAGCAAGTGAAATGCATGCTCAATCGGATTCAGGTCAGGTGATTGACTTGGCCATTGCATAACATTCCATTTCTTTCCCCTAAAAAACTCTTTGGTTGCTTTTGCAGTATGCTTTGGGTCATTGTCCATCTGCACTGTGAAGCTCCGTCCAATGAGTTCTGAAGCATTTGGCTGAATATGAGCAGATAATATTGCCCGTAACACTTCAGAATTCATCCTGCTGCTTTTGTCAGCAGTCACATCATCAATAAATACAAGAGAACCAGTTCCATTGGCAGTTATACATGTCCACGCCATGACACTACCACCACTATGCTTCACTGATGAGGTGGTATGCTTAGGATCATGAGCAGTTCCTTTCCTTCTCCATACTCTTCTCTTCCCATCACTCTGGTACAAGTTGATCTTGGTCTCATTTGTTCATAGGATGTTGTTCCAGAACTGTGAAGTCTTTTTTAGATGTTGTTTGGCAAACTCTAATCTGGCCTTCCTGTTTTTGAGGCTCACCAATGGTTTACATCTTGTGGTAAATCCTCTGTATTCACTCTGGTGAAGTCTTCTCTTGATTGTTGACTTTGACACACATACACCTGCCTCCTGGAGTTTTTGATCTGGCCAACTATTGTAAAGGGTGTTTTCTTTACCAGGGAAAGAATTCTTCGGTCATCCACCACAGTTGTTTTCTGCTATCTTCCGGGTCTTTTGGTGTTTCTGAGCTCACCGGTGCGTTCTTTCTTTTTAAGAATGTTCCAAACAGTTGTTTTGGCCATGCCTAATGTTTTTGCTATCTCTCTGATGGGTGTGTTTTGTTTTTTTCAGCCTAATGATGGCTTGCTTCGCTGATATTGACAGCTCTTTGGATTTCATCTTGAGAGTTGACAGCAACAGATTCCAAATGCAAATAGCAGACTGGAAATGACCTCTGGACCTTTTATCTGCTCATTGTAATTGGGATAATATCACGAGGGTGTCTAGAACCACGCCTGACTCCGTTATACCCGGGGTCAGGAAGTCGCAGCGGTTGGCTGCGCGCTCTATGTAAGATAGGGCTGTTTCCTTATGGTAGCTTTCTGGGTTTGCTTTGCAAACCCTTTTGGCTCACTCAGGGATCCGTAGCTCCTTCTCCTCAGCTGTTCCTTGTCCAGCACTCCCAACCTCCTTATATTCCCCTCTCACACTTCTCTGGTTGCCAGATATAGAGCTTCCTGCCTGGACATCTATTCTGACCCTCTGGAGCTGTGTTGCTGCGTTCTCTGGTTGTTGTTCCAGAAAGTTACCCTCCGGATCCCTGTTGGACCTTTGTTGGTCTGCTGTGGTCGCCCACCTGGGTGTATGTGTTTGTCTGTATTGTCTGTCCTCTCCCTGGTGTTTCCCTCTTAGTGTCAGTGGTGCGGACTAGCGATCCCACCGGCCCGTTCACTATCTAGGGCTCATTTTAGGGAAAGCCAGGGTTTAGGCACGTGATCGCCGCACGGGTGAGGAACCCGTCTAGGGACGTCAGGGCAGTCAGGTGCCAGCCGCAAGGTGAGTCAGGGGTCACCACCTTTCCCTCTCCCTTGGGCAGGGCTTTCCCTTTTCCCTCCCTGTGCGTGACGCCGGTCATTACAGATAATGAGGGAATAACATACACATGGCCATGGAACAGCTGAGAAGCCAATTGTCCCATTATTGTTGGGCCCTTAACAAGTGGGAGGCACATATGCAAACTGTTGTAATTCCTACACCGTTCACCTGATTTGGATGTAAATACCCTCAAATTAAATCTGACAGTCTGCATGTAAAGCACATCTTGTTCGTTTAATTTCAAATCCATTGTGGTGGTGTATAGAGCCAAAAATGTTAGAATTGTGTTGATGTCCCAATATTTATGGACCTGACTGTATAAGAAGGAATCAGCATGTTTGCAATAAAAAATTTCAGGATGATGGAATTCGGTTCATATAGAAGAAAGTCTCCAATCACCCATCAATTTTCCCAAAAAATACTGTTTTACATAAAAAATTTCAACACTATGTAATTCGGTCCAGACCGCAAAAAGGGATTTAACACATATAACTGCACCGCTGAACGGCAAATAAGCCCTAATTTATTTCAATTTTTACACTACACACGGCTTTCAATCATATAACTGCACCGTTGACCGGCAAATATATTTTTGGTTTGCCACTAATACACGGCACAATTGGCTTTAAATCAGATAACAGGACTGCTGATTGGCAAATATATATTTTCTTTTTATGCTAATACACGTCACAAAAGGCTTTACCACAGATAACTGAACCGCTGTAAATGGCTGTAGTACAATGTAACTTCACCGTTGAACGGCGCTTATGAGTTATGACATATATATATTTTTTTCTATTAATGCACCCCCCAAATTAAAGTTAACAATGTAAAATCAACACAGAACGGCTAATAGGACGTATGTATCTATCCTTTTAATACGCCCCTTAAATGGCTGTAGTACATTGTAACTTCACCGCTGAACGACAATTATAACATGTATTTTTTTTAACTTTTTTTTTTATTAATAACCCCCCAAAATAAAGTTAAACAATGTAAAATCAATGCAAAACGGCTAATAGGACGTACGTATCTTTCCTATTAATACACCCCGTAAATGGATGTATCACACAGAACTTTCACCCCACTGTCCCTAGCGCCTGCTGACCTCTCTCCCTGCACTAAGTACACTGGAAAATGACAGAATCCAAAATGGCTGAAGGTATTTATAGGGCTGTGACATCACAGGGGCTGGCTGGCTGCTGATTGGCTGCATGCATCGGCGATACCTCATTCCCAGAGTTCTTTGCTCCATGTGCTAACATGTGCAGCAGCCATTTTTGGGAAAAACCTGATTCGTTACCACAAAGCTGGATTCGGTGCAAATCTAAATTTTTGCAAATGCAGGTGAACATAGCAGAGAAAACGGCTCTCATAGCGCTGCCTTCTCTTCAAACAGTTGATAGGCAGGGGGTGCTGGGTGTCGGATCACCACCGATCTGGAGGGAATGGGTTAGATTGAGAATTTGGCATGTGGGTGATGTTTTAATTTTTACCTCAGGCCGCAGACAGGCAAGGTGATCCCCTGTCCCTGGCCACAAAGCACTAGGAAGGGGGGAAGGGAAGGGCGCCATTTCAATTTTCACCTCAGGCAGCAGAAATTCTAGAATCGGTCCTGATGACCTATTTTTCTTTTGGTTTACCTGCTTAATAAATATTTCTAAAATGAGAGTTGCCAGATTTTAGAACAAATTATGCCAGAATTCAGGTACAGCCACAGTAGTAAATGTGGACCTATATTACTATATGATGGCTCAGAATTATTAATATTATACTTTACTTTTTTTTATTCTCCTTACAGAGAAACCTAACAGTGGTTACAGAGTTTTTCATCTTAGGATTCCAAGGCAGCCAGCATCTAAGGAATACTCTATTCCTTCTTTTTCTTCTAGTTTATGGAGCAACAATATGTGGGAATCTCCTGATCATCACCCTGGTGTCCACCAGTAGAAACCTTCACACTCCAATGTACTTTTTCATCTCACAGCTGTCTATCAGTGACATCTTGGTTACCACAGATATTGTCCCCAACATGCTCCACATTCTATTAGCAAATGGGGGAAAAATTAATTTTATTGGATGTATTAGTCAGTTTTACTTCTTTGATGTCTCAGAAGGATTTGAATGTCTTCTCCTCACAGTGATGTCTTATGACAGATATGTGGCCATCTGTAATCCCCTCCGTTATACTTCAATCATGACAAGTGCTTATTGTGTAAAATTAGTTGCTTTTTCTTGGTTATTATCTATTTTTGTTGCATTCATTGACACCCTAGCTGCATCAAAGCTGACTTTTTGTGGACCAACAATTATTGACCATTTCTTCTGTGATCTTATGCCCTTAGAGGAAATGGCCTGTTCTGGTACCTTCATTATTCAACTAATAGTTTATGCACAGAGTATCCCTTTAATTATTATTCCAACTATAGTAATTATAGATTGTTATATTAATATTGGTGTTACCATATTAAAGATTCCTTCCAATATTGGTAGGCAGAAAGCCTTCTCCACCTGTAGCTCTCACCTCACCGTGGTCTCCATATTTTACTGGACCTTGTTCAGTATTTATATTTTCCCAACAAAAGGGAAATCATCAATCATCAGTAAAATCCTATCCCTGCTGTATACTCTATTTACCTCATTGATCAACCCCATTATATACAGTCTAAGAAATAAAGACATTAGGAAAGCCGTACAGGAAAAAAATCTTAAATATAAACTCAATAAAATTAGATAGACCTAAATATAAACAGTATTACCCAATTTCAGAGCATAAAAATAGTTATGATGATACCAAATGAAACATGCTGACTCCAAACCCAAACACTGTAAGCATGGAGCATAAAATCTGTAAACATAAGCTTTCATTTTCAAATAGAGATGAGCAAACTTCTCAAAAATTCAATTCGGACTTCCAAATTTACCAAAAAGATTTGGTTTGATCCAAATTTGTTAAAAAACAGCTATTTCCTGGCTGTAGAGAGCCTGTATAGTGGTGTAGAACACTGTGCCTTGCAGTAACACACATAGGGAGTCTGCTATGGTGGTGAAACAATACTGTGAGTCTGTATGACATGCAGATGACAGACGTCGCTCTTAGAATCACTTCATACTTCACTTATTTGGGAAGTTATGGGGCCAAAACTGATCAAATAACTCAAGAGTCAACTCAGCCTTACAGGTCGATGTTAGCACCAGGTATAAAGAACTGTGCAGTGGCCCAAGATTTTATTACAGAGTGAAGAAGCACACTCCTTTTACACCATCGTAAGCTGTGTCCACATAGATTTATACAGAAGCTGCTCTGTTACACGCTGAAACAAGCACTGACCCATGACTGAACAGAGAGTGTGGCAACAGCATGAGGAGTCAACACAGTGGCCCAGTCACAGAGTGGTGAGGGTGGCAACAGCATGAGGAGTCAACACAGTGGCCCAGTCACAGAGTTGTGAGGGTAGGAGTCGCTTGAGGAATAGCCGTCCTCCGGCAGCTTGATGAAAAATTCCCACACTGCCGAGTATGACATTTTCCCCCCACCACTCCATGCTGACTGACTGCTTCGGCTGCCTCTGGGAACCTGTGCACTGCTACTTCTATCCAGATAGGTAGGCTCCTGTGTAGCACGTTTGGCTCCCAACCTCACACTGCTGCCACCCTGCTGACTCACGGCCACTCTACCACCCTGCTGACTCACGGCCACTCTACCACCCTGCTGGCTCAGCCACTGCCTCCCTCTTCTCCTGATGATGATGAAGCCCCCTCTTCACCCGGCTCACACTTGTCATCAACCATATCATCGCCCGCCACTGTCTGCATGTCACTGATGTCACCCTCACCAGTCTTAGGGCCATGTATCTGACCGCTCACAACACCAGCTCCCACGTGACTGTCATCATCGCTTTTTGTCCACCTACCGGAGGAAGCAGCGGATCTCTCTTCCTCACCTGTCTGTCGGACATACTGTATTGTAACATTAACTGGAAGGGTAAAAGAGCAATAATGTCAGGCCGCAATTTCACACCAACTACTGATTGACACGAATTAAGTGTAAATCAAATTAAGTGTAAAATAATTTGAACACCCTAAAAATGTGTAGTATCAAACCAGGTTGGGCAGATCTTTCCATTACACCTTATTTTTGAGTAGGCGTCACTACTGGTTTTGGCTCACAAAAAATGATAATAACTGAAGTGTGAACTCACCCTAAAGTGTGTAGTACCAGGCCGCTATTTCACACCAACTCCGCAACTACTGATTGATGCATCGAATTAAGTGTAAGGCCCCTTTCACACGAGCGTGATGGATTAGGTCCGGAATGCGTTCAGGGTGCGTTCAGGAAAACTAGCACCATTTTGCAAGCAATTGCAGTCAGTTTTTCCTGCGATTGCGTTCAGTGGTTCAGTTTTTTTCACGCGGGTGAAATGAGCATTGATGCGTTTTTCAAGCCCATGATAAAAAAACGGAATGTTTACAAACAACATCTCTTAGAAACCATGAGTGAAAAACAAATCGCATCCGCGCTTGCTTGGGGATGTAATGCGTTTTTCACACAGCCCCATTCACTTCTATGTGGCCAACGTTGCGTGAAAAACGCTGAATATAGAACATGCTGCGATTTTCACGCAACGCATAAGTGATGTGTGAAAAACAACGCTGATGTATACAGACCTATTGAAATGAATGGTTCCGGATTCCGTGAGGGCGCAATGCATTGCACCAACGCGGTAACATCGCTCATGTGAAAGGGGCCTAAAATAATTTAACCCTTTTCGGGTTATCTGTTCTCAGCCTTCATGGTGTGATCACCTCTAGCCCCTTCCCGACCAACGCCGTAATAGTACGGTTCAGCGGGATGTACGTTGCAGTCACTGACAGCCGGACCCCTGCTGTATGTTCCAGCATCTGTGAAAATGCTGATGCCGGCGCATTAACCCTAGATGTGTTGCGGTCAGCGCTGACCACGGCACGTGTGATGTATGGGGAGGGAGGGAGCACCCATCGGGTCCCCGCGCTGCTGTGACGGGGACCCAATGGCAGGGAAGGCAGCCCGATGCCTTCCTTAGGCATCATGGCTGCCTTCTGTGACAGTCTGTGAGATCCAGCCCCCTGTATTCCACTGTGTAATGCACTTACAGCCAATGCATTACAATACAGAAGTATTGTCATGCATTGTAAAGGGGATCACACCCCTAAAAGTTGAAGTCCCAGAGTGGGACAAAAAAGTAAAGTGAAAAAAAAAGGTAAAAAAAATAAATGTTTACAAAAAATTTTAAAGTTAAAAAAATAAAAAAATAAAATTGTCTTTTTCCCAAAATAAAGTAATTATAATTTTTTGAAATGGGAAAAAAAAATAAAAGTAGACATATTACGTATTGCCACGTCCGTATTTACCGGCTTTATAAAAATATCACATTACCTAATATCTCAGGTGAACACCATCAAAAAAATGTGCTAAAAAAAAGCATTTTTTGTCACCTTACATCACTAAAAGTGCAACACCAAGCGATCAAAATGGTGTATGCCCCCTAAAATAGTACCAATCTAACTAACACCTCATCCCACAAAAAATGAGCCCATATCTAAGACAATCGACCAAAAAATAAAAAAAAACTATGGCTCTCATAATATGCAGACACTAAAACATGATTTTTAAAAAAAAATGCTTTATTATGTAAAACTGAAACAAACAACAACAAAAAAGTATACACATTTAGTATTGTCGCATCCATAACAACCTTCTCTATAAAAATACCACATGATCTAACCTGTCAGATGAATATAGTAAATAACAAAAAATAAAAACAATGCCAAAACAGCAATTTTTTGTTACCTTGTCTCCCAAAAAGTGTAATATAGAGCAACCAAAAATCATATCTACCCTAAAATAGTACCAACAAAACTGCCACCTTATCCTGCAGTTTCTAAAATGGGGTAATTTTTGGGGGAATTTCTACTCTAGGGGTGCATCAGGGGGTCTTCAAATGTGACATGGCAGCTTAAAATTATCCCAGTGAAATCTGCCTTACAAAAAAGCATATGGCATTCCTTTCCTTCTGTGCTCTGCCGTGTGCCCGTACAGCAGTTTACAACCACATATGGGGTGTTTCTGTGAACTACAGAATCAGGGCAATAAATATTGAGTTTTCATTGGCTGTTAACCCTTGCTTTGTTAGTGAAAAAAAAATGTTAAATTCTGAAATTTCAACTCCATTTTCCATAAATTCTTGTGGAACACCTTAACAAAGTTTGTAAAATCAGGTTTGAATACCTTGAGGGGTGTAGTTTCAAAAATGGGGTCATTTTTGGGTGATTTCTATTATGTAAGCCTCGCAAAGTGACTTCAGAGCTGAACTGGTCCTTAAAAAGTGGGTTTTGGAAATGTTATTAAAAATTTCAAGATTTGCTTCTAAACTTTTAAGCCTTCTAACGTCCCCAAAAAATAAAATAGCATTCACAAAATGATCCAAACGTGAAGTAGACATATGAGAAATGTAAAGTAATAACTATTTTTGGAGTCATTACTATCCATTATAAAAGTAGAGAAATTTTAATTTGCTAATTTGCTATTTTTTTCCAAATTTTTGGTTAATTTGAAATATTTTTACTCAATTTTACCACTGTCATTAAGCACAATATGTGATGAGAAAACAATCTCAGAATGGCCTGGATAAGTAAACGCGTTTTAAAGTTATTACCACATAAAGTGACACATGTCGGATTTGCCTAGGCAGGAAGGTGAAAACTGGCGCGGGGTAGAAAGGGCTAGTATCCTTTCTTTTGAAGCCTGAGGAGCGTGCTTTCTTCACCCATGCTGCTTGCCAGACAGCACTTTCATCCCAGAAGGAAGGAGGAATGGATGCACTTATAGATCAACTAAATACACGCCAAAACTTGTTGAATCGGACAGCACTTTCAAACCAATAACAGAAGCAAGGAATACTAAAATTACTGATGTATCAAAAAATGTAAGCAACCTAAAATCTGTAATAGATCAATTTTAGTAACCCCAATTAGTGCAGCAAGGTGTAATAGAATAGCTCCTATTACCCAGGCTTTACACTCTCCTATTGGCCCCTGCTCTCTCCCTACTGTGTGGATAAAGTCTCCCTATTATATCCCTACACTATGAATAATGTTTCCCTGAACTGCTAAGTAGTTTTTTTCCACAATAAACACCGTCTCTAGTCCCTGTAACATCTCTTCCATCACTACGTTCACTGTAAAATGGCAGAGACCAAGCAGGCTGATACTTTTTATAGGGCTATGACATCACAGGGTCTGGCTAGCTGCTGATTGGCTGCATGCATGGCATTGTGGATGATCATTCTCGGGCTTCTTACTTCCTCGTTCTAACATGTGCAGTAGCCATTTTAGAAAAAATGTGATTCATTACCATGAAGAGCGAGGAAATTCGACTTCAGGATGAATCAACATTTTCCTGAAATTCGGATCGAATACCACTTCATCAACTTTGATTCACTCATCTCAATTATTAACATGAAAATCAAGTATTAGATCCCGATGGATAAATCACAAAATGGAGCCAAGAAAAAATACTAGTATGGATCAAACAGATAACAGGGACATAGAGGAATCTACTGATGTTGCCTGAAGAAAAGCACCAAACAAAGCCAAGATATAGGAAACAAGGCAAGTGATACACCCAAAAATCAGATTAAGTATAAGGCAACAGGTTGATGATGGAGCCACTCGTATACATATCTGGCCCAGTTGATGGTACGACATGTGGAGGTAGGTGTAGGAACAGCTTAGAGCTTTGGGAAGCGTTGAAAACAAGGAACTTCGCAAACATGACAAAGCGGTCAGATGGACAGACACACTCGGGAGGGATGCACATATGTCATCTGCCTAGACCAGGCCAGAGTCCGACTAGGCCACTGCACATGGGTGGCTGATCGGGACTATGCAAGGCTGGAGCAGTCATCACACATAGCTCGCACATACGCCTGTAAACAGGGGTTACATACAGCACATATATTACTATTTCAGATGACATAATAAGGCAGCACCACTCTAGATAAAGTGCATCTGCACATAGGAAGCCTAAACCCCCTCAAAACAAAAAAACAATAATGAACAAAGTCTAAAGAGGGCCATTTTAGATATTACACGGGCCCATTATTAAAGAAAAAGTAGTGGTCACAATTAGAGATGAGCGATTTTCATGTTATGAATAGGGATGAGCGAACCCGAACTGTATAGTTCGGGTTCGTACCGAATTTTGGGGTGTCCGTGACACGGACCCGAAGCCGAACATTTTCGTAAAAGTCCGGGTTCGGTGTTCGGCGCTTTCTTGGCGCTTTTTGAAAGGCTGCAAAGCAGCCAATCAACAAGCGTCATACTACTTGCCCCAAGAGGCCATCACAGCCTTGCCTACTATTGGCATGGCTGTGATTGGCCAGTGCAGCATGTGACCCAGCCTCTATATAAGCTTGGGTCACGTAGCGCTGTACGTCACTCTGCTGTTAAAAGTGTAGGGAGAGGTTGCAGCTGCGACATTAGGGCGAGATTAGGCAGTGATTAACTCCTCCAAAACACTTAAGACAGTGATCGATCTGCAGCTGTGGATCATTGAACTGCTGCTATTCAATTGCTCACTGTTTTTATGCTGCCCAGAGCGTTTTTCAGTCACTTTTTTCTGGGGTGATCAGCGGCCATTTTGTGGCTTGTGGTGCGCCAGCACAAGCTGCCACCAAGTACATTTAACCATCAATAGTGTAGTTATTTTTTGCTATATCCTAAATCAAGGGCAAGCTGTCACTAAGTCCATTTAACCATCAATAGTGTGGTTATTTTTTGGCTATATCCTACATCAGGGGCAAGCTGCCACCAAGTCCATTTAACCATCAATAGTGTGGTTATTTTTTGGCTATATCCTACATCAGGGGCTTGGCTGTGCTTGCTATTTTATTGAGGGGTGAAATACAATTGCCAAAATAGCAGTACCCTAAATCTGGTGTTTCAGCTGTGGCCAGCCAATTGTAATACTGTCTGCTGTCTGGCAAAGGATATATTTTTGTTCTGGGGTGAAATACAATTCCCAACTTAGCAATTTCCTAAATTAGTGGTTTCTGCTGTATCAGGGCTGCTTTAAATCTATTCATTAAAAGGGTATATTAGATTCAAGGTGCTGATAGGGTCATTCTCAATAACTTCACACACACGCTACTGTGCATATCCAAGTCTAATTCTGTCCATAAACGTATACCTGTCACCCAGCGCCTAAATATAGGCCTCAAATTTATATTCAGCTAAATCTGTGGTTATTGCTGTAGCTGGTCAAGTTATTTTGTGTCCGTCAAAGCACAGTTTTTGTTCTGGGTTAAAATACAATTCCCAACCTAGCAATTTCCTAAATTAGTGGTTTCTGCTGTATCAGGCCTACTTTAAATCTATCCCTAAAAGGGTATATTAGATTCAAGGTGCTGCTAGGGTCATTCTCAATAACTTCACACACACGCTACTGTGCATATCCAAGTCTAATTCTGTCCGTAAACGTATACCTGTCACCCAGCGCCTAAATAATAGGCCTCAAATTTATATTCAGCTAAATCTGTCATTACTGCTGTGCCTGTATTAGTGTAATACGGTACCTAAATAGATAGCCAGATAGTGTTAGGTGTCTGTAAAAAAAGGCCTGAATTTGAATTCAATACATTCGGCCAAATAATATTTTTCTTATTGTGGTGAACGGTAACAATGAGGAAAACATCTAGTAAGGGACGCGGACATGGTCGTGGTGTTGTTAGTGGACCCTCTGGTGCTGGGAGAGGAGGTGGCCGTTCTGCCACAGCCACACGTCCTAGTGAACCAACTACCTCAGGTCCCAGTAGCCAGCAGAATTGACAGCAATATTTGGTGGGGCCCAATGCCGTTCTAAGGATGGTAAGGCCTGAGCAGGTACAGGCATTAGTCAATTGGGTGGCCGACAGTGGATCCAGCACGTTCACATTATCTCCCACCCAGTCTTCTGCAGAAAGCGCACAGATGGCGTATGAAAACCAAGCCCATCGGTCTGTCACATCACCCCCATGCATACCAGGGAAACTGTCTGAGCCTCAAGTTATGCAGCAGTCTCTTATGCTGTTTGAAGACTCTGCTGGCAGGGTTTCCCAAGGGCATCCACCTAGCCCTTCCCCAGCGGTGGAAGACATAGAATGCACTAACGCACAACCACTTATGTTTCCTTATGATGAAGACATGGGAATACCACCTCAGCACGTCTCTGATGATGACGAAACACAGGTGCCAACTGCTGCGTCTTTCTGCAGTGTGCAGACTGAACAGGAGGTCAGGGATGATGACGATGCAGGGGACGATGAGGTCCTAGACCCCACATGGAATGAAGGTCGTGCCACTGACTTTCACAGTTCGGAGGAAGAGGCAGTGGTGAGACCGAGCCAACAGCGTAGCAAAAGAGGGAGCAGTGGGCAAAAGCAGAACACCAGCTGCCTAGAGACTCTGCCTGCTACTGATTGCCGCCATCTGGGACCGAGCACCCCAAAGGCATCTTCAAGGATTTCCCTGGCATGGCATTTCTTCAAACAATGTGCTGACGACAAGACCCGAGTGGTTTGCACGCTGTGCCATCAGAGCCTGAAGCGAGGCATTAACGTTCTGAACCTTAGCACAACCTGCATGACCAGGCACCTGCATGCAAAGCATGAACTGCAGTGGAGTAAACACCTTAAAAACAAGGAAGTCACTCAGGCTCCCCCTGCTACCTCTTCTGCTGCTGCCGCCTCGGCCTCTTCTGCTGCTGCCGCCTCGGCCTCTTCCTCCGCCTCTGGAGGAACGTTGGCACCTGCCACCCAGCAAACATGGGATGCACTACCAACACCACCACCTGCGCCACTAAGCATCTCAACCATGTCACACGGCAGCGTTCAGCTCTCCATCTCACAAACATTTAAGAGAAAGCGTAAATTCCCACCTAGCCACCCTCGATCCCTGGCCCTGAATGCCAGCATTTCTAAACTACTGGCCTATGAAATGCTGTCATTTAGGCTGGTGGACACAGACAGCTTCAAACAGCTCATGTCACTTGCTGTCCCACAGTATGTTGTTCCCAGCCGCCACTACTTCTCCAAGAGAGCCGTGCCTTCCCTGCACAACCAAGTATCTGATAAAATCAAGTGTGCACTGCGCAACGCCATCTGTCGCAAGGTCCACCTTACCACAGATACGTGGACCAGTAAGCACGGCCAGGGACGCTATATCTCCCTAACTGCACACTGGGTAAATGTAGTGGCGGCTGGGCCCCAGGCGGAGAGCTGTTTGGCGCACGTCCTTCCGCCGTCAAGGATCGCAGGGCAACATTCTTTGCCTCCTGTCTCCTCCTCCTCCTACTCAGCTTCCTCCTCCTCTTCTTCCACCTGCTCATCCAGTCAGCCACACACCTTCACCACCAACTTCAGCACAGCCCAGGGTAAACGTCAGCAGGCCATTCTGAAACTCATATGTTTGGGGGACAGGCCCCACACCGCACAGGAGTTGTGGCGGGGTATAGAACAACAGACCGACGAGTGGTTGCTGCCGGTGAGCCTCAAGCCCGGCCTGGTGGTGTGCGATAATGGGCGAAATCTCATTGCAGCTCTGGGAATAGCCGGTTTGACGCACATCCCTTGCCTGGCGCATGTGCGGAATTTGGTGGCGCAGAAGTTCATTCACAACTTCCCCGACATGTCAGAGCTGCTGCATAATGTGCGGGCCGTCTTTTCGCGCTTCCGGCGTTCACATCCTGCCGCTGTTCGCCTGTCTGCGCTACAGCGTAACTTCAGCCTTCCCGCTCACCGCCTCATATGCGACGTGCCCACCAGGTGGAACTCCACCTTGCACATGCTGGACAGACTGTGCGAGCAGCAGCAGGCCATAGTGGAGTTTCAGCTGCAGCACGCACGGGTCAGTCGCACTGCGGATCAGACACACTTCACCACCAATGACTGGGCCTCCATGCGAGACCTGTGTGCCCTGTTGCGCTGTTTCGAGTACTCCACCAACATGGCCAGTGGCGATGACGCCGTTATCAGCATTACAATACCACTTCTATGTCTCCTTGAGAAAACACTTAGGGCGATGATGGAAGAGGAGGTGGCCCAGGAGGAGGAGGAGGAGGAAGAGGGGTCATTTTTAGCACTTTCAGGCCAGTCTCTTCGAAGTGACTCAGAGGGAGGTTTTTTGCAACAGCAGAGGCCAGGTACAAATGTGGCCAGACAGGGCCCACTACTGGAGGACGAGGATGAGGAGGAGGTGGAGGAGGATGAGGATGAAGCATGTTCACAGCGGGGTGGCACCCAACGCAGCTCGGGCCCATCACTGGTGCGTGGCTGGGGGGAAATGCAGGGCGATGACGATACGCCTCCCACAGAGGACAGCTTGTCCTTACCTCTGGGCAGCCTGGCACACATGAGCGACTACATGCTGCAGTGCCTGCGCAACGACAGGAGAGTTGCCCACATTTATCGTGTGCGGACTACTGGGTTGCCACCCTGCTGGATCCACGTTACAAAGACAATGTGCCCACCTTACTTCCTGCACTGGAGCGTGATAGGAAGATGCGCGAGTACAAGCGCACGTTGGTAGACGCGCTACTGAGAGCATTCCCAAATGTCACAGGGTAACCAGTGGAAGCCCAAGGCGAAGGCAGAGGAGGAGCAAGAGGTCGCCAACGCAGCTGTGTCACGGCCAGCTCCTCTGAGGGCAGGGTTAGCATGGCAGAGATGTGGAAAAGTTTTGTCACCACGCCACAGCTAACTGCACCACCACCTGATATGGAACGTGTTAGCAGGAGGCAACATTTCACTAACATGGTGGAACAGTACGTGTGCACACCACTCCACGTACTGACTGATGGTTCGGCCCCATTCAACTTCTGGGTCTCCAAATTGTCCACGTGGCCAGAGCTAGCCTTTTATGCTTTGGAGGTGCTGGCCTGCCCGGCGGCCAGCGTTTTGTCTGAACGTGTATTCAGCACGGCAGGGGGCGTCATTACAGACAAACGCAGCCGCCTGTCTACAGCCAATGTGGACAAGCTGACGTTCATAAAAATGAACCAGGCATGGATCCCACAGGACCTGTCCATCCCTTGTGCAGATTAGACATTAACTACCTCCCCTTAACCATATATTATTGTACTCCAGGGCACTTCCTCATTCAATCCTATTTTTATTTTCATTTTACCATTATATTGCGGGGCAACCCAAAGTTGAATGAACCTCTCCTCTGTCTGGGTGCCGGGGCCTAAAAATATCTGACAGTGGCCTGTTCCAGTGGTGGGTGACATGAAGCCTGATTCTCTGCTATGACATGAAGACTGATTCTCTGCTGAGTCGCTGACATGAAGCCTGAATCTCTGTTATGGGACCTCTCTCCTCTGCCTGGGTGCCGGGGCCTAAATATCTGACAATGGACTGTTCCAGTGGTGGGTGACATGAAGACTGATTCTCTGCTGACATGAAGCCAGATTCTCTGCTATGGGACCTCTCTCCTCTGCCTGGGTGCCTGGGCCTAAATATGTGACAGTGGCCTGTTCCTGTGGTGGGTGACGTGAAGTCTGATTCTCTGCTATGACATGAAGCCTGAATCTCTGTTATGGGACCTCTCTCCTCTGCTTGGGTGCCGGGGCCTAAATATCTGACAATGGACTGTTCCAGTGGTGGGTGACGTGAAGCCTGATTCTCTGCTATGACATGAAGACTGATTCTCTGCTGACATGAAGCCAGATTCTATGTTATGGGACCTCTCTCCTCTGTCTGGGTGCCGGGGCCTATATTATATGACAATGGACTGTTCCAATGTTGGGTGACGTGAAGCCTGATTCTCTGCTATGACATGAAGACTGATTCTCTGCTGACATGAAGCCAGATTCTCTGCTATGAGACCTCTCTCCAATTGATATTGGTTAATTTTTATTTATTTTATTTTTATTTTAATTCATTTCCCTATCCACATTTGTTTGCCTGGGATTTAACTACATTTTGCTGCCTTTTGCAGCCCTCTAGCCCTTTCCTGGGCTTTTTTACAGCCTTTTTAGTGCCGAAAAGTTCGGGTCCCCATTGACTTCAATGGGGTTCGGGTTCGGGACAAAGTTCGGGTCGGGTTCGTAACCCGAACCCGAACATTTCCGGGAAGTTCGGCCGAACTTCTTGAACCCGAACATCCAGGTGTTCGCTCAACTCTAGTTATGAACTTCGTTCACGCTTGTTTGGTGGTAAAAGCAAAATTGCGTTATGGAATCCGTTACCACGGACCATAACGCAATTCTATGATGGAATGCATAACGTAATGCCTTTAGAGGCATTCCGTTATTCATTCCGTCATAATAGAAGTCTATGGCCTGCATAACGGATCCGTTATGCAGGCCATAAGGACTCCCCTGCATAATGGAAACGGGACAGATCCGTTATGTAGCCCATAGACATTTATTATGATGGAATGATTAAAGGAATGCCTCTAAAGACATTTTGTTATGCATTCTGTCATAGAATTGCGTTATGGTCCGTAGTAACGGAATCCATAACGCAATTCACCTTTTACCAACAAACGAAGCGTGAACGAGTTTCAAAATATGAAATTCGCTCATCTCTCATCACAAGGAAACAAGAAGCTAATTGATGACTGAACTACACAATAATTCTGTATACAGTAACACACCAATAGGCTGACTAAAGGGTTTGTTTTGGAAAAATCCAGTAAAACAGCTCATAGCGCCATTTTAGTGCACATGTTGGCAGGAAAAAAGCACTAGGGAGTAAGGACAAGGGTTCTCACATAACCCTGAGAGGAAGTGGGGGAAGGCTTGACAGACAGCCTGGATGAGCCAATCAGTGCTGCAGTAGGCAAGTAGGTGCACTAGCAGAACGAGCAGAACTTCATTCTATGCTGGACTGTGAATAAGGATGCTGGGCAGTTTCTGCCAGAAAACGATCTTAGTGAGTCAGGGAGAGTGGAAGAACAATCAGGGACAGTGAGAAATCAATCAAGCTTATTGCTAGGGAGAGTGAAGGGAAAGACTAGGATTATAGATAAGCAAAAAAGCCAGTTAGGAAGGAGTGAGGACTTAAGGCTGTTGTGTCTCCTAGCAGAACTGCAGCTGCTGCAAACCTCAAAAGCAGTTAGCTGCAAGCAAATACTTTAACCCCCCATTTTTACTAAAATCCTTTTATTATGGGGTTCAATTTAGCACACATACACGTGATTACTGCAGCAATACCCAAGGTGCAGCAGCAATCTACCGTACCTATGTGTATTAGGGTGAAATTCAGAGTCAAGCCTCAATCTTCTGTTTATGTATTGTATATTCAGTTTTCACACGGTTACAATTATTTTTATTTTTTTTGGGGGGTTCAATTTAATTAAGTTGCATATATATGATTACTGCAGCAACACGCAAGGTGTGGCAGCAATCTACCAGTGTGTATTACGGTGAAATTGAACATCAAGCCTCAATCGTCCAATTACATATATTCAGTTTCCACACTGTTGTAATTTTTTTTTTTTTTTGGGGGGGATTTAATTTAATTAAGCTGTATATAAATCTGATTGCTGCAGCAATACATAAGGTGTGGCAGCAATCTACCTGTATAGATTAATTAAGGTTAAATTGAGCATCAAGCCTCAATCGTCCATTTATGTATATTCACACAGTTGTAATTTTTTTTTTTCTTTGGGATTGTTACATTTAATTAAACCAGCATATATATTTGATTACTACAAGACACTGGGTAGGAACGCAATCTACCTGTGAGTGATAATGAGAAATTGAACTTTAGGCCTCAATCAACCTTTTTTGTGAATTCTATTTCCACATGGTTGGAATTTAAATGTTTTTTGGGACTGGTTCAATTGAATTAAACCAGCATATAGGTGATAAACACCAGTACACAGGCAGGCACCCGAAAGTATCTGTGAGGGATAATGAATTTCGGCCTAAATTAATTTTCCAATTTTCACAAACAAACAATCTTATTTTATATTTTTATTTTTTTGGGGGGGAGGGTTATTGATTATATTCAAACACAGAGGTGTAGCTAGGCTTTTCCGCACTAGGGGCATAGATTCAGATTTGTGCACACCCCCTACAAGTCAAATTTACATAAAGAGGGGGAAGTTAATCACAGCGTGCAGTGCGCAGCTGCAATTTTTTGTTTACACTTAGACACTGCTCTAACTTAGTCCAATGCATAACTACACTCACCCAGTCCCACCTAATAAAATCTATCATAGGCACAGTGGTACCAATACTCCTTGCAATAAACAAAATACCCAACTGGTCCTGCCTCATCGGCGTCATGTCTGCTGGATCCAGAACAAGGTCTGTAGTGTCCCACTAGGTAAAGGTGGGCACTACACAAGGGTCAATTGGGTCACGTGTTACTTCTGCTCACAAGGGACAGCGTTATTATTAGGGTTGTCCCGATACCACTTTTTTAGGACCGAGTACAAGTACCGATACTTTTTTTCAAGTAGTCACCGATACCGAATACCGATACTTTTTTTAAATGTCATGTGACCGTTTTGGGGGATCTGTGGATCTGTGGATGACGCACTGGCGTCACGATACTTAAAGGGACCTTGCCCCAGGCACTCAAAACACCTGCAACATCCAGGGCACCTCACCCACCATCAGGCCTGGTCCCTACATACTGAGAGTGCCCCAGTGGAACTTTGTGTCAGCCTCTCCTTCACTGCCGCATGCCTGCCCAGGGTTCTCCAAAAAGTGAGTAACCCTCGATTGCCCATAACCGTGACCTCACTATCGCAATACCCTGCAGGTCTGGCATGCTGCATAAATTGGCGTCACGAACAGGATACGATCATATCTGCACCATTGTGGATTACAAAACTGTGTGCCATTATCTACCTAAAAAGTGACTAAGCCCTACTGTTTATTGAAAATTGCTGGGCCAAAGAACTGTACCAATTTGCGGTGTGAAACTGTGCTTTTTGTGGACTGTTTTGCTGTTGTGGAGCCACCGCTTGCTGTCAGTGAATAGACAGCGTTTTGCTCAAAGATGGCTGCTTAGCTTGACTGGATTTATTGCTGAGTCATCTTCATACTTTGCTGGCGGGAAAAATTGGCGCCTTCTGCTGAAAGTGCGGGAAAGGCTGTATGTCCTTGCCACCGCCCTGTCTACAAATTAGCATGTCTGCTATAATGGACTCCGCCTCCCCTATGCTGGAGTACCTGGGGGGCGGCCTCCCAGAGCAATGGGAGGATCTGACTACAATTATTGGGGCCGCCCTGTCGCTCTCCAGAGAAGGATCGAGCATGTTGAAGAGTGAAGACTGCTCTGCAGGGATGTCGGCACCTGGCATTTTAAAAATGGACTCTACTAATATGGAGCAAGAGGACTCTCCACCGGCCTACTCTCCGGGACCGGTGAAACCCACCTGCCCGCCACTAAGGACGCAGCCTGAGACCTATTACGGCTCATGAAGAGACTTCTATCAGCCCTCATTCAAATGGTCGGCGCTAATGGCAGAGATCCGGGATACCGCAATCAAGAAGACAACTAAGACTAAGATCTACTTCGAGGAACTGGCAAAGACCGTTCACGAGCGTTCACAAGTTTGGACTGTTTCCCAAGTAAAGCAACGTTTGGTTCACCATATCATCTGTGTACCTCACTTACTGCTACTAGAAACCGGTGTGCCACCGTTACAGGCACTGGCGTCACGATCCTTAAAGGGACCTTGCCCCAGGCACTCAAAACACCTGCAACATCCAGGACACCTCACCCACCATCAGGCCTGGTCCCTACATACTGAGTGTGCCCCAGAGGAACTTTGTGTCAGCCTCTCCTTCACTGATGAATGCTTGCCCCGGGTTCACCAAAAAGTGAGTAACCCTCGATTGCCCATAACCGTGACCTCACTATCGCAATACCCTGCAGGTCTGGTGTGCTGCAGGTCCCTCTGGTGATAGAGCAAAGAAAAAAAATATCACATAAGGAAGGGATGGCAACTGCCGATGTTAAATACTTAGGAGTGTGCGCTGTCCTGGTCCTGTAAGACCGAGCTATCTCCTGGCTGATTCCCGGGCTTTCAGAGCTCCTCCCACACAGTCAGCAGTGAAATATGCGGCCTATGGTGGAGCGCCAAAACTCAGCAGAAGGGTGAAGCAGGGAGCGGATGCTTCACTATGCAAACGAAGTGTCCAGAAGTTAAAAGAACTGCCAGGAGGGTGCACCCCCACCCCAGCCTCTGCGCTTGGGGCACGTGCCCCGTCTGTCCTGCCTCGCTGCGCCCCTGTTCAAACTAGCAGGATATAAGTGTTTACTACACCAATACACAGGGTAGTGAACATCTGAGTGGCACAAAAATGTCTGGGCTACGGAAGGGAGAGACCTCGAGACAGAATGTGGGTACAAAGTAGTAGCAGCACCAGCTATCCAACCAGAAGAAGAACTGGTAGAAGTAGTAGGCATCAGTTGTACCTGCTGGATTTGGAAAGGTGCATCATTATTGTTGATAAAAAAGAGGATAAGATTTCGGCCCTATGGCAGACTTGTGTGAGAGCAGTCAGTGTTTATATTGCCATGAGAATACTTTTGTATTCTTCAAACTTTGTCAGCAGGGACAACTGCAGCATGAACAACGTCATCTCTCTCATGTTTATCTTAGAACAGATACTGACGCTCATGCAACAGGGGACCACGGTGGAAGAAGAGCAACTAATGCATCTTGCTGTCCGCCCTATAGCTGTTGGGTACACACAATAGGAATCTTCCATGGAGGAGGAGGATGACCAACATAAGGATGAGAAGCTGCCACTGCAAGAGGAGGAGGAAGAGGTGGAGGAGCAAGCAGACGTTGATGAAGATGGCAACGGCCAAGACCCAATCATCTCATTTGGGGGGTGGATCTGGAAAGAAGTGGCTCCTCATGCATGCTAGCCAAAATGGCACCCTGTATGCTCACTTGCTTACGCAGTGACAGATGTATCGTTGACATCAAGCAGTCTGATGATTACTGGATAGAAATGCTTTTAGACCCTTGCTACAAAGGCAAAATGGGGAAATGTTTTCCTCTGGCAGAAAGAGAGGACAAACTACGTTACTACCAGGAAACACCGTGGACGCAGCTTGAGGCGAGCAGACGCCTGAAAGGGAGGCCCCTCTCTGCCCCCAGCAAAGTCACCACCCTTCTGCGTTCATGAGCAGTAGAAACTGCAGCATTAGCCATTTCAGTCTCCTCAACATGATGGAGAAGTTTTTCAAACCTGCCCGAAAGACAGAGGCCAGTCAGCAAGCCGACAGCTCCCACCTCAACATCCAGGTTCAGGTCTAACTAAACTCTGGTCAGTCTCTGTCTCATACCCTGTTCCTTGACCCCATGGATTTTTAGGCAGACTGGAACAATGGCCTGAACTGGCACATCACGCTCTCCATTTTCTTTCTTGCGCAGCCTCCAGTGTCATCTTGAAGAGGGTTTCAGCACCATGTGGGGCATGGTGACACCTAAACAGACCAAGTTGTTCTTCGCCAGTGTCTACAATATCACTTTTGTTATACTGTAATTAGAGATGAGCAAATTTTTCAAAATTTCAATTCGGCCGGTTTGCCAAATTTTTAAAAAAAATCTGCTTTGATCCAAATTTATTTTCTGCAAATTACGTTAAAAAACTGCTATTTCCGGGTTGCAGAGAGCCTTTATAGGAGTGTAGAACACTGTGCCTTTCAGTACCATGCATAGGGAGTCTGCTGGGAAATAATAATGTGAGTCTGTATGACATGCAGATGACAGGCGTTGCTCTTAGAATCATTGCATACTTTACTTATTTGGGCAGTCACGGGGCCAAAAAATGACCAAATAACTGAAGTATCAACTCAGCAATACAGGTCGGGGTTAGCGTCAAGAAGAAGTGCAGTCCTTTTACACCATCATCAGCTGATTCCACATAGATGTCTACAGAACCTGTTCTATTAAACGCTTATATAATTAGAGCCCCCCTGACAGAGTGGATAGGGTGTCAGCAGTAAGTTTGTGTTGACGTCTCTGATTATTTTGCCCTTCCTCTGATCTGTCAGAACAATAACCCACCAAAAATGGATCCTGTCTGTGGAGCATATGCCTTCACTGGGTCAGCATTTGCTCAATAATCCATCAGCATCGCTGATGCCAAAAAAACCAGGAGTAGATCTAAAAAAGATATGACACGTGAATGGAATATTTGTACCCACTCCTGCTTTTGGCTACCAAATCATAAGCCAATTCTGATGGGACCAAACAGGCCTTACAGCTGCTACACAGACAGGATCCGTTGTGCGTCTCATTTTTTCTTCCTTCTGACAGATCAGAATAAAGGTCAAATAAATGATGATGTCAGCCAGGTCAAAAGCCAAAATAGTGGAACAGTCATGAAGTGGGGAGGGTGGTAACAGCATGAGAAGTCCACAGAGTGGACCTATGACATAGTGGTGAGGTTCAAGCAGCATGAAGAGACCACAGAGTGGCTCAATGATAGGGTCTGGAGGTGGAAGCAGTAGGAGGAGGCCACCGAGTGGCACAATGACAGTCTAGATTTGGCAGCAGTATGAGGAGGCCACCAAGTGGCACAATAACTGAGTCTGGAGTTAGTAGCAGTATAAGGAGGCCACCGAGTGGCACAATGAACAAATCTGGAGTTGGCAGCAGTATGAGGAGGTCACTGAGTGGCACAATGACCGAATTTGGAGGTGGCGGCATCAGCATCAGGAGAAGGCCACCGAGTGGCACAATGACCGAGTCTGGAGGTGACAGCAGCAGCAGCATCAGGAGAAGGCCACAGAGGGGCACAATGACCAAGTCTGGGGTTGGCAGCAGCATGAGGAGGCCACCGATTCGCACAATTACCTAGTCTGGAGGTGGCAGCAGCAGCATCAGGAAAAGGCCACCGAGTGCCACAATGACGAGTCTGGAGTTGGCAGCAGTATGAGGAGCCGAGTGGCACAATAACCGAGTCTGGAGTTGTCAGCAGCATGAGGAGGCCACCGAGTGGCACAATGACCTAGTCTGGAGGTGGCGGCAGCAGCAGCATCAGGAGAAGGCCACTGAGTGGCACAATGCCTCAGTCTGGAGTTGGCAGCAGCATGAGGAGGCCACCGAGTGGGTAAACATCACAAGTTCCCAGTCATCATGGATGGGAAGGAGGACATCCTGTGGTGCACGGAGATGGAGAGGGTTTTCGAATTCCCCCCGCACTATACGGACGTCTCAGAAATGAACCGCTGCTCCCGACAGCAGCTCCTGGGAAGGTCATGGAGCGTCCTGGTCATCCGGCATTTATTTGCCCCTCTGAAGTATTATTTTCAGAGTGTGTAAAAGCCACACGGGGCACCCACGCTGCAGATTTTTCATGTAGACATCATGTAGATTTTACCACATATAAGTACAGCGCTGAACAAATTTTTTTGCGACCGAAGCGTTGCTAAACATTTTACCACATATAATTGCAAAAGTGAACTGCGTCTCATTTTTTCTTCCTTCTGACAGATCAGAAGAAAGATCAAATAAATGATGATGTCAGGCAGGTCGAAAGCCCAAAAAGTGGACCATTCATGAAGTGGGGAGGGTGGTAACAGCATGAGAAGTCCACAGAGTGGACCTATGACATAGTGATGAGGTTCAAGCAGCATCAAGAGACCACAGAGTGGCTCAATGACAGGGTTTGGAGGTGGAAGCAGTAGGAGGAGGCCAACGAGTGGCACAATGACCGAGTCTGGAGGTGGCTGCAGTAGCATCAGGATCAGGAAAAGGCCACGAGTGGCACAATGACCGAATCTGGAGTTGGCAGCAGTATGAGGAGGCCACAGAGTGGCACAATGACAGAGTCTGGAGTTGGCAGAATCAGGAGCAGGCCACCAAGTGGCACAATGACTGAGTCTGGAGTTGGCAGCAGTATGAGGAGGCCACCGAGTGGCACAATGACCGAGTCTGGAGTTGGCAGCAGTATGAGGAGGCTACCAAGTGGCACAATGACCGAGTTTGGAGGTGGTTGCAGCATCAGGAAAAGGCCACTGAGTGGCACAATGACAGAGTATGGAGTTGGTAGCATCAGGAGAAGGCCACCGAGTGGCACAATGACCGATTCTGGAGGTGACAGTAGCAGCATCAGGAGAAGGCCACCGAGTGGCACAATGACCGAGTCTGGAGTTGGCAGCAGCATGAGGAGGCCACCGAGTGGCACAATGACCTAGTCTGGAGGTGGTGGCAGCAGCATCAGGAGAAGGCCACTGAGTGGCACAATGACCTAGTCTGGAGGTGGCGGCAGCAGCATCAGGAGAAGGCCACCAAGTGCCATAATGACGAGTATGTAGTTGGCAGCAGTATGAGGAGGCCACAGAGTGGCACAATGACAGAGTCTGGAGTTGGCAGCATCAGGAGAAGGCCACTGAGTGGCACAATGACTGTGTCTGGAGTTGGCAGCAGTATGAGGAGGCCACCGAGTGGCACAATGACCGAGTCTGGAGTTGGCAGCTGTATGAGGAGGCCACTGAGTGGCACAATGACCGAGTTTAGAGGTGGTCGCAGCAGCATCAGGAGAAGGCCACTGAGTGGCACAATGACCTAGTCTGGAGGTGGCGGCAGCAGCATCAGGAGAAGGCCACCGAGTGCCATAATGACGAGTATGGAGTTGGCAGCAGTATGAGGAGGCCAACGAGTGGCACAATGACCGAGTTTAGAGGTGGCCACAGCAGCATCAGGAGAAGGCCACCGAGTGGCACAATGACCGAATCTGGAGGTGACAGCACCAGCACCATCAGGAGAAGGCCACGAGGGGCACAATGACCGAGTCTGGAGTTGGCAGCAGCATGAGGAGGCCACCGAGTGGCACAATGACCTAGTCTGGAGGTGGCGGCAGCAGCATCAGGAGAAGGCCACCGAGTGCTACAATGACGAGTCTGGAGTTGGCAGCAGTATGAGGAGCCGAGTGGCACAATAACCGAGTCTAGAGTTGGCAGCAGCATGAGCAGGCCACAGAGTGGCACAATGACCGAGTCTGGAGCTGGCGGAAGCAGCAGCAGCATCAGGGGAAGGCTACCGAGTGGCACAATGCCTCAGTCTGGAGTTGGCAGCAGCATGAGGAGACCACCGAGTGGGAAAACATCACGAGTTCCCAGTTATCATAAATGGGAAGGAGGACATCCTGTGGTGCATGGAGATGGAGAGGGTCTTTGAATTCCCCCTGCACTATGAAATGAACCGCTGCTCCCGACAGCAGCTCCTAGGAAGGTCATGGAGCGTCCTGGTCATCCGGCATTTATTTGCCCCGCTGAAGTATTATTTTGAGTGTGTAAAAGCCACACGGGGCACCACCAGCGAGACATCATGGAGATTTTACCACATATAAGTACAACGCTGAACGCTGAATAAATTTTGTTTTGCGACTGAAATACATCACTAAAGTTTTTACCACATATAACTAGTGAACGCTGAATATATTTAGTTTTTTTTATTTAGTATTTATAGGGCTGTGACATCACAGGGCTGGCTGGCTGCTGATTGGCTGCAAGCAGGCATGTCAATCTGGGTGATCCCACCATCCCAGAGTTCCATTCCCCATGTCCTCAGTCCTCACACGTGTAGCCGCCATTTTTGGAAATGCCTCTTTACGGTAAGAGCAGTGAGACTATGGAACTCTCTGCCTGAGGAGGTGGTGATGGTGAGTACAATAAAGGAATTCAAGAGGGGCCTGGATGTGTTTCTGGAGCTTAATAATATTACAGGCTATAGCTACTAGAGAGGGGTCGTTGATCCAGGGAGTTATTCTGATTGCCTGATTGGAGTCGGGAAGGAATTTTTTATTCCCCTAAAGTGGAGAAAATTGGCTTCTACCTCACAGGGTTTTTTACCTTCCTCTGGATCAACTTGCAGGATAACAGGCCGAACTGGATGGACAAATGTCTTTTTTTGGCCTTATGTACTATGTTACTATGTTACTATTGTGATTTGTTACCATGAAGCGCGAGGAAATTCGCATTTATTGCGAATAAAAAAATGTCAGAAATTCCAATCTAATTCCACTTCGCCAGCTTCAATTTGCTCATCTCTAGTTATAATCAACTAAGCCTAGATTTAGGGGGGATTTTCACCCCCCCCTGGCTGGTTCCAATGTATAGACCTCGCCTTGCTAGCGGTACCTCATCTTTCCAATGTTGCTGTCTGTCTGCCTACCATCACGTTCTGTACGGTTGCTGTGGCCTACATCATGTAAGTAATGTCTCACCCATCTGTTTATGCTTATTAGTTTTCACAAGGTTGAAATTTTGATTTTTTTTCAGGGGGGGGTGGTAAAGAGGCAGCATATGTATGTGATTACTGCATTAATACTGACATTTTCTCACAGCTCAGGCGGTTTCTGATGAATACACATCGGCTCGCTGGTGGTGCCCCATCTTGCCACTGTTGCTGTCTGTCTGCCTAACTTTCATCACGTTCTGTACGGCTGCTGCTTCCGCCTCCTCCATCATGCCACCAGCGCCATTATGCCACTGCTGCGACCTGCCGACCATCATCTTCCATAAGGCTGCTGGCCTCCATCATGCTGCTGCCTTTCTGCCAACAGGTACCATTCTCAAAGTGTAGGGCAGTTCTGTATTGACAAGACACACCTGCCCACACTGTAACACCACCCCCACCAAAGGTTCGTCAGTGACTGATGCATAGTGCCTTCCTTGATGTCTCCAACATCGTTGGCGGCCATAATTTCGGCTCAGCGTGAATCGACTTCCATCAGCGAACAGCACTGAGGACCACTGAGACGTCTGTGCCAGGTGATGTGGTCAGGTTATCTTTACAGGTCATCTAGCACGCAGACCACACTGATATAAACAGTTTTGAATGGTCTGACATGACACTTGGGTGCCTCTCACCTCCCTTAAATGTGCCAATAGTTGTGTGGCATTCATCACCTGGTCCTACAGGGCAGTGTTCATATGTGTATAAATATATATATACTTACCTCATCCACTTGAACTCACTGACACTCCCTCTGCACTGGAAGAACCTGACCAATCGTCATGATGTCACAAGTGGAGCATCAGGTCCTTCCAGTTCCCTCCAGTGCAGAGTGAGTATCAGCGTGTTCAAGTGGATGAGGTGATTATTATTTATTTTTGCACCCAGCAAAAATAGTGACTACTTTATACTGGGGGCACTATTGGGGACATTTTATATACAGGGGGTCACTGTTAGGCTGAATTTGATATGAAAGCTGACACTATTGGGGGTGGCACTGTGGATACTATGGGGGGCATTATAATCTTTGGAAGCAATACAGGGGAGCCATTATAGATACTGGGGGCACTGCAGGGTTCGGGACGCTAAAAAATATATAAACCGATGAAATTTATTCATTTTTCATGGATGTTTTTTAACTGCCATTAAAATCTGATTCAAAATGGCCGTTAAAAACAAACGGAGAGAAAATGGATGCACACAAGGATGTAGAATGATCATGAAAAATGAACATTGTGTCCGTTTTTAATGGCTGTTTTTTTTTTTTTTTTTACTGTTGTGTGAATGTAGCCTAATGAAACTGACATTTTACTAAATTGATGCACATTTTACTGTGCAAATGTATAATTCATTTACCTTTTAACATTTTATGATTTAAACCTATATCCTAATATAATGCAAATTCAGATTTTTCTGTTTACCTGCAGAACACGACGAGCAATCTCATCTACAATTAGTTCTCTGCAGTTGTAATTCCTCCGTGTAATGAGACCACAGGGGACAATGAGAGAAATATCCACTGTGTGTTCCTTCTGTGTGTATATATAGAGGTCTTTATGCTGCAGTGTATGACATGTCAATGAGACTGGTGACCTCCCGTCAGCTCACACATCATTGATCCATATGAAGAGCTGGGATTAGGAGCCATTCTATGAACACAATCCCATCATTAGGAGAACATGGGAACACCTGATGTGAGTACGGTCACAGGACCTGGTGGGGTGATGATTGGCCCTCGTGAGCAGGACTTTTCTCTCTATACTTCTTGATTGTAAAGATCAGCTGAATATGCCTATCCTGGGTTCAAATCATAAACTTGTAAACGCCTTGACCCATAAAATATTATAAGAACCATTCATTTCTTGCTCATTTCTTTTTTTTTGCTTAGAGCTCACACACGGTAGAACTAGATTCTTTCTACTAGAGAACCTGTTGCACAGTCAGGTTGTGAGAAGTTCTTTCCATCCCTGCCATAGATATAAGGAGCGGTTGGGACCTCAATCAGGGTTTGCCCTGAATGTGCCGTCCCCATTACCATTACACAGACAAACATCTCAGCTCTGAGTGTTCTGCAATGTCGGTGTCTCTGCAGTGATGACATCCCTGACTACCCTATATGACAACTGACGCCAGTGATTGGCATTAGTGATTAGAAGAGGTAGTTGAGGATATCATCACTATAGGGTCGGAGACAAAGACTAATAGTGTGCACTGTAATGGAGGGGCAGCAGACATGTGAGTAGCTACTTGTTATTTATTTTGGTATTTTTCCTGCCTGGACTACTGCAACATCCTCCTGTGTGGCCTCACGTCCAACACTCGCACTCTCCTCCAATCTATTCTTAACTCCGCTGCCTGGTTAATCCACCTCTCCCCTCGTTTCTCCTCTCCCTCTGCCAATTCCTTCACTGGCTCCCCATTGTCCCCAATAATTCAGGCCGTCCACAACCTGTCCCCTCCTTACATCTCTGACCTGATTTCTCGATACATCCCTACACGTAATCTCCGATCCTCACAGGACCTCCTCCGCTGTTCTTCTCTCATCTGTTCTTCACACAATCGACTACAAGATTTCTCACGTGCCTCTCCTCTACTCTGGAATAGTGATGAGCAGCAGGGACTATATTCGAATTTGCGATATCTTACAAATATTTGGGAGAATATTCGTTGTATATTCTAGAATTTTCGAATTTGAGATTATTTTCTTGATTGCGAAAAATCGGCAATGTAATTTTTGCGTAATATGTGCGAAATACAGGCGTGGGTCACTTTTGCTACATTTTCCAAGCTGCTAGAAGTTTCCTGAGACTGGAGAAAATGGTTGGCACAGCAGAGCATTAAAAATGGCTTTATATGCAGTTAAAGTGCTCCAATATATTTGCGATTGTTCTAATCGGCACTAATGATGCAAATATTTTGGTGCAATACCTGAAACTTCATATTTTATCAGGTCTGACTACATATTACTGATTGGTGCACTAGGTATTGTTGTGACATCACAGCACTGTGTCTGTATCATGTATGAATGTATGGACAGCTACAGTATATCACTATCAGGGGCGTAGCTATAGGGGGTGCAGAGGTAGCAGTCGCTACTGAGCCCAGGAGCCTGCGGGGGCCCAAAGGTTTTTGTGGTGCATAAGAAGACACCAGTATTATAGAAAGTGCATGCTGGTCAAGTTAAACCTCTGGCTCAGGGGGGTGCTGTTTCAATTTTTGCCTCGGGCAGCACAAAGGCCTTGTGCTTCCTGCCCCTGGCTACAAAGCACTGAGGGAAGGGGGGCCCCAAGCTGAACTCTTGCACCAGGGCCCATGAGCCATTAGCCATGCCCCTGATCACTATGTAACCTACACTGACTATCTCCCACTAACTATCTTTATTATATATACAGGGAGTGCAGAATTATTAGGCAAGTTGTATTTTTGAGGATTAATTTTATTATTGAACAACAACCATGTTCTCAATGAACCCAAAAAACTCATTAATATCAAAGATGAATATTTTTGGAAGTAGTTTTTAGTTTGTTTTTAGTTTTAGCTATTTTAGGGGGATATCTGTGTGTGCAGGTGACTATTACTGTGCATAATTATTAGGCAACGTAACAAAAAACAAATATATACCCATTTCAATTATTTATTTTTACCAGTGAAACCAATATAACATCTCAACATTCACAAATATACATTTCTGACATTCAAAAACAAAACAAAAAAGAAATCAGTGACCAATATAGCCACCTTTCTTTGCAAGGACACTCAAAAGCCTGCCATCCATGGATTCTGTCAGTGTTTTGATCTGTTCACCATCAACATTGCGTGCAGCAGCAACCACAGCCTCCCAGACACTGTTCAGAGAGGTGTACTGTTTTCCCTCCTTGTAAATCTCACATTTGATGATGGACCACAGGTTCTCAATGGGGTTCAGATCAGGTGAACAAGGAGGCCATGTCATTAGATTTTCTTCTTTTATACCCTTTCTTGCCAGCCACGCTGTGGAGTACTTGGACACGTGTGATGGAGCATTGTCCTGCATGAAAATCATGTTTTTCTTGAAGGATGCAGACTTCTTCCTGTACCACTGCTTGAAGAAGGTGTCTTCCAGAAACTGACAGTAGGACTGGGAGTTGAGCTTGACTCCATCCTCAACCCGAAAAGGCCCCACAAGCTCATCTTTGATGATACCAGCCCAAACCAGTACTCTACCTCCACCTTGCTGGCGTCTGAGTCGGACTGGAGCTCTCTGCCCTTTACCAATCCAGCCACGGGCCCATCCATCTGGCCCATCAAGACTCACTCTCATTTCATCAGTCCATAAAACCTTAGAAAAATCAGTCTTGAGATATTTCTTGGCCCAGTCTTGACGTTACAGCTTGTGTGTCTTGTTCAGTGGTGGTCGTCTTTCAGCCTTTCTTACCTTGGCCATGTCTCTGAGTATTGCACACCTTGTGCTTTTGGGCACTCCAGTGATGTTGCAGCTCTGAAATATGGCCAAACTGGTGGCAAGTGGCATCTTGGCAGCTGCACGCTTGACTTTTCTCAGTTCATGGGCAGTTATTTTGCGCCTTGGTTTTTCCACACGCTTCTTGCGACCCTGTTGACTATTTTGAATGAAACGCTTGATTGTTCGATGATCACGCTTCAGAAGCTTTGCAATTTTAAGAGTGCTGCATCCCTCTGCAAGATATCTCACTATTTTTGACTTTTCTGAGCCTGTCAAGTCCTTCTTTTGACCCATTTTGCCAAAGGAAAGGAAGTTGCCTAATAATTATGCACACCTAATATAGGGTGTTGATGTCATTAGACCACACTCCTTCTCATTACAGAGATGCACATCACCTAATATGCTTAATTGGTAGTAGGCTTTCGAGCCTATACAGCTTGGAGTAAGACAACATGCATAAAGAGGATGATGTGGTCAAAATACTCATTTGCCTAATAATTCTGCACGCAGTGTATGAGCTAACTAACTAACTAGTGTGGAAAGCACAGAGCACAGCACACAGCCGCAAGAACAGCCTATACTCTTACCTACTATGTTCTCTCCTTCCCTTTTACATTGTAAGCTCTTGTGGGCAGGATCCTCTAACCCGCTGTATCAGTCTGTTAATAGTTTTTTGTTTATTATATTTTTATATTTGTGTAACCCCGGCTGTATGTACAGCGCAATGGAATTAGTGACGCTTAAAAATAAATAACAATAATAATAATGATAATAATAATAATAATTATAATATTGCTGTTTTCTAACATTTTTGGGGTCTTGGAATCCCCTTTATGGTTTAATAAGGAGCAACTAAAGTCATGAATGGGTCCAGTGCAGCACCCAAAAAGATTTCAAAATTAATGTAATTATTTACAATTAGTCTTTTATGACTAGAAATTGCCTTATTGTAACCTATACCTATTACCTATAGTCACAAAACTTAGCTTTAAATACTAGCTTTAATAAATAACACTTATAGCCAAAACCAAAATAAAAATTAAAAGTATCAGTTGTGTTGCTTCGTTTTGTTCATCTCATTACTTAAATACAGCACTGGTATTGACACAGTGTTGCAATAGTAGCTGCGTGCTTGCTTCTAAACACAGTAACTAAAAGTAGTAGAGATCCATATAATCAGGGAGAGATAGAGGCTGGAGCAAGCACGCAACTGATACTTTTAATCTTTATTTTGGTTTTGGCTATAAGAGTTATTTTATTGAAGCTAGTATTAAAAGCTTTGTGACTGTAGGTAATAGACATATGTTACAATAGGGCAATTTCTAGATATAAAAGACTAATTGTAAATAATTATGTTAAAGTGCCTTCACTAGAGATGAGCACATTTTTCATAAATTTGGTATACTGGTTCGCGAATCGCGTTAAAAAAAATGTCTATCTCCTGGCTGCAGAAAGCCTTATAGTGGTGTAGAACACAGTGCCTTTCAGTAACACACATAGGGATTCTGCTTTGGTAGTGAAATAATACTGTGAGTCAGTATGACATGCAGATGACAGGTGTCACTCTTAGAATCACTGCACACTTCACTTATTTGGGCAGTCACGGGGCCAAAAGACCTAATAACTCAAGTGTGAACTCCGCCTTACAGGTCGATGTTAGCGCCAAGAAGCGCACTCCTTTTACACCGTCGTCAGTTGATTCCACATAGATGTCTACAGAACCTGTTCTATTAAACGCTTATACAAGTAGAGCCCCCGACAGAGTGGAGAGGGGGTCAGCAGTAAGTTTGTGTTGACGTCACTGATTATTTTGCCCTTCCTCTGATCTGTCAGAACAATAACCCACAAAAAACTGATGTTTGTGGAGCATCCGCCGTCACTCGATCAGCACTTGGTCAGTAATCCATCAGTATTGCTAATGCCATAAAAAAAAGGAGTGGATCCAAAACAGAGATGACACGTGAATGAAATATTTCCATGTCTTCTGTGTTTTGTACAAACTTATTTAAAATAAGCCTTAGTATGTGCAGGTCTCACAGCCGCTGTAATAGAATGGTAAGAAGTGGTATAACATGTAGTAAGCACTGCAAGGATCATGTCTAAGACATGTAAGACGTCCGGGGGTCCCGAACTTTGCGGACATGGTCCGAGATAAGAGTCGCTCATGTGTTCAATACTGGATGTTATTGATTGCCAGCTCCGTGATGAATCCCAGCACTCAGATTAGGTAGTCCTCAGGCTCGGACTGGACCACAGGAATACAGGTTAATCCTCCAGTGGGCCCCTGAGCAAGGTGGGCCCCTAGTCTCCCACCCCCTGCACAAGTGGCACATAACACATTAGACTAACTCCACTACATACATATATTCAATGTACAGCACCTCAACCAGCCTATGTTCATATAAAAAACATTTTTTTGCATATAAAAGATATGTTAGATTATAAATAGGGATGAGCGAACCCGAACTGTATAGTTCGGGTTCGTACAGAATTTTGGGGTGTCCGTGACACGGACCCGAACCCGAACATTTTCGTAAAAGTCCGGGTTCGGGTTCGGTGTTCGGCGCTTCTTGGCGCTTTTTGAAAGGCTGCAAAGCAGCCAATCAACAAGCGTCATACTACTTGCCCCAAGAGGCCATCACAGCCTTGCCTACTATTGGCATGGCTGTGATTGGCCAGTGCAGCATGTGACCAAGCCTCTATATAAGCTTGGGTCACGTAGCGCTGCACGTCACTCTGCTGATACAAGCGTAGGGAGATGTTGCAGCTGCGACGTTAGGGCGAGATTAGGCAGATTAACTCCTCCAAAAGACTTCATTCAGTGATCGATCTCCAGCTGTGGATCATTGAAGTGCTGATATTCAATTGCTCACTGTTTTTAGGGTGCCCAGAGCGTTTTTCAGTCACTTTTTTCTGGGGTGATCGGCGGCCATTTTGTGGCTTGTGGTGCGCCAGCACAAGCTGCCACCAAGTACATTTAACCATCAATAGTGTGGTTATTTTTTGCTATATCCTACTTCAGGGTCAAGCTTTCATCAAGTGCATTTAACCATCAATAGTGTGGTTATTTTTTGGCCATATACTACATCAGGGGCAAGCTGAGCCTGTCACACAGCGTCTAAAAAATAGGCCTGACATTTATATTCATCCAAATCTGTCATTACTGTTTTAGCTGGTCAAGTTATTTTTAGTGTCCTTCAAAGCACAGTTTTTGTTCTGGGTTAAAAAACAATTCCCAAATTTTCAATTCTCAAAATTAGTGGTTTCTGCTGTATCAGGCCTACTTTAAATCTATCCCTAAAAGGGTATATTAGATTCAAGGTGCTGATAGAGTAATTCTCAATAACTTCACACACACGCTACTGTGCAGATCCAAGTCTAATTCTGTCCGTAAACGTATACCTATCACCCAGCGCCAAAATAATAGGCCTCAAATTTATATACAGCTAAATCTGTCATTACTGGTGTGCCTGTATTAGTGTAATATGGTACCTAAATAGATAGCCAGATAGTGTTAGGTGCCTGTAAAAAAAGGCCTGAATTTGAATTCAATACATTGGCCCGAATAATATTTTTCTTATTGTGGTGAACGGTAACAATGAGGAAAACATCTAGTAAGGGACGCGGACATGGTCGTGGTGGTGTTAGTGGACCCTCTGGTGCTGGGAGAGGACGTGGCCGTTCTGCCACAGCCACACGTCCTAGTGAACCAACTACCTCAGGTCCCAGTAGCCAGCAGAATTTACAGCAATATTTTGTGGGGCCCAATGCCGTTCTAAGGATGGTAAGGCCTGAGCAGGTACAGGCATTAGTCAATTGGGTGGCCGACAGTGGATCCAGCACGTTCACATTATCTCCCACCCAGTATTCTGCAGAAAGCGCACAGATGGCGCATGAAAACCAAGCCCATCAGTCTGTCACATCACCCCCATGCATATCAGGGAAACTGTCTGAGCCTCAAGTTATGCAGCAGTCTTTTATGCTGTTTGAAGACTCTGCTGGCAGGGTTTCCCAAGGGCATCCACCTAGCCCTACCCCAGGGGTGGAAGAGATAGAATGCACTAACGCACAACCACTTATGTTTCCTAATGATGAGGATATGGAAATACCACCTCAGCACGTCTCTGATGATGACGAAACACAGTTGCCAACTGCTGCGTCTTTCTGCAGTGTGCAGACTGAACAGGAGGTCAGGGAGGAAGACTGGGTGGAAGACGATGCAGGGGACGATGAGGTCCTAGACCCCACATGGAATGAAGGTCGTGCCACTGACTTTCAGAATTCGGAGGAAGAGGCAGTGGTGAGACCGAGCCAACAGCGTAGCAAAAGAGGGAGCAGTGGGCAAAAGCAGAACACCCGCCGCCAAGAGAGTCCGTCTGCTACTGGCCACCGCCATCTGGGACCGAGCACCCCAAAGGCAGCTTCAAGGAGTTCCCTGGCGTGGCAGTTCTTCAAACAATGTGCTGACGACAAGACCCGAGTGGTTTGCACGCTGTGCCATCAGAGCCTGAAGCGAGGCATTAACGTTCTGAACCTTAGCACAACCTGCATGACCAGGCACCTGCATGCAAAGCATGAACTGCAGTTGAGTAAACACCTTAAAAACAAGGAAGTCACTCAGGCTCCCCCTGCTACCTCTTCTGCTGCTGCCGCCTCGGCCTCTTCCTCCGCCTCTGGAGGAACGTTGGCACCTGCCGCCCAGCAAACAGAGGATGTACCACCAACACCACCACCACCTCCGTCACCAAGCATCTCAACCATGTCACACGGCAGCGTTCAGCTCTGCATCTCACAAAAATTTGAGAGAAACCGTAAATTCCCACCTAGCCACCCTCGATCCCTGGCCCTGAATGTCAGCATTTCTAAACTACTGGCCTATGAAATGCTGTCATTCAGGCTGGTGGACACAGACAGCTTCAAACAGCTCATGTCGCTTGCTGTCCCACAGTATGTTGTTCCCAGCCGGCACTACTTCTCCAAGAGAGCCGTGCCTTCCCTGCACAACCAAGTATCCGATAAAATCAAGTGTGCACTGCGCAACGCCATCTGTGGCAAGGTCCACCTAACCACAGATACGTGGACCAGTAAGCACGGCCAGGGACGCTATATCTCCCTAACTGCACACTGGGTAAATGTAGTGGCGGCTGGACCCCAGGCGAAGAGCTGTTTGGCGCACGTCCTTCCGCCGCCAAGGATCGCAGGGAAACATTCTTTGCCACCTGTCGTCTCCTCCTCCTACTCGGCTTCCTCCTCCTCTTCTTCCACCTGCTCATCCAGTCAGCCACACACCTTCACCACCAACTTCAGCACAGCCCAGGGTAAACGTCAGCAGGCCATTCTGAAACTCATATGTTTGGGGGACAGGCCCCACACCGCACAGGAGTTGTGGCGGGGTATAGAACAACAGACCGATGAGTGGTTGCTGCCAGTGAGCCTCAAGCCCGGCCTGGTGGTGTGCGATAATGGGCGAAATCTCGTTGCAGCTCTGGGACTAGCCGGTTTGACGCACATCCCTTGCCTGGCGCATGTGCTGAATTTGGTGGTGCAGAAGTTCATTTACAACTACCCCGACATGTCAGAGCTGCTGCATAAAGTGTGGGCCGTCTGTTCGCGCTTCCGGCGTTCACATCCTGCCGCTGCTCGCCTGTCTGCGCTACAGTGTAACTTCGCCCTTCCCGCTCACCGCCTCATATGCGACGTGCCCACCAGGTGGAACTCCACCTTGCACATGCTGGACAGACTGTGCGAGCAGCAGCAGGCCATAGTGGAGTTTCAGCTGCAGCACGCACGGGTCAGTCGCACTGCGGAACAGCCCCACTTCACCACCAATGACTGGGCCTCCATGCGAGACCTGTGTGCCCTGTTGCGCTGTTTCGAGTACTCCACCAACATGGCCAGTGGCGATGACGCCGTTATCAGCGTTACAATACCACTTCTATGTCTCCTTGAGAAAACACTTAGGGCGATGATGGAAGATGGCCCAGGAGGAGGAGGAGGAGGAGGAAGAGGGGTCATTTTTAGCACTTTCAGGCCAGTCTCTTTGAAGAGACTCAGAGGGAGGTTTTTTGCAACAGCAGAGGCCAGGTACAAATGTGGCCAGACAGGGATGAGGAGGAGGTGGAGGAGGATGAGGATGAAGCATGTTCACAGCGGGTTGGCACCCAACGCAGCTCGGGCCCATCACTGGTGCGTGGCTGGGGGGAAACGCAGGACAATGACGCTACGCCTCCCACAGAGGACAGCTTGTCCTTACCTCTGATCTGCCTGGCACACATGAGCGACTACATGCTGCAGTGCCTGCGCAACGACAGCAGAGTTGCCCACATTTTAACGTGTGAAGACTACTGGGTTGCCACCCTGCTGGATCCACGGTACAAAGACAATGTGCCCACCTTACTTCCTGCACTGGAGCGTGATAGGAAGATGCGCGAGTACAAGCGCACGTTGGTAGACGCGCTACTGAGAGCATTCCCAAATGTCACAGGGGAACAAGTGGAAGCCCAAGGCGAAGGCAGAGGAGGAGCAAGAGGTCGCCAAAGCAGCTGTGTCACGGCCAGCTCCTCTGAGGGCAGGGTTAGCATGGCAGAGATGTGGAAAAATTTTGTCACCACGCCACAGCTAACTGCCCCACCACCTGATACGGAACGTGTTAGCAGGAGGCAACATTTCACTAACATGGTGGAACAGTACGTGTGCACACCCTTCCACGTACTGACTGATGGTTCGGCCCCATTCAACTTCTGGGTCTCCAAATTGTCCACAGGCCAGAGCTAGCCTTTTATGCCTTGGAGGTGCTGGCCTGCCCGGTGTTTTGTCTGAACGTGTATTCAGCACGGCAGGGGGCGTCATTACAGACAAACGCAGCCGCCTGTCTACAGCCAATGTGGACAAGCTGACGTTCATAAAAATGAACCAGGCATGGATCCCACAGGACCTGTCCATCCCTTGTGCAGATTAGACATTAACTACCTCCCCTTAACCATATATTATTGTATTCCAGGGCACTTCCTTATGCAATCCTATTTTTATTTTCATTTTACCATTATATTGAGGGGCAACCCAAAGTTGAATGAACCTCTCCTCTGTCTGGGTGCCGGGGCCTAAAAATATCTGACAGTGGCCTGTTCCAGTGGTGGGTGACATGAAGCCTGATTCTCTGCTATGACATGAAGACTGATTCTCTGCTGAGTCGCTGACATGAATCCTGAATCTCTGTTATGGGACCTCTCTCCTCTGTCTGGGTGCCGGGGCCTAAATTATATGACAATGGACTGTTCCAATGTTGGGTGACGTGAAGCCTGATTCTCTGCTATGACATGAAGACTGATTCTCTGCTGACATGAAGCCAGATTCTATGTTATGGGACCTCTCTCCTCTGTCTGGGTGCCGGGGCCTAAAAATATCTGACAGTGGCCTGTTCCAGTGGTGGGTGACGTGAAGCCTGATTCTCTGCTATGACATGAAGACTGATTCTCTGCTGAGTCGCTGACATGAAGCCTGAATCTCTGTTATGGGACCTCTCTCCTCTGTCTGGGTGCCGGGGCCTAAATTATATGACAATGGACTGTTCCAATGTTGAATGACGTGAAGCATGATTCTCTGCTATGACATGAAGACTGATTATCTGCTAACATGAAGCCATATTCTATGTTATGGGACCTCTCTCCTCTGTCTGGGTGCCGGGGCCTAAAAATATCTGACAGTGGCCTGTTCCAGTGGTGGGTGACATGAAGCCTGATTCTCTGCTATGACATGAAGACTGATTCTCTGCTGAGTCGCTGACATGAAGCCAGATTCTATGTTATGGGACCTCTCTCCTCTGTCTGGGTGCCGGGGACTAAATTATATGACAATGGACTGTTCCAATGTTGGGTGACGTGAAGTATGATTCTCTACTATGACATAAAGACTGATTCTCTGCTGACATGAAGCCAGATTCTCTGTTATGGGACCTCTCTCCTCTGTCTGGGTGCCGGGGCCTAAATTATATGACAATGGACTGTTCCAGTGTTGGGTGACATGAAGCATGATTCTCTGCTATGACATGAAGACTGATTCTCTGCTGACATGAAGCCTGAATCTCTGTTATGGGACCTCTCTCCTCTGCCTCGGTGCCTGGGCCTAAATATCTGACAATGGACTGTTCCAGTTTTGGGTGACGTGAAGCCTGATTCTCTGCTATGACATGAAGACTGATTCTCTGCTGACATGAAGCCAGATTCTCTGCTATGAGACCTCTCTCCAATTGATATTGGTTAATTTTTATTTATTTTATTTTTATTTTTATTCATTTCCCTATCCACATTTGTTTGCAGGGGATTTAACTACATTTTGATGCCTTTTGCAGCCCTCTAGCCCTCTCCTGGGCTGTTTTACACCCTTTTTAGTGCCGAAAAGTTCGGGTCCCCATTGACTTAAATGGGGTTCGGGTTCGGGACGAAGTTCGGGTCGGGTTCGGATCCCGAACATTTCCGGGAAGTTCGGCCGAACTTCTCGAACCCGAACATCCAGGTGTTCGCTCAACTCTACTTGAGACACTGGTATGGCAGGAAACCTGGCTGGATGACGCTTACCAAGCACTATGGTGGGACACAGTACGACAGTCTCCATGGATAGAGGAGTACGCCAAGCCCGAAGGTGAGGAATATATTTGCCCTGGGTTATTGTGGGAGTTTTTTGAAGACATTGATTTTGGGAGCACAGAAGAATCTAGATTTTGGGACATTACTGACTACAGGGGGGACTTGCACAATTGGCCTACAACTAGGGGGTGAGGGCAGATCTGACCTTTCTGGTCCAAAGGGAGTGGGAGCTGTAGCAAGATTATCAACAGTTGTTTCGCTCCATTCAAGCCCAGCGCAAGATACAAGACAGTTGAATACCAGGCCCAGACCTGCAGCCCTTCCCCTGGCAAGTCACAGCTGAGGTATCCCCTACTTCCTCACCAACTGTGGAGGTAGGGAACTTCATAGACTGGGAGGAACCCCAGTCGGCAGGTGGAGATGGGACCGTAGTCACTCCACCGGCCCAACAGGGTGGCTGGGCAGGCGGCCCAGATCCCTAACTGCCACTGGGAGTACAAGGAGAGGAGATTGTCGGTCCCTCATCTCTGCAACAACCAGAATCACTGGTAGTGGAGACAGTTCGTCTCACTACCCAGCGGCAGTATACTCTACAGGGAGAGGAGACAGTTGGTCTCTCTCCCCAGCGGCAGATGAGGTATCCAGAAGAGGGGGTAAGTGATAGCCCCCTCCACAGCTCTCTCCAAGCCCAATACTGAGGGTAGTGGGTAAGGCTTTAAACCCCACTGACCCCTCTCCAGCAGAAGAGCTGGCATCAGAGCAGAGCGCCGCTGGCCTCTGCCCTAACCGTTCATTTACTACCTAGCAGGAGTTGGCACCATGCACCCCAACTGAGGCGCTGGCATCAGGAAAGAGTGCCACTGGCATCTGCCCTCCCCTATTCTCTTCTCCAGAGCCGGACTTCCCACAGGCTACCCCAGCGGAAGAGCTGGCATCTGGGCAGAGCGCATTCGGCCTCTGCCCACCAAGTACCTACAGCTCCAAGCTAGAGAACCACAAGGAAGCAAGAAGTCACAGATGCCCACTCAACAGCTGGGGATATACAGAACAGAGCCAGGCCCCAAAATTCAACAGGTCCAGTATTGGGTTGTGGTTGGACTGCCAGACTAACTCAGGTATCTGGTTAGTCTTCCCTGGGAGGGGGAGATGTGTGGCAAAACCAACCTCGCCACTGGGTTTTGGAGGGGCCTGGCTACTAGCCTCTTGCCCCAGGATTATGGCCCATACTATCTTTGAAGGAGAAGACAGACCGGCCGCACAGCTTAAATCTGTGGAACTGTTTTGGGCAGGAAAGCCATGCTTGCGGCCGTCCAAATGTGACTTCCATGGAATTCGGGAACCCCTGCTCGGATCTGGGTGATTTTTGGATATGTTGTTCACCCAGATCAGAGCTATCCATGGATATATACATTATGGGGATGTGTGGGGTTTTGAGGTGTTTCCTGTATTTTGGGAAAAATGTGTGTTTTCTGTCTGTGAGTGATTAAGTTAGTCCATTACGTTTGGTAATTGTATTTTGTGGATTGTGTCTCAGACAATGCCAGTGTGTTAGTTAATTGCGTCTCAGACAATGCTCATTGTATTTTGTTTATTGCATTACAGACAGAGGGAAGGGGATTTTGTGTACAATTGCTGGGAAGGTTTGAATACTGTAAATACATGTGATTGGCTGTTTTTACAAAACCCTGTGGGTGGTAACCTTGTTGGAAGATGTGTATAAATCAATGCTTGTGTTAAAATAAAGAGAGTTCCTTTTTTTATACCTTCATGAAGTTTTGGCTCATGTTTGGGGAATGGGATAACTACACTCTATATCACAATACTCCCCTTAGTATAAGCTCTTGTAAGAGCTTGTTCCTGGTTCCTGTCTCTGCATTTAAGAGCGGTTCACCCACTGAAGCCTTGTTGTAGGTCCAGGGTGGGTAGGAGACGGAGAGACCTTCACCAAGCTTCGGCGGGGTCTGCAGTGCTGACGGTGTCAAGTGAGTGCTTGGAGTCCTCTGGAAGCACTAGGAGCATCTATCAACAGAGGTACCCGGTCGGGGTGCTAGGCGTTCCGTTACAGAGGTAAATTATTTTATTTATTTTACAGTCTGATCTGAGGTATTATATGGGGGATCTGAGGTCTAATGGGGGTCTGAGGTCTGATATGAGGGTCTGTAAGTCCAATGGGGGTCTGATTGAGGGTCTGCAAGTATAATGGGGACTGGAGGTCTAATGGGGGTCTGATATGATATGGGGGTCTGGAGGTCTGGTCTGAGGTCTGATATGGGGGTCTGGAAGTCTAATGGGGCTCTGGAGGTCTAATGGGGTCTAATATGGGGGTCTGAAGGTCTGGTCTGAGGTCTGACGGGGGTCTGGTCTGAGGTCTGTTACATGGGGGGGTTGGTCTGAGAGGGGGGTTTCTGACATGGAGGTCTAATGAGGGTCTGATCTGAGGTCTGATATGGGGCCTGACATTGAGGTCTAAAGATCTGAGATAGTCTGAGATGGGCGTCTCATATGAGGTTTGATATGGGGGGTCTGATATGAAAGGTAAGGGGGTATTTTTTGTACTGGATCTGTGTGGTACCTTTATTTTCAGGGGAACTGTTTTTGCAGTATAGTATTGGGGACCACAGCGGACACAGTACTGTGGGTGGTAGGATGGGGTATTCAGAAGGTGGGAGGATGATGGAAAAGTATGAAACTAAGATGTCTGTTTGTCAAACTCTGCAGAGGGAATAGATGGCTAAAAGAAATCATCATGACGGTCTGGTCTGAATGGAGAAGACGAGGAAAGAGAATATCTACATCAGAGAGGAGATGTCACTGGATGTAGAAGGTACATATGTGGCACTGTATTGCCCTGTATGTTTTGTAGGGCTGTATGTATTGTTTTCCAAGTATGTTTTTCAAGGGGTTGTCTCCTTTTTTTTCCTTACAAGCTCTGCCTTCTGTGCTCTGTTTACCTGCTCACCACTGCAAATGCAGGTGAACATAGCAGAGAAAACGGCTCTCATAGCGCTGCCTTCTCTTCAAACAGTTGATCGGCAGGGGGTGCTGGGTGTCGGATCAACACCGATCTGGAGGGAATGGGTTAGATTGAGAATTTGGCATGTGGGTGATGTTTTAATTTTTACCTCAGGCAGCAGACAGGCAAGGTGCTCCCCTGTCCCTGGCCACAAAGCACTGAGGGAGGGGGAGGGGAAGGGCGCCATTTCATTTTTCGCCTCAGGCAGCAGAAAATCTAGAATCGGTCCTGATGACCTAATAGTTAAGGCTGCATGCAGCCTGCAATTGTGGGAGGGGCCAGGTCCCCCTTCTTAAACCCCCTCGTCCAGCTCACCGCACCGCGCCCGCCGGCTCTCACTTCCTGTGACTCACGTCACTTCCGGTAAGCACGCCTCCCCATGTAAGTATCGCCGCACGCCGCACGCCTCCTGCCTCCCGCCTTGTGTCTCCGGTCCGTCCGATTTCAGGACCGAGGTCGGCCGCGGGCCCAGCTCCACCTCACCGCTTCAGGCCACCGCGACCTCCCTCCACCGCCGTCATTTCGCGTCCGTCCTCTCGCGAGAGGTCGGGCGCATGCGCAGCCGGCTACCGGGCCCAGCTCCCGGCTGCCGCATCGAGCACTGCACGCTGGCCGTAAGGGTGGGTGACAGAGGGGGAGCCCCGCTCACGGCCACGGCCGCTCCCGCCTCCCACGCTCCTGTCAGGGCCGCTTCTTGCTTGCCACACTCCCGTGCCCCAGAGTGCAGGCCTAACCAGCACATCCAAGGTGCACACACACTCGGGGGGTCTGATACACACAGCTGAATGCTCATCCAGGGGTGCATTAGTCAGCTGCCGCCCGTGCCTTCTACCAGCCCATGGATAGTATGGTGGCCAGCCTGCATTTGGGCAGGTTGGCTGGGTCACGCCCATAAGGAGTCACATAGCAGGGCTAGCGTATGTAGCTTAGGTCATAACCACCACTGCTGGGCGGTCAGTGATCCTGGTGCGCATTAATTGCCCATCACGTATAAATGGCACTGATGGGTAATTAATGGTCCGTCCCCTCCACGTCTCTCCTGGCTCCATCCAGCTCGCCGTTCCTGGCTCCTGGGTTTCCACCTCCAGGCCACCCGCTCCTGCCAGGTTGGCACGGGCCACAGACTCCTCCACGCCCACTCAGGTTGGACCCGTGGCCCTCCAGGCCCGCTCACGCCCCTGCCAACCCACGGCCTCCCAGCCTGACCCACGGGGGCTCCGACCCTTGTGGCTCCCCAATTTTTCACATGCGTGTTCCTTTCCCAGGTGCCAGTAGCGTTCGTGGTCCCCGACGAGTTTTTCTCGACTTCCTGACGTCAGGTTTAGGTCCGCAGAAGGTCGCTGCCGGCCACTCGCGGATATTCGCAAGCTTGAGAGTTTTCAGGTAGGTAATCCTGGGCTGCTCCCCGCAGTTCCTCCCACCCACATCCCGGGCAAGCAGGGATGTTTTCTCTCTCACTCAACCTGAGACGTTCAGGTGTCTTCTCTGTCCTTCTTAAGCCTGAGGCGTTCTGGTTCTTCTCTGCCCAGGTACCCTGAAGCGTTCAGGTGTCTTCTCTGTCCATCTTGGCCTGAGGCGTTCAGGTGTCTTCTCTGTCCAGGTACCCTGAAGCGTTCAGGTGTCTTCTCTGCACATTTCTGCCTGAGTCAGTCAGGTGTCTTCTCGGTCCAGGTACCCTGAAGCGTTCAGGTGTCTTCTCTGCACATTTCTGCCTGAGTCAGTCAGGTGTCTTCTCTGTCCAGGTACCCTGAAGCATTCAGGTGTCTTCTCTGTCCATCTTGGCCTGAGGCGTTCAGGTGTCTTCTCTGTCCAGGTACCCTGAAGCGTTCAGGTGTCTTCTCTGTCCATCTTAGCCTGAGGCGTTCAGGTGTCTTCTCTGTCCTAGCACCCTGAAGCGTTCAGGTGTCTCCTCTATCCATCTAGCCTGAGACGTTCAGGTCTCTTCCCTGCCCAGGTACCCTGATGCGTTCGGGTGTCTCCCCCGTCCGCTGTCGCTTTAGCATCAGGGCCATTCCTGGTCTCTTTAGCGCACGGGGGCAGCCACCTTTACGGTAGTCAGTCGGTGCGACAGGTGTCTCCCAGTTCCCACGCATCTTGCGGCACCCAGGCAACCTGTTCACGTCTCCAACCTGAAACGTTCAGGTCACTCCTCACCGCCCGTCCTGGAACTCCCAGGCCTCCTTCTTACCGCAGTCCTTCGACTCCTCCTCCTGGCTCCCCAGATACCCCTTTTTCCTGGTTTCATGTTTCATCCACGTCTCCCTGTTCCCGTTAGCAGCCGACACAGCGGGGTGTCCGCACGCTTCAGCATTGGTTTTCAGGTCCTGCGCTGCAATTTTCTCACGTCGCTCCTAACTTTTCCAGTCCTCAGGGCCAGCCGGGTCGTTCCCGTCAATCCTCAGACGGTAAGGCAAGGGTGTTGATTCCACGCTCTCAGGTACGTCCTCAAATACGTTCGCCCTCGTCCTCAGTAGTCAGGGTACACATCCCCATGACCTCTCCAGCTGCCATATTGTTGTCTCTAATTCCAGGTATTGCAAGGTCTCTGCTATTTTGAAGCTATGTCGCAGGTCTCTGATGTCGACGACACATTGTCCCTCCCGGGTACTTCGGTCTCCAGCCAAGGCGGCCCAGTTGCCCTCCGAAGATGGACTGTGCCGAGGCTCATTGCGGAGTTGGCCAAGAGAGGTATCAGGCACCCAGCCTCAGCCAGGAAGGTCGAGCTATACCGGCTATTGATGACCGAGCCCAGCCCTCCTGTAAGAGAAGATCCACCCCCTGCCATCCAGCAGTCCCTGGTGCTGTTACAGGCCTCCTTGGATTCGCTCATCTCGTCCGTTGCCGACATCAGGACCAGGGTGGTGGACTTGGAGTCCAGGACACCAGCATCATCCCAGGCGGTGGTCCCCGTCACTGATCCCCCTCTATCCCTGCTTCCGGCTCCAGGTACGTCCCCGGCTGCTCCGGTGGTGGCTCCTGCGCACTTGGTGCCGGACCACATCAGGAGGGACATCTTGGCGGGCAAGGACGTGAATCTCGCGTCCATCCTGATTGCGTCCCACGATGCCGCAGACAACAAGACCTTTGACTGCGGGGAGGTCTCGGTGGTACTTCGGGCCAAGGATGGACGGCTCAACCGCAAGCTCTCTGTCCCCGAGTTTGTTTTGGCCTTCGGCCTGTTTAGAGACGTGCTCTGCTCCGCCTTTCCGGCTCGCCGGGAGGAGCTGGACACGTATCTACACAAAGTTACTGGTCTTGGGCACAAGTACGGCGGCACGGCTTTCTATGACTACCACCGCTCCTTTTCAGCCAAGGCCGCCGCCGCGCTTACCCAGTTTCAGTTTTCCGTCAACTGGGCTACGCTGGACATGGAGTTGTTCTGCCAGCATTTTGCCGGTCTCCGGGCCCCCGCTTGTTCGACTTGTCAGTCGATTTTTCACTCCACGGAGTGGTGTCCTCAAACTGCCACGGCCCAACCAGACAAGGCCAGTCCAGGCCCCTCCGGGGTCCCCCGCAGTCCCTCCTCCACTGATAAGTTGGGCAGACCCATTGTTTACCTTGGCAACAGCCAAGTTTGCAACAACTTTAACTTTGGTTCCTGTCTTTTCAGCGGTTGCAGGGCCCTGCACATCTGCTCCATCTGCTTCAGGGCTCACCCCAGGTCCACATGTCCCAAGAAGGCGTTCAAGCGCCTATGACTGGCCGACTGCGACATCGACCTCCTGGCCCTTCTATTACGGGACCATCCGGTGCCGGGATTCGTGGACTTCCTGATCACTGGCCTCTGCTCCGGCTTTGACACAGGGTTGGTGGCACTACCCCATTCCAACTGGGAGTGCGACAATCTGCAGTCAGCCAGGTCAGATTCCGCCGCTGTGCAGGAACTCCTGAATTCGGAGGTCAAGAAAGGGTTCCTCCTGGGCCCCTTCAACCAGGTTCCTTTCTCTCGCTGGCGGATCAGCCCCATAGGCATAGTGTCCAAAAAAGAGTCAAATAAAAAACGTTTGATTTACGATCTCTCCGCCCCCCATGATTCCGTCATCCCCAGCATTAATTCACTCATTCCTTCCGAAGAGTTTTCCATGACGTATGCATCCGTTGACGAAGCCATTGCCCTCATCCTTAGCGCCAGGAAAGGCGCCTGGTTGTCGAAAACTGACATAGCGGACGCCTTCAAACTGCTGCCCATCGCCCCTCACCTTTGGCAGTTCTATGGTATTAGGTGGGAGGGCAGGTTCTATTTTGCCAACAGGTTGACTTTCGGCTCTAAAAGCAGCCCGTGGTTATTCGACCAATTAGCGCAGGCGCTACACTGGATAATGATCCACCACGGCAGCGCCCCAGCGGTCATCCATTACCTGGACGACTTCCTCCTCATAGAACCCCCGCTATGTCGGCCATCCGGGCTGCACTCCCTCCTGGAGATCTTTGCCGCCCTTTCCATCCCAATTTCGCAGGGGAAGACCGCGGGGCCGGTCACTTCCATCACCTTCCTGGGTATTGTCCTGGACTCAGACAGAATGGAAGCCAGGCTTCCAGAGGCAAAGCTGTCCCAAATACGGGAAGTCGTGGCCAGGGCCATCACCTCTTCCCAGGTGACCAAGGTCGAGCTACAGTCCATCCTGGGTCGGCTGAACTTTGCCTTAAGGGTCATGCCCCAGGGCAGGGCCTTTATTTCCCGTCTGCTCTCGCTCCTCCCCACAGCCTCCGAACCCAGCAGCATTGTCCACTTGGACAGGGCTGCCATGGCAGACTTGCGCATGTGGGACAGCTTTCTTTCATCCTGGAATGGGGTCAGCCTGTTCGTCCCCTCATGGTCCCAGTCATCTATCAGGGTGTTTGCTGATGCCGCGGCATCCCGGGGTTTCGCTGCCATCTTCGGGTCCCGGTGGTTGACTGGCCCATGGCCTCCTCAGGTTAGCTCCGACCCTCAGTCCCTCAGCTCGTCACCGTTCCTGGAATGTTACCCCATCGTGGCGGCCGCATCCGTGGGGTCACCTCTGGGCTAATTCCAGCGTCATGTTTATATCTGACAGTCAGGACCTGGTGGACATCATCTCCAAAGGCCGAGCTAAGTCGGCCAGGGTCATGTCCCTGTTGCGCAAACTGGTCTGGCTGGCCATGACCTATAACTTTCATTTTTCGTGTTCCCATATTCCAGGTGCCAGCAACACGGCGGCCGATGCCTTATCGAGGTTCAATTTTCAAACCTTCTTTCAGGTATGTCCAGAAGCAGACCGGACCGGGGCCCGGATTCCCGGTTTCAGCGACCTGATGTTGGATTGAGGTCTCTGCTGGCAACCGCCAAGGACCTCATGCACCGATCCCTCTCGGTCAACACGGCTCGCAACTATGGCACAGGTTGGAACCTCTTCCAAAAGTTTTCCAGGGACCATCCCCAACAGGATACGTCCTTCATTGCGTACATCATGGCTTTCATGGCCCATTGCCATGTCAACCTCAAACTGGCACCCAGCACCATCCGTTTGTACCTGGCCGGTGCGCAACATTTCTTAGCCCTTCAGAACCCAGAAGTGCGCGCGGCATTCACATCCCAAGCCGTCAAGGCCACGCTCAGGGGCATTGAGAAAAACAGTAAAGACTCCAACCCGTCCCGTCGGCCGGTCTCCGGCGAGCTGTTTAGGCAGCTGTCTGCATCCCTAGATGGCAATCCTTTTGGCCCTTCTATTAGTCTGGTCATCAAGGCCGCCATGTATCTAAGCTTCTACGGCTTCCTTCGTCCAGGAGAATTTTCAGTTTCTTCCCAGAAGACGATCTTCCTGAAAAAGAAGCAGCTATCCTGGAGCCAGGATCATCTGGTATTAAGCCTTCCTTCCACCAAGACGTCCCAATCCGGTCCTCCCATACTGATCCGCTTCTTCAAGTCCGAAAACGCCTGGTGTCCAGTGGTGGTACTCCAACGTCTCCTGGTTTCCACACCATCTCCAGATCCCGAGTCCCCTTTACTTCCATTCCAAGGGAAACCCCTGTCCACGCCACAGTTCGTCTCCCACATCAGATCCCTGGTCGCAGGGTTGGGGGTGGACCCCAAAACCATCTCAGGACATTCATTCCGCATCGGAGCCGCCTCAGCGGCTTCCAAGCACGGGACGCCTCCGCACGTCATCCGTCACATGGGTAGGTGGAGATCTGCCTGTTTTTCCCGATACATCCCGGATCCGCTGACTGAAACCCGGCAGGTATTCCTTTCCTTGGTTTTGTAATACTGTTCCAACATGCATTAAACAGCAGCACTTCTCCTACCCGGTGTCTTTTTGGCCCTCTTTTAGGCAGGCCCACGTCCCGTGGCTCCAGTCACACTTCAGCCACTGTCTAGTCCCCTCCTGTCACCTTACTGACCGTGGCCGCGGCCACAAATAGTTAAGGCTGCATGCAGCCTGCAATTGTGGGAGGGGCCAGGTCCCCCTTCTTAAACCCCCTCGTCCAGCTCACCGCACCGCGCCCGCCGACTCGCACTTTACCCCCCCTTTTCCCACCCCTTTCTTCCTACTCTCCCTAGGGTTGGCCCTCTTTTAGGCAGGCCCACGTCCCGTGGCTCCAGGCACACTCCAGCCACTGTCTAGCCCCCTCCTGTCACCTTACTGACCGTGGCCGCGGCCACAATTGTTCTTTTGGTTTACCTGCTTAATAAATATTTCTAAAATGAGAGTTGCCAGATTTTAGAACAAATTATGCCAGAATTCAGGTACAGCCACAGTAGTAAATGTGGACCTATATTACTATATGATGGCTCAGAATTATTAACAGTATACTTAACTTTTTTTTATTCTCTTTACAGAAAAACCTAACAGTGGTCACAGAGTTTTTCATCTTAGGATTCCAAGGCAGCCAGCATCTAAGGAATACTCTATTCCTTCTTTTTCTTCTAGTTTATGGAGCAACAATATGTGGGAATCTCCTGATCATCACCCTGGTGTCCACCAGTAGAAACCTTCACACTCCAATGTACTTTTTCATCTCACAGCTGTCTATCAGTGACATCTTGGTTACCACAGATATTGTCCCCAACATGCTCCACATTCTATTAGCAAACGGGGGAAAAATTAATTTTATTGGATGTATTAGTCAGTTTTACTTCTTTGATGTCTCAGAAGGATTTGAATGTCTTCTCCTCACAGTGATGTCTTATGACAGATATGTGGCCATCTGTAATCCCCTACGTTATACTTCTATCATGACAAGTGCTTATTGTGTAAAATTGGTTGCTATTTCTTGGTTATTATCTATTTTTGTTTCATTCATTGATATCCTAGCTGCATCAAAGCTGACTTTTTGTGGACCAACAATTATTGACCATTTCTTCTGTGATCTTATACCCTTAGAGGAAATGGCCTGTTCTGGTACCTTCATTATTCAACTAATACTTTATGCACAGAGCATCCCTTTAGCTATTATTCCAACTATAGTAATTATAGATTGTTATATTAATATTGGTGTTACCATATTAAAGATTCCTTCCAATATTGGTAGGCAGAAAGCCTTCTCCACCTGTAGCTCTCACCTCACCGTGGTCTCCATATTTTTCTGGACCTTGTTCGGCATTTATATTTTCCCAACAAAAGGGCAATCATCAATCATCAGTAAAATCTTGCCCCTGCTGTATACTGTATTTACCCCATTGATCAACCCCATTATATACAGTCTGAGAAATAAAGACATTAAGAAAGCCGTACAGGAAAAACATCTTAAATATAAACTCAGTACATTTAGATAGACCGAAGTATAAACAATATTACCCAATTTCAGAGCATAAAAATAGGTATGATGATACAAAATGAAACATGCTGACCCTAAACCCAAACACTGTAAACATGGAGCATTAAATCCGTAAAACATGGGCAAACTTCTCAAAAATTCAATTCAGATGGTTCATCAAATTTCCCAAAATGATTTGATTTGATCCGAATTTGTTAAAAAAAAGATATTTCCTGGCTGTAGAGAGCCTGTATAGTGGTGTAGAACACTGTGCCTTGCAGTAACACGCATAGGGAGTCTGCTATGGTGGTGAAATAATACTGTGAGTCCGTATTACATGCAGATGACAGGTGTCGCTCTTAGAATCACTGCACACTTCACTTATTTGGGCAGTCACGGGGCCAAAACTGACCAAATAACTCAAGTGTGAACTCAGCCTTACAGGTCAATGTTAGCGCCAGGTATAAAGAACCGTGCAGTGGCCCAAGATTTTATTACAGAGTGAAGAAACGCACTCCTTTTACACCGTCATAAGCTGTTTCCACATAATTTTCTACAGAAGCTGCTCTGTTACACGCTGAAACAAGTAGTGCCCCCTTGACTGAATGGAGAGTGTAGCAACAGCATGAGGAGTCAACACAGTGGCCCAGTCACAGAGTGGTGAGGGTGGCAACCGCATGAGGAGTCAACACAGTGGCCCAGTCACAGAGTGGTGAGGGTGGCAACAGCATGAGGAGTCAACACAGTGGCCCAGTCACAGAGTGGTGAGGGCGGCAACAGCATGAGGAGTCAACACAGTGGCCCAGTCACAGAGTGGTGAGGGTGGCAACAGCATGAGGAGTCAACACAGTGGCCCAGTCACAGAGTGGTGAGGGTAGGAGTTACTTGAGGAATAGCTGTCCTCCGGCAGCTTGATGAAAAATTCCCACACCGCCGAGTATGGCATTTTCCCCCCATCACTTCATTGACTGCCTGCTTTGGCTGCCTCTGTGAACCTTTGCACTGCAGATTCTTTCCAGATACCGTAGGTAGGCTCCTGCATAGCACGTTTGGCTCCCAACCTCACACTGCTGCCACCCTGCTGACTCACGGCCACCCTTCCACCCTGCTGACTCACGGCCGACCTACCATCCTGCTGGCTCAGCCGCTACCTCCCTCTTCTCCTGATGATAATAAAGCCCCCTCTTCACCCGACTTGTGATCAGCCACATCATCGTCCGCCAGTGTCTGCATGTCACTGATGTCACCCTCACCAGTCTCAGGGCCATGTATCTGACCGCTCACAACACCAGCTCCCACATGACTCTCATCATCGATTCTTGTCCACCTACCGGAGGAAGCAGCGGATGTCTCCTCCTCACCTGTCTGTCGGACATACTGTACTGTAACATTAACTGCAAGGATAAAAGAGCAATATTGTTAAGCCAAAATTTCATACCAACTTCGCAACTTCTGATTGACACAAATTAAGTGTAAATCGAATTAAGTGTAAATTAATTTGAACACCCTAAAAATGTGTAGTATCAAACCAGGTTTGGCAGATCTTTCTATTAGACCTAATTTTTAAGTAGGAGTTACTACTAGGGTTGAGTGAACCCGAACTGTTCAGATTTTTTGACCCTGGACCCGAACCCGAACATTTCAGTAAAAGTTTGCGTTCGAGTTCGGTGTTCGGCGATTTAATGGCGCATTTTGAAAGGCTGCTGAGCAGCCAATCAACAAGCTTTTAACTCGTGTGCCCTTAGAAGCCATCACAGCCATGCTTACTAATGGCATGGCTGTGATTGGCCAGTGCAGCATGTGACCCAGCCTCTATTTAAGCTGGAGTCACGTAGCACCGCACCTCACTCTGCTCTTACTAGTGTAGGGAGAGGATGCAGCTGCTGTGAGGGAAAGAATAGGAAAGAATCTGTCTGAAATCAGAACTTCTTGTTCAACATTGTGCAACATTTTTGTACCCTGCCCTGAGCCCATGAAAAAAGTAATACCATATCCCATACGTTTGAGAAAGGCTCCAGATGTGAGTCGAAACGCGTCACAGATTATATGTGACAATAAAGATTTCTTCAAGATACAGTGAGTGCCGGTCTTTCTTTACTACTGCCCTGTGCCCAGTGACAGAGAAAAATACGTTTTATTCGTCTGTTAGGTAGGTGGACGTCGGGAACCATTTTATGGAAGTTCATTGCACCAGCACAGCATATGTGCCAGGGACAATAATGTAATCCTGTTCTTTTAATTCAGTGGGAAACATATAACAATTTTTTAAGTGCACCTGCACTGCATATATCCGTCTGTGAGTTCAGGGACGCAGGGGGCGATATATAAAAAAAAAATTCTATAAAGTACCCCTGTGCTGCATATGTGAGTGTAATCAATTCAGTAAATCCATCTGTTAGATTTTGGAGGGGACAAATTATATATTTTTTTGCTAAAAACAAAATTTGCGCCCTGCACTGCATTTGTGATATTGAAAGAAAATCTGTTAAATCCATCTGTTTAATTGTGGGTGAAAAAAATCATATTTTTTTTCCCATAAAGTAACTTTGCGGCCTGCACTGCAAATCTGATATTGAAATAGAATCAGTGAATATAACTGGGATATTGTGGGTAAAAAAACACTTTTTTTGGGCCATAAAGTACCTTTGCAGCCTGCACTGCAAATCTGATAGTGAAATAAAATCAGTAAATCTGTTTGACTGTGGGTGAAAAAATCATATTTTGTTTCCATAAAGTACCTTTGCGGCCTGCGCTGCATTTCTGATAGTCCAATAAAACCGTTAAATACTGCAGTTACATTGTTGGTTGACAAATTCAAATTTTTTGTGACTGTGCAGTAATTGTACAGTATAACATTCACCTGTCACACTGTTGTGGGACTTCAAGGAATTTTATCTCTTTGTGACACCGCCACAGCCTTACCGTCAGTGAACTTAATTGTTGACTATTGGGAGCTAAATTGTCACCTGACATAAACCATCTGTTAGTTTGGAGGGTGAATGCATAGAATAAATAAGGGACGTGGCTCAGGTGGTGGTGCTGCTGGTGGAGTTCCTGTTGCAGGGAGAGGACGTGGTCGATCTGTGCCAGCTACACACACAAGTGAAACACCTTGCTCAGGTGCGAGTAGGCGACAGAACCTGCAGCGGTATTTGGTCGGGCCGAATGCGGCTCTACGAATGGTGAGGCCAGAACAAGTACAGGCGATAGTAGATTGGGGGGCTGACAGTGCCTCAAGTTCCTTCACATTGTCTCCCACCCAGTCCCCTGCTGAAAGATCAGAGTTGGAACCTGCATCCCATGGCCATCAGTCTTTCACCTCACCCCCTTGCAAATCAGCCAAGCAGTCTGAGACCCAAGTCATACAGCAGTCTCTTCTGCTTTTTGATGACTCTGCTGGCAGGGTTTCCTAGGGCCATCCACATAGCCCTGCCCCAGAAGAGGAAGAGAATGATTTCACCGATGCCCAACCACTTATGTTTCAGAAAGAGGACATGGGAGGACCACCGCAGCACGTCTCGGATGATAAAACATAGATGCCAACTGCTGCGGCTTTCTGCAGTCTGTAGACCGACAAGAAGGGCAGGGGTAAAGATTCGGTGGAAGATGATGTGGAGGATGATGAGGTACTAGACCCCACATGGAATCAAGGTCATGCGAGTGACGTGTGCAGTTTGGAGAAAGAGGCGGTGGTCGCACAGAGGCACCAGCACGGCAAAAGAGAGAGCAGGGTGCAAAAGCGTCTGTTACATTCTTGGGTGACATTTTACAATTTTTGCCATGAATAAACCCCTGCTCTGCATAGGTGATAGGGACCTTAATTTCTAAAAAGCGTCTGTTACATTCTCAGGTGACATTTTACAATTTTTGCCGTAAACAAACCCCTGCTCTGCATAGTTGACAGGGACCAAAATTTTTTAAAATCGTCTGTTCCATTGGTGGGTGATATTAACCCATTTTTGCCATTGAAAAACCTCTGCTCTGCCGAGGTGACAGGGACCTAAATTTCAAAAATTCATCTTTAATTGACGAGCCCCACCTCCTTTCATTAGATTCTTCCGCTTTAAAAACTTGTTCCACATTTCCGTCCGATCGCATTTCAGCCATAGACCTCCCTTGGATGTCGTATCCCTTTCTCATACTCCCTCTCCGGCATGGAACCCTGATTCCCCATTACCCGTGATCACCATGGAAGGTGCATAAAAGAACATCGAAAGTTGATAGAGAAGATATCCAATTGGATCGGGGACGTCATGGTGGAGCAGTATGTGTGCACACGCCTACACGTACTGACTGATGGGTCTGCCCCCTTCAACTTCTGGGTCTCCAAATTGGGCACATGGCCTGAGCTTGTTCTTTACGCCTTGGAGGTGCTGGCCTGCCCTGCAGCCAGTGTTATGTCTGAACGTTTGTTTAGCATGGCTGGAGGGGGTTATCACAGACAAGCGCAGCCGCCTGTCCACAGACAATGTGGACAAGCTCACGTTAATTAAAATGAACCAGGCAGGGATCCCACAGGACTTGTCCGTACCTCCGTACCTTGTGCAGAATAGACATGTATACCGGCCTTAACCAGCCATTGTTGTACTCCAGCACACTTTCTCTTTGTTTTATTTTTTTATATTTCCCAATGTTTTGGGGTCTACCCAAATTTAAACAAATAAATAAATAAAAATAAAATAAAAAACAAAAACCAGTGTAGGCTAACTCCTCCTCCTCCACGGCCACTTCCACGTACACCACCACATACACCGCCTCCTCAACCTCCTACTCCATATGGACCTCCTCCTCCTAGATCAAGATTATATTTTTTTATTTTTAGGTATTTTATGTTTTTTTAAGTCATTTCTCTATCCACATTTGTTTGCACAGCACTTGCCATGCTCTTAACCACATTTTGCTGCCCTCTAGCCCTCTCCATGACTTTTTTAAAGGCATTTTAGTGCTCCAACGTTCGGGTCCCCAGTTTGGGTCAAGTTTGTGTCCCGAACTCGAACTTTTTTTGTGAAGTTCGGCCAAACCCCTTGAAGCCGAACATCCAGATGTCCGCTCAACTCTAGTCACTACTAGTTTGGGCTCACAAGAAATTATAATAACTCACCAAATAACTGAAGTGTGAACTCACCCTAAAGTGTGTAGTATCAGGCCTCTATTTCACACCAACTCCGCAACTACTAAATGAGACAACAAATTAAGTGTAAGGCCCCTTTCACACGAGTCCAGAATGCGTTCAGGAAAACTAGCACCATTTTGCAAGCATTTTGCAAGCATTTGCGATTGCGTTCAGTGGTTACGTTTTTTTCAGGCAATTGATGCATTTTTCTAGCCCGTAATAAAAAACTGAATGTTTACAAACAACATCTCTTAGCAACCATCAGTGAAAAACACATCGCATTAGCACTTGCTTGCGGATGCAATGCATTTTTCACGCAGCCCCATTCACTTCTATGGGGCCAGCGTTGCGTGAAAAACGCAGAATATAGAACATGCTGCAATTTTTGACGCAACGCATAAGTGATGCGTGAAAAACAATGCTCATGTATACAGACCCATTGAAATGAATGGGATTGCATTCGCAATGTGTTAGCATCACGCATTGCACCGGCGCAGTAACATTGCTTGTGCGAAAGGGGCCTAAAATCGTTTGACCATCCTAAAATAATTTAACCAGTTTGGGTTATCTGTTCTCGGCCTTTATGGTGTGATCACCTCTAGCACTTTCCAGACCAACGCCGTAATAGTACAGCGCATCGGGATGTATGGTGCAGTCCCTGATAGCCGGACCCCTGCTGTATGCTCCAGCATCTGTGAAAATACAGATGCCGGCGCATTAACCCTAGATGTGTTGCGGTCAGCGCTAATCATGGCTCGTGCGATGTATGGGGAGGGAGCACTCATCGGGTCCCCGCGCTGCTGTGACGGGGACCCGATGGCAGGGAAGGCAGCCCGATGCCTTCTTTAGGCATCGTGGGTACCTTCTGTGACAGTCTGTGAGATCCAGCCCCCTGTATTCCACTGTGTAATACACTTACAGCCAATGCATTACAATACAGAAGTATTGTCATGCATTGTAAAGGGGATCAGACCCCTAAAAGTTGAATTCCCAGTGTGGGACAAAAAAGTAAAGTGAAAAAAATTAAGTTTCAAGTAAAAAAAAAGGAAAGTGTCCTTTTCCAAAATAAAGTAAAACAAATTGTAAAAAAAAATTTTGAAAAAAAGAAAAGTAGACATATTAGTTATTGCCACGTCCGTATTTACCGGCTCTATAAAAATATCACATCAACTAACCCCTCAGGTGAACACCATCAAAAAAATAAAATAAAAACTGTGCTAAAAAGAACTTTTTTTGTCACATTATATCACTAAAAGTGCAACACCAAGCGATCAAAAAGGTGTATGCCCCCTAAAATAGTACCAATCTAACTGACACCTCATCCCACAAAAAATGAGCCCATACCTAAGACAATCGGCCAAAAAAAAAACTATGGCTCTCATAATATGCAGACACTAAAACATGATTTTTTTTTCAAAAATGCTTTATTATGTAAAATTAAAACAAACAATAAAAAGTATACATATTTGGTATTGTGGCATCCATAATAACCTTCTCTATAAAAATACCACATGAACTAACCTGTCAGATGAATATTGTAAATAACAAAAAATAAAAATGGTGCCAAAACAGCTATTTTTGTTACCTTGCCTTTACAAAAGTGTAATAGAGCAACCAAAAATCATATCTACCCTGCAATAGTACCAACAAAACCAAAGCTGCCACCTTATCCTGTAGTTTCCAAAATGGGGTCTTTTTTTGGGAGTTTCTACTCTAAGGTTCCATCAGGGGGTCTTCAAATGTGATATGGCAGCTTAAAATTATCCCAGTGAAATCTGCCTTACAAAAAACCATATGGCATTCCTTTCCTTCTGCGCCCTGCTGTGTGCCCGTATAACAGTTTACAACTACATATGGGGTGTTTCTGTGAACTAAAAAATCAGGGCAATAAATATTGAGTTTTCATTGGATGTTAACCCTTGCTTTGTTAGTGGAAAAAAAAATATTAAAATTGAAAATCTGCCCAAAAAGTGAAATTCTTAAATTTCATCTCCATTTTCCTTTAATTCTTGTGGAACACCTAAAGGTTTAACAAAGTTTGTAAAATAAGGTTTGAATACCTTGAGGGGTGTAGTTTCTAAAATGGGGTAATTTTGGGGTGATTTCTATTAGGTAAGCCTCACAGTAACACGCATAGGGAGTCTGCTGTGAAATAATAATGTGAGTCAGTATGACATGCAGATGACAGGCTTTGCTCTTAGAATCACAGCATACTTTACTTATTTGGGCAGTCACGGGGCCAAAAAATGAGCAAATAACTGAACTATCAACTCAGCCTTACAGGTCGATGTTAGCGCCAAGAAGAAGTGCAGTCCTTTTACACCATTGTCAGCTGATTCCACATAGATGTCTACAGAACCTGTTCTATTAAACGCTTATACAAGTTATGCCCCCCTGACACAGTGGAGAGGGTGTCAGCAGTAAGTTTGTGTTGACATCACTGATTATTTTGCCCTTCCTCTGATCTGTCAGAACAATAACCCACCAAAAATGGATCATGTCTGTGGAGCATACGCCTTCACTGGGTCAGCATTTGCTCAATAATCCATCAGTATTGTTAATGCCAAAAAAAACAGGAGTAGATCTAAAAAAGAGATGACACATGAATCAAATATTTGCATGTCTTCTGTGTTTTGTACCCACTCCTGCTTTTGGTTACCAAATCATAAGCCAATTCTGATGAGACCAAACAGGCCTTACAGCTGCTACACAGACAGGATCCGTTGTGCGTCTCATTTTTTCTTCCTTCCGACAGATCAGAAGAAAGGTCAAATAAATGATGATGTCAGCCAGGTCGAAAGCCAAAATAGTGGACCATTCATGAAGTGGGGAGGGTGGTAACAGCATGAGAAGTCCACAGAGTGGACCTATGACATAGTGCTGAGGTTCAAGCAGCATGAAGAGACCACAGAGTGGCTCAATTACAGGGTCTGGAGGTGGAAGCAGTAGAAGGAGGCCACCGAGTGGCACAATGACAGTCTGGATTTGGCAGCAGTATGAGGAGGCCATCGAGTGGCACAATGACTAAGTCTGGAGGTGGCGGCAGTAGCATCACCATCTGGAAAAGGCCATCGAGTGGCACAATGACCAAATCTGGAGTTGGTAGCAGTATGAAGAGGCCACAGAGTGGCACGATGACAGAGTCTGGAGCTGGCAGAAGTATGAGGAGGCCACCAAGTGGCACAATGACCGAGTCTGGAGTTGGCAGCAGTATGAGGAGGCCACCAAGTGGCACAATGATCGAGTTTTGAGGTGGCGGCAGCAGCAGCATCAGGAAAAGGCCACTGAGTGGCACGATGACAGAGTATGGAGTTGGCAGCAGCATGAGGAGGCCACCGAGTGGCACAATGACCTAGTCTGGAGGTGGTGACAGCAGCATCAGGAGAAGGCCACCGAGTGGCACAATGACCTAGTCTGGAGGTCGTATCTTAGCTTGTCACTGTGGGGTGATTAAGCTGGTAGACGATCATAAGGCGCATTACCACGACCCGGTACAGGATACAATAAAGTTTATTTTGAGACAACGCGTTTCGGGGTCTCGACGGCCCCTTTATCAAGTCTACATGGAACATAGATAATAGGAAAAGTACAGTAAAAAATTATAATAAATAAAAACATATATATGTACGTTTCAAAGTTGTATATGGAATTTGGTATAGACAGATGTGTACATGTATATGTACATTTAAGAGTCGTATATGGAATTTAGTATATATAGTTATATATTTGCATGGATGAATATATAGATATTGATAAAACATATAGATATCAATAAAACAGGGGAAAACACACTCCATTGGGTGGGCAGGTGCATCAATAATTATATGAATATATAAATAAATGTATATAAAACTATATAAAAGAAGGCTGTAAGAAATCTCTCTGTATACATTCATAAATAAATAGGTTAATTATAAAAAATATATAAAACATAGATGATAAAATATTCAAATACTCGTTCATATTTGGCAGGAAATATTTGCGTATTAAAAAATACCTGTGTCACCCTAGTTTTTTGTGCAGCTGGGTGTGTACTGCCTGGTTTCTTCTAAAAAAGGCGCATGTCCGTACCTGGACAGGCAGTACACACCCAGCTGCACAAAAAACTAGGGTGACACAGGTATTTTTTAATACGCAAATATTTCCTGCCAAATATGTGCCTACATATGACAGTCTTACCAATATACGTCAACTAATTATATATATACGGCATTTTCACATGTGCTAATGAATCAGTACCAATGAGATATCTACTCACCTAACCGAGTATTTGAATATTTTATCATCTATGTTTTATATATTTTTTATAATTAACCTATTTATTTATGAATTTATGAATGTATACAGAGAGATTTCTTACAGCCTTCTTTTATATAGTTTTATATACATTTATTTATATATTCATATAATTATTGATGCACCTGCCCACCCAATAGAGTGTGTTTTCCCCTGTTTTATTGATATCTATATGTTTTATCAATATCTATATATTCATCCATGCAAATATATAACTATATATACTAAATTCCATATACGACTCTTAAATGTACATATACATGTACACATCTGTCTATACCAAATTCCATATACAACTTTGAAACGTACATATATATGTTTTTATTTATTATAATTTTTTACTGTACTTTTCCTATTATCTATGTTCCATGTAGACTTGATAAAGGGGCCGTCGAGACCCCGAAACGCGTTGTCTCAAAATAAACTTTATTGTATCCTGTACCGGGTCGTGGTAATGCGCCTTATGATCGTCTACCAGCTTGATCACCCCACAGTGACAAGCTAAGATACGTTTTCCAATATATACCCGAGTGGCGACTTGGCCTTTGTCCCAAGGGGCTTCTTGACGCATCTGGCAGCACTGACCTGCACCTTTTATATTTCACTGCTCACCTACAATACGGTTGCACTTAACTTCGGTGCAACCATAACAGGTGAGTCTATCGCATCCACCAGCTCTCTGAAAGAAGCTGTTGCACCTCGACTTACTTACCCTATGAGCGCCTTTCTCACCCTTTGGCCGTTACCTTACTAGTCTGGAGGTGGCAGCAGCAGCATCAGGAGAAGGCCACTGAGTGGCACAATGACTGAGTCTGGAGTTGGCAGCAGTATGAGGAGGCCACCGAGTGGCACAATGACCGAGTCTGGAGTTAGCAGCAGTGTAAGGAGGCCACTGAGTGGCACAATGACAGAGTTTGGAGGTGGCGGCAGCAGCATCAGGAGAAGGCCACCGAGTGGCACAATCACCGAATCTGGAGGTGACAGCAGCAGCATCAGGAGAAGGCCACCGAGGGGCACAATGACCGAGTCTGGAGTTGGCAGCAGCATGAGGCCACCGAGTGGCACAATGACCTAGTCTGGAGGTGGCGGCAGAAGCATCAGGAGAAGGTCACCGAGTGCCACAATGATGAGTCTGGAGTTGGCAGCAGCATGAGGAGCCTAGTGGCAAAATAACCGAGTCTGGAGTTGGCAGCAGCATAAGGAGGCCACAGAGTGGCACAATGACCAAGTCTGAAGGTGGCGGAAGCAGCAGCAGCATCAGGAGAAGGCCACCGAGTGGCACAATGTCTGAGTCTGGAGTTGGCAGCAGCATGAGGAGGACACCGAGTGAGAAAACATCACGAGTTCCCAATCATCATGGATGGGAAGGAGGACATCCTGTGGTGCATGGAGATGGAGAGGGTCTTCAAATTCCCCCAGCACTATACGGACATCTCAGAAATGAACCGCTGCTCCCGACAGCAGCTCCTGGGAAGGTCATGGAGCGTCCTGGTCATCCGGCATTTATTTGCCCCTCTGAAGTATTATTTTGAGTGTGTAAAAGCCACACAGGGCCCCCACGCTGCAGATTATTCATGGAGACATCATGGAGATTTTACCACATATAAGTACAGCGCTGAACGCTGAATACATTTTGTTTTGCGACTTAAATAAGTCACTAAAGATTTTACCACATATAACTAGTGAACGCTGAATATATTTTGTTTTTTTACTGAAATAATAAAAACTACAAAGGTGAAATGCGTATATATTATTCGTTTTGTACTGATATAGGCCACTAAACTCTTTCACCACAAATAAATGCAACAGTGAAGTGCGTATATTTTTTCTTTTTGTACAGAAATAGGACACTTAACACTTTCACCACATATAACTGCAGAAGTGAACTGCGTATATATTTTTCTTTTTCTACAGATATAAGCCATTAAACGCTTTTCAACATTTCATAATGGCTATTTGGATCCCCAAATAATGTTTCCCCGCACTTGTAAATCGCTTTTTTTTCACAATGAGGTTTTTCTAGCACTGTCCCTAGCGACTTCAGATGTCTCTCCCTGCACTAAGATGCTGTGAAATGATTCCTCCCTATCCTTTCCCTGCAATTTGAATAATGTTTCCCTGCACTTATAAATCGCTTTTTTTTTTCCACAATGAGGTTTTCAGTATAACTCTCCCTAGCGCCTTGAACGTCTCTCCCTGCACTCTCCCTGCATGCTGGAAAATGTCTGATTCCAAGATGGCTGCCGTGTTTATAGGGCTGTGACATCACAGGGCTGGCTGGCTGCTGATTGGCTGCAAGCAGGCATGTCAATCTGGGTGATCCCACCAATCCCAGAGTTCCTTGCCCCATGTCCTCAGTCCTCACACATGTAGCCGCCATTTTAGGAAAAATTGCGATTTGTTACCATGAAGCGCTAGGAAATTAGCATTAGTTGCGAATTAAATTTTTTCTGAAATTCAGATCGATTTCCACTTCGCCAGCTTCAATTTGCTCATCTCTAGTTATAATAAACTAAGCCTAGATTTAGGGGTTGTTTTCACACCCCCCTGGCTGATTCCAATGTATAGACCTCGCCTTGCTAGCGGTACCTCATCTTTCCAATGTTGCTGTCTGTCTGCCTACCATCACGTATTATACGGTTGTTGTGGCCTGCATCATGCCACTAATGTCTCACCCATCTGTTTATGCTTATTCCGTTTTCACACGGTTGAAATTTTGATTTTTTTTTTGAGGGGGGGTGGGGTGGTAAAGAGGCAGCATATGTATGTGATTACTGCAATAATACTGAAATTTTCTCACAGTTCAGGCTGTTTCTGCTTCCGCCTCCTCCATCATGCCACCAGCGCCATTATGCCACTGCTGCGACCTGCCGACCATCATCTTCCATAAGGCTGGTGGCCTCCATCATGCTGCTGCCTTTCTGCCAACAGGTACCATACTCAAAGTGTAGGGCAGTTCTGTATTGACAAGACACACCTGCCCACACTGTAACACCACCATCACCAAAGGTCCATCAGTGACTGATGCATAGTGACTTCCTTGATGTCTCCAACATCGTTGGTGGCCATAATTTCTGCTCGGCGTGAATCGACTTCCATCAGCGAACAGCACTGAGGACCACTGATGTGGTCAGGTTATCTTTACAGGTCATCTAGCACGCAGACCACACTGATGTAAACAGTTTTGAATGGTCTGACATGACACTTGGGTGCCTCTCACCTCCCTTAAATGGGCCTATAGTTGTGTGGCATTCATCACCTGGTTCCGCAGGGCAGTGTTCATATATGTATATGTATATATATATATACTTACCTCATCCACTTGAACTCACTGACACTCCCTCTGCACTGGAAGAACCTGACCAATCGTCATGATGTCACAAGTGGAGCATCAGGTCCTTCCAGTTCCCTCCAGTTCAGAGCGAGTATTAGCGTGTTCAAGTGGATGAGGCGAGTATTATTTATTTTTGCACCCATCAAAAATAGTGACTACTTTATACTGGGGGCACTATTGGCGGCATTTTATATACAGGGTGTCACTGTTAGGCTGGATTTGATATGAAAGCTGATTCTATTGGGGGTGGTATTTTATATACAGGGGGCACTATTGGGGGGAATTTATATACAGGGTGGCACTTTGGCTACTATGGGGGACATTATAATCCTTGGAAGCAATACAGGGGAGCCATTATAGATACTGGGGGCACTGCAGGGTTTGGGATGCTAAAATATAAATAAAACCAATGAAATTCATTCATTTTTTAACCACTGCCATTAAAATCTGATCCAAAATGGTCGTAAAAACAAACGGACAGAAAATGGATGCACACAAGGATGTAGAATGATCATGAAAAACGGACACATTGTATCCGTTTTTAATGGCTGTTTTTTTTTTTTGTTTTGTTTTTTACTGTCGTGTGAATGTAGCCTAATGAAACTGACATTTTACTAAATTGATGCAAATTTTACTGTGCAAATGTATCATTTATTTACCTTTTAGCATTTTATGATTTAAATCTATATCCTAATATAATGCAAAAGGAACACGACGAGCAATCTCATCTACAATTAGTTCTCTGCAGTTGCATTTCCTCAGTGTAATGAGACCACAGGGGACAATGAGAGAAATATCCACTGTGTGTTCCTTCTGTGTGTATATATAGAGGTCTTTATGCTGCAGTGTATGACATGTCAATGAGACTGGTGACCTCCCGTCAGCTCACACATCATTGATCCATGTAAAGAGCTGGGATTAGGAGCCATTCTATGAACACGATCCCATCATTAGGAGAACATGGGAACACCTGATGTGAGTACGGTCACAGGACCTGGTGGGATGATGATTGGCCCTCGTGAGCAGGACTTCTCTCTCTATACTTTTTGATTGTAAAGATCAGCTGAATATGCCTATCATGGTTTCAGATCATGAACTTGTAAACGCCTTGACCCATAAAACATTATAAGAACCATTTCTTTCTTGCTTATTTCTTTTTTTATTTCGAGCTGACACACGGTAGAACTAAAGTCTTTCTACTAGAGAACCTGTTGCACAGTCAGGTTGTGAGAAGTTCTTTCCATCCGTGCCATAGATATAAGCAGTCAGTGTCGGACTGGGGTACCTATGGCCCACCATATGAATACAGTTGATTCCCCTGTGCCCATGTGGGCCAGTCCAAGCCTGTAAGCAGTGGTTGGGACCTCAATCAGTGTTTGCCCTGAATGTGCCGTCCCAATTACCATTACACAAACAAACATCTCAGCTCTGAGTGTTCTTCAATGTCGGTTGTCTGCAGTGATGACATCCCTGACTACCCTATATGACAACTGACGCCAGTGATTGGCATTAGTGATTAGAAGAGGTAGTTGAGGATATCATCACTATAGGGTCGGAAACAAAGACTAATGGGGTGCACTGGAATGGAGGGGCAGCAGACATGTGAGTAGCTACTTGTTATTTAATTTATTTTTCCTGCCTGGACTACTGCAACATCCTCCTATGTGGCCTCCCATCCAACACTCTCACTAGTGGAGTACCTCAGGGGTCAGTATTGGGCCCTATTCTCTTCAATATATTTATTAATGATCTTGTAGAAGGCTTGCATAGTAAAGTATCAATTTTCGCAGATGACACTAAACTGTGTAAAGTAATTTACACTGAAGAGGACAGTATACTACTACAGAGGGATCTGGATAGATTGGAGGCTTGGGCAGATAAGTGGCAGATGAGGTTTAACACTGACAAATGTAAAGTTATGCACATGGGAAGGAATAATGCAAGTCACCCGTACATACTAAATAAACACCGGGTAACACTGACATGGAAAAGGATCTAGGAATTTTAATAAACAGCAAACTAAGCTGCAAAAACCAGTGTCAGGCAGCTGCTGCCAAGGCCAATAAGATAATGGGTTGCATCAGAAGGGGCATAGATGCTGGTGATGAGAACATAGTCCTACCACTTTACAAATAATTAGTCAGACCACACATGGAGGACTGTGTACAGTTCTGGGCTCCTGTAAACAGGGCAGACATAGCAGAGCTGGAGAGGGTCCAGAGGAGGGCAACTAAAGTAATAACTGGAATGGGGCAACTACAGTACCCTGAAAGATTATCAAAATTAGGGTTATTCACTTAAGAAAAAAGACCACTGAGGGGAGATCTAATTACTATGTATAAATATATCAGGGGTCAGTGCAGAGATCACTCCCATCATCTATTTATCCCCAGGACTGTGACCGCGACGAGGTAGACATCCTCTGCGTCTGGAGGAAAGAAGGTTTGTACACAAACATAGAAGAGGATTCTTTACGGTAAGAGCAGTGAGACTATGGAGCTCTCTGCCTGAAGAGGTGGTGATGGTGAGTAGTGTTGATCACGAATATTCGAATTTCGAATTTTTATCGTGAATATAGGTACTTCGAAAATTTGTGAATATTTTGAATATAGTTATATATATTTGTAATTTCGAATATTATTTTATTTTTATTTATTTTTTTAATTCTATTTTTTTATTTTTTTTTATCAGTACCCATGATCCCTCACTGCTTCTAGCTTGTGAGCCAATAAGAAGGCTGCATTATACTTGACTTTAGGAGTAGTGTTGTTTGTGAATGTTGCTCTCGATTCGTTTTTTTTCGAATATTCGCTATATTGCTATATATTCTTGTTTAGAATATTACGAATATTCAAAAAAGGAAGTTATAGCAATTTAGCGAATATTCCAAAAAAACAAATATAGAGCAATTTAGCTAATATAGTGCTATAATCTTCTTTTTTATAGTTGTAATTTTTTTCCAATCTGAACTTCAGATGAGAAAAAAAATTACAACCATTAGACAAAGAAGATTATAGCACTATATTAGCTAAATTGCTCTATAGTCGTTTTTTTTTTTTTTGAATATTCGCTATATTGCTATATATTCTTGTTTTAGAATATTACGAATTTTCTAAAAAACTAAGTTATAGCATTATAGCGAATATAAAAATAAATAAATAATATAGAGCAATTTAGCTAATATAGTGCTATGATCTTCTTTATCTAATAGTTGTAATTTTTTTCTCATCTGAAGTTCAGATTGGAAAAAAATTACAACAAAAAAAAAAAGATTATAGCACTATATTAGCTAAATTGCTCTATATTCTTTTTTTTCGAATATTCGCTATATTGCTATATATTCTTGTTTTAGAATATTACGAATATTCGAAAAAACGGAGTTATAGCAATATGGCGAATATTCGAAAAAAAATCGAATATAGAGCAATTTAGCTAATATAGTGCTATAATCTTCTTTGTCTAATAGTTGTAAGTTGAAAAATTTGATATAAAAAATTTGAATTACAAAAATTCGAATTACGAAAATTCGCATATTACACAATCATTACCTTGCCGATTTTTCGAGTAAAAAAAAAAATCGGAGAGTATAACGAATATTCGAATTTGCGAATATTCGATGAATATTCTACAAAATATTCGGGAAATATCGCGAATTCGAATATGACCCCTGCCGCTTATCACTAATGGTGAGTACAATAAAGGAATTCAAGAAGGGCCTGGATTTCTGGAGTGTAATAATATTACAGGCTATGACTACTAGAGAGCTATTCTGATGGCTACCAGGGAGTTATTCTGATGCCTCATTGGAGTCGGGAAGGAATTTTTTCCCCCTTAAGTGGAGAAAATTGGCTTCTACCTCACAGGTTTTTTTTGCCTTCCTCTGGATCAACTTGCAGGATAACAGGCCGAACTGGATGGACAAATGTCTTTTTTCGGCCTTATGTACTATGTTACTATGTTACTCAGTCCCCCATAACGAGCAACAGAACAGAATGTTTGAAAACTTAACTAATTAATTGAAAAGGGGAAACTAACATTTTCCTTTGATATAAGTATTCAAACCCTTTACTCAACGCTAAGGCTACATTCAGTGAAAAAAGACTCGCTGTCAGCTTTTCATGGCCATTCTGCATCCATGTGTACATCCATTTTCTGGTCATTGTCCATTTTTAATGGTCATTTTGCAAATGTTATGGCCGTTAAAAACACCTCCAGTACACCCCACTGTGCCCCCAATATCTATAATGGCCCCCCTGTAGTGCTCCCAGTGTGTATAATGCCCGCTATAGTAGCCCCAAAATATCTAAGGCCCCTCACTGTTCCACCCTGTGTAAAAAATCCTAAAATAGTGCCGTCTTTCATCTGACATCTCCCCCAACAGTGCCCCCCTGACTATAAAATACCCACAAAACACCTCATTCACTTGAACACACTGATACTCCCCCTGCACTGTAGGGAACTGGAAGGACCTGACGTTCCCTGTGTCATGACATCACATGTGATGTCATGACGCTGGGAGCCTTAGGTCCTTCCAGTTTCCTACAGTGCAGAGCGTGTATCAGTGTGTTCAAGTGAATAAGGTAAGTAGATACTGTATTTTTTTTTTATTCTAACCCCTGAAAGGCACTGTAAGAAGTGCACTCTTGTCTACACGGCTATTAAAAATTGGCCCACTGATTTCAATGTGGTCTGTCTGGCCATAAAAATAGTGCGTGTCCTATTTTTTTACCTCTGGTACTCACTGGCAATAAAAAAAAACCTCATGTGAATAGCCCCATAGACTTTGGTTCTAAAAATTGCTGCGTGACGGCCATTACTAAAAAGGCTGTCAAGCGGCTGTTTTTCACTGTCTTGTTGAGACACCATTGGCAGCGATTACAGCCTCCAGTCTTCTTGGGTATGATGCTACAAAATTTGCACATCTTGTTTTGGGGATTCTCTGCTATACTTCTCTGCAGATCCTCTCAAGCTCTGTCAGATTTGTTGGGGACAGTCATTGACAGCCATTTTCAGGTTTCTCCAGAGATTTTTGATTGAGTTCAAATCAGGGCTCTGGCTGGACCACTCAAGGACATTCACAGAGTTGTACTTAAGCCATTCCTGTGTTTTCTTGGCCATTTGTTTTGTCTTGTTGGAAGGTGAATCTTCGGACTGTTCTGAGGTCCAGAGCACTCTGAATTAGGTGTTCATTAAGAATATATTTGGTCCATTCAGTTTTCCCTCAACTCTGACCAGTATCCCTGTGCCATCAACTGAAAAACACACCTACAGCATCATGCTGCCACCACCATGCTTTACTGTAGGAATAGTATTGGGTAGGTGGTGAGCAGTGACGGGTTTCCTCAAGATGTGATCCTTAGAATTGAGGACAAAAAGTTCAATCTTAGT